>NW_028225180.1:59060811-59419044 GCF_052327205.1 Somniosus microcephalus
CCTCCCTCCCCTCCCTCCACCCCCTCTCCTCTCCCCTCATTCCCCCTCTCCTCTGCACTCCTTTGACCCCTTCACTCTACCCCCTCCCCTCTCCCTCCTCCCCTCTCCCCTCCCCCCCCTCCAAACCTCCCCCCAACCCTCCCTCCCCTCCCCCCTCTCCCCCCTCCCCCCCCTCGCAGAAGGACCGCTTCTCGGTGAAGTTACCGGCCAGCACGGAGAGCACGTCATGCTGTCCATGCCCGGGGCGTGGGGAGGGGGGGGAGCGAGCGGGTCGGTGAAGGACCGAAATTTGCTGTTTTTTAAAAAGTGCTGTGAAGAAAGGTGCAAGCCATTTTGTTTTTTTTTTTTTTTTAAAGTGAAGTAGTTTAAAGAAAAATAAAGTGTTCATAACTACAACAGCCTAAAGTTCACTCACTTCTCCCCGAAATTTCTTTAATTTTGTTTAACACCCGAAATTTCTTTCTTTTTAAAAAAGAAGTGGTTAAAGTGCTCCTACAACACCCAAAATGTCTTTATTTTTTTTTAAAAGAAGTGCTCCTAACAAAACACCTGAAATTTCACTCACTTCTCAATCCTCCTTCAACTGGCTCACGTGTACTCACTCCGGTGTCCGTCTCTTTGTTGAGCAAAGAAGGCTAAATTAATTTATTTGTAGTCTCTGAAGGATTAGGCTCCAACCAGACAATAAACACACAGAAAGTGGGAATGAAGATGGCGGCCACTCACCTGAGCTCAGAATGATTAGTCCCGCCCACACACACAATGAAACGGCCCCCGTGACGCACCAATTGTTCAACCATCAGGTCACTCAACGCTATCCCCTGTAGGATTGATTAACCATCATGTCACTCAACGCTAATGAGCATATTTTGCCCTTTTTTTGAACGTTTTTTGTATACTGGCCGAACAATTTTTGTCTGACCAAAAACTAAATATGCCTATTAGACTCCCCTAATGATAAGCTTTCTTTTGATATCAATATAAATAAAACAGTTGGTCCGTCTGTCTTTCTGCCTTTCTGTCTGTTTGTCTGTCTGTTTGTCGGACCAACCATTTTATATATATAGATAGATAAAGCTTTATTACATTGAACAATAACTGTATTAAGCTCTTTATAACTGTTCTACAGTGTTATAGTGAATGACAAGATGACATCCACATTCGTTACCTCTGTTTCTCTCACCACGGATGCTGCCTGACCTGCTGAGTGTTTCCAGCATTTCATTTCTGTTGTTATTGTAATTAATGCAACATGATTCCCCGGGCCGGGGTGATCACTATCCGCTCTAGGCTGCCTGCATGTCTGCGGGCTTCCAATTGACCCAGTGAGCGCTCCCACCCCCAAGAGTACCACCCAGCTTGTGTTTCCCAGGCGACTAGCTCCATCCCTCCAGGCCGACCGTGCGGGTGTGTGGCTCCTGAGCAAATCGAGAACCCTTGGGGGCAACCGGGTTCTATTTTTTTAATATACTTTCTGGAATGTGTGCATCGCTGGCAAGGCCAGCATTTATTCACCATCCCTAATTGCCCTTGAGAAGGTGGTCATGAGCCGCCTTCTTGAAACGCTGCAGTCCGTGTGTTGCAGGTACTCCCACAGTGCTGTTAGGGATGGAGTTCCAGGATTTTGATCCAGCGAGGATGATGGATCGCCGATGTAACTCTAAGTCAGGATGGTGTGAGACTTGGAGGGGAACTTGGAGTTGGTGGTGTTCCCATGCACCTGCTGTCCTTGTCCTTCTACATGGTTGATGTCGCAAGTTTGGGAGGTGCTGTCGAAGAAACCTTGGCGAGTTACCCTATTGCATCCTGTAGATTGTACTCACTGCAGCCACGGTATGCTTGTGCTAGAGGGAGTGAATGTTTAAGGTGCTGGATGGGGTGTCAGCCAAGTGGGCTGCTTTGTCCTGGATGGTGTCGAGCTTCTTGAGTGTTGTTGGAGCTGCACTCATCCAGGCAAGTGGAGAATATTCCATCACACTCCTTACTTGTGCCTTGTAAAAGCTTGGTCTGTGCCTACGTATTACTTATTTGCATGTTTTGCTGAGGCCGCGTTTTTCGGAGTTTACCCCGCTTTTCCTAGAAATTAGTCTTGGGAGGTTGCGCAAAATGGGCAGTTCTATTGCAGTCAATATGGCTGAATATCAGGCGCTGCATATAAGTGGGCCGCCGCTCCGATAGCGCCCGTATTGTGTCACCCCCAGAGAGGAATGTCTAGGTCATTTTTCAGACTTTGCCTCTGTTCTACAATCTTTGTTTACAAGGCAGTATGTAGGTCAATTTTTATCTTTTACCGTGGTAGATAGCGTCTTGGCAACTAATCTCTTATCAGCCTTTTTCCTGACCTGGGTTTTTATCAATTTATGTCCTTGAGTTTTCAAACTGTTTATGGTTCATACATAGAGACAAGATTCACGTTTCCCTTTCTCCCACATCTGCTCTAACAGCAAATCTTCTAACAGAAAGAATGCTGGGAAACCTTGACCATTTAAATGATCTTAAATCATTCTAACAATGTGGTAATCGAATCATCTCAGTCAGCTTTCAACAAAGTTTTACTTGTCTCTTACCTTGATCACTCTCTCTCCCCACCTCTCCCTCTCTATCACTCACCCCTCTCTTTCACTACCTCCCCCCTCTCTCGCTCTCACACACTGTTATATTTTGTATTGTTTTATACATGTTAGCTTTGTTTCCACAGTGAGGTACTCGTTATCTTTTAGGTTATGCAGTTTCTGTTGGGAATTGTTCTCATAACAATGTGGATGGCTTTATTTCTGAGTCCGAGATCGGTGGCATGAGCAGACAGAACACAGTGGTGTGGCGGGCTGTCGGTGAGTTTCTGTCCAATGTCTGCAGTAGAAAATGTTTGGAGGAATTTAAATCTTGTTAGAATATATTGGATGAGATGTTAGACTTTTTGTTGCAATTGTATGCATTGAATTGTAGCACCTTGCTTTAATATTCTTCTGATTGTCGCTATATTATCGGAGGCATCAACTATTCTAAAGGGAATAACATTCCCATTAAAATAGCGAACAAATGGGATGTCAGATGAAAAAGAACTCCGAAGGTAAAGGAAGAAACACTAATATCTGCGCCCAGATTCATTTAAAATTGTCATGTATCGAGATCGTTATTTATTTATTGATAACGTATTCAACGATTGATGGTCTGTGAAAAATCAGCCAGAAAATTATGCTTCAGAATGTAAGACTGTTGTTATAGTTCACCAGAATGATACTGGGGTTAAACTTATATTTTAATATGAGGACGGGTTGCATAGACTAAACTTGTATTCCCTCAAGTTTAGAAGATTAAGCGGTCATCTAATTGGGGTGTTTAAGTTGATTAAATTATCTAACCTGGTTGATAGAGAGAAACTATTCCCTCTGGTGGGGGAGTCCAGAAGATAACTTTAAAATTAGCACTAGGCCATTCAGGGGTGATGTCAGAAAGAACTTCTTCACGTAAAGGATATTGACAATCCGCTACTGTCTCCCTCCAATAGCTGTTGAGGGTAGGGGTCAATTGAAAATTTCACAACTGAGGCTGCTCGATGTATGATGCATGAGTTTATTAAAGGTTACAGAAGAAAGGCAGGTAGATGAAGCTAAGTTACAGGTCAGCCATAATCTAATTAACTGGTGGAGCAGGCTCGAGGGGCGGAATGAGCTAGGCGTGATTCTGTGTTCCAATAACTATACACAGGCTTAATCATGTGGAATTAATATGTTGTAGGAATGGCTAGATTCCTAACTAAAGGACTGAGGTCGAGTCAGTATATCAAACAAACGATGTTTAATACTAATTAACAGAGTTTACCACGAAAACATACGAAGGCTGATTTACAGGTCTGTACTCTTTGCTGGCTCCACGAGGGCTGACTAGGACGGCGCACTAGTCGGACGTCATGACGTCATCACGTTTTTCCGCCGCTGGAGGATCATGTGATCAACGTGATGACGTCATCGCGTTTGGTCTCATTCTTAAAGGGACCGCGCTATGTACATGCAATAATATGAACAGAGATACAGATTCATTCTGTAGCTAATAATTTGTTAAAGATAATTATGTACATAAGATCAGAGTCCCCTTAGTGGCTCTGCCACATGCGCCACCCCAGAATTGTCTTTAACAGTAAAAGTCAATCGACTAGGAGGTCTGACAAGCCTGTCAGAGCGACTCCTGTATTCTTGGAGTGGATGTTGTTGAACAGCGGGTGGGCTGGCGGATGGGAGCCTTCAGTCTGGCGTGGATGCAGTGGGAGGTCAGCCATGGTGTGGCAGCTGTGCAGACTCTACTGGCCGGTCGATGTCCAGGTGTGCTGGTTTGAGATGGTCACTGGATATGTGATCGGGTTTACTACCGATATCTACAGAGAAACTCTTGTCGCTGTCTCCAGTACATGAAAAGGGCCTGTGTAAGGGGCCTTGAGTGGATTCCTATGGGCATCATGACGAATGAATATAAATTCAGCATTCTTTAGCTCCGCTGGAACGTGTGAAGATGGAAGGCCGTGATGCGAAGTTGGGATAGGCGCAAAAACCTTGGCTGTTTCCCAGTGGCTGCTGGGTTGGTAGGCTGTGGACCACGGCTCAGTTGGAAGCGGCAGGAAATCTCCCAGTACGCGGAGTGGCTGGCCGTACACGAGCTCCATGGCGGACGATGGCAGGTCCTCTTTAGTTGCCGTGCGGAGACCCAACATGACCCACAGAAGCTTATCCACCCATCCGGCACCTTGGAAGCTGGCCCTCAGCGATGCCTTTAACGTTCTGTGGAAACGTTCGCACAAACCGTTTGCCTGCGGGTGATAGGCCGTGGTGCAGTGAAGCTTGGTGCCGAGACCCTGGGCCACAGCGTTCCAGAGCTCAGAAGAGAACTGTGGACCGCGGTCTGAAGAGAAATTCGCTGAAAAGCCGGAACGCCGAAACGTGCGACCCACGAGGAGAGGAATGCTCTGGCGACATCAGCGGACGTAGTAGACGCCAGAGGAACCACCTCTGGCCATCTAGTACTGCGGTCGACCATGGTGAGGATGTGTGTGAACCCCTGTGATGGTGGAAGCGGCCCGACGAGGTCCACGTTGACATGGTCCAATCGACGTTCTGGTACTGTGAACGTGGCCAACGGGGCCTTAACATGACGTTGCACCTTAGACATTTGACAGACGATGCAGGTGTTAACCCAGTCACGGATATCCTTACGCATTCCTCTCCAGACGAACTTAGCCAACATTAATTTTTGAGATGCCTTCATGCCAGGATGCGAAAGCCCATGTATGGCATCGAAAACTTTGCGGCGCCAGGCAGCTGGAACGATCGGGCGGGGATCTCCCATGGAGACATCGCAGAGTAACGAGGTGCCTGCAGCATGGAATTGCACATCAGCCGGTTGGAGGCTAGAGGTGTCGGTGCAATACGACTGTGTTTCAGGGTCAGATGCCTGATCGGTAGCCATGAGGGCATAATCGATGCCCAGCTGGACCGCCCGTATGGTCGCGCGAGATAGGCAATCGGCTACCAAGTTGACCTTGCCAGCTATGTGTTGGATGCCTGTCGTGAATTCTGAAATGAAAGTTAGCTGTCACTGCAATCGAGCCGACCCCGGTGCGACGGTCTTGGCCATGGCGAAGGTCAGTGGTTTGTGATTTACAAACGCAGTGAAGGGACGACCTTCTAACAAAAAACTGAAATGGCAGGTAGCCAGGAACAGCGCCAGCAATTCCCGGTCGAAAGTGCTGTATTTGCATTCGTTGCGCCGGAGTTGGTGGCTGAAAAACGCCAGCGGTTGCCACGTCCCGTTGACCCACTGTTCCTGTACAGCACCTATGGCATAGTCGGAAGCGTCGGTGGTAAGGGCGATGTTGGCACCTGGCAGACGGTGCGCCAACATAGTTGCATTGGCTATAGCGGTTTTTGTGTTGTCGAAAGCGTTGTCCATTTCGACCGTCAAGGCTATTGTATCCTTTCCGGCCTTGCCTTTGAGGGCCTCGTAGAGGGGCTGCATGAGTCATACTGCCTTTGGCACAAAGTGGTGGTAGAAATCCACCATGCCCAGGAATTCTTGAAGAGCCTTGGTGGACTGCGGCCTTGAGAATGCCGTAATTGCGTCGACCTTCGACTGCAGTGGAATTGCGCCCTCAGAAGTAATGTGGTGGCCCAAGAAGTCAATCTGTTGTAGGCCGAACTGACACTTGGCCGGGTTGATTATGAGGCCATGTTGGCTGAGGCACCGAAAGAGTGTGCGGAGATGGCAGACGTGTTCCTCTTTGGTAGAGCTGGCTATCAGGATGTCGTCAAGGTAGAAAAATAAAAACGGAAGATCCCGCAGGACCGAGTCCATCAGTCGCTGAAAAGCCTGTGCGGCGTTCTTGAGCCCAAATGGCATCCGTAGAAACTTGAACAGTCCAAAGGGAGTGATGACTGCAGTTTTCTGGATGTCCTGCGGGTGTATGGGAACTTGGTGGTAGCCACGGACGAGGTCGACCTTGGAGAAGATTGAGTTTCCCGCCAAATGGGCGGAGAAGTCCTGTATATGCGGGATCGGGTACCAATCGGGAGTAGTGGCGTCATTAAGGCGTCGGTAGTCCCTGCATGGCCGCCATCCACCGCCGGGCTTCGGGATGATGTGGAGAGGCGAGGACCAGGGACTATTCGACCAGCGAATAATCCCCAGCCGTTCCATCATGGCAAACTCTGCCTTCACTGCCGTGAGCTTGCCAGTTTCCAGGCGCCGAGCTCGCGCATAAACCGGAGAGCCAGTTGTAGTAATGTGGTGTTCGACACCGTGCTTAGTGGCCGAGGAGGAGAAAGTGGGGTTGGTCAGCTCCGGGAATTCTCCTAATAGGCGAGTGAACTCGTCCGGCGAGGACAACGCGGAGGAGACAGTGTGCGACGTTGTGGAACTGCGGAAGCAAGGGATGGAGTGGAAGGTGGCCGCGTTAACCAATCGACGATTTCTTACATCCACCAAGAGGCTGTTGGCGCATAAGAAATCTGCACTGAGGATGGCTTGCGAAACCTTGGCTGTAATAAATTCCCACTGAAACCTTTGCCCGCTGAAGCACACCTGGACCCGCAGTTTGCCAAAGGTATGAATGGCCCCACCATTAGCTGCCACGAGGGAGGGGCCGTACATCCCAAACTGAATATCGAGTGCTGAGGCAGGAAGGATGCTACACTGCGCCCCAGTGACGCATAAAAAGGGCCGGCCCGATAGGGAATCTGTAATGTAGAGGAGCTTCCCGGAATTTCCAATCGCCATCACGGCCACAGAACGTCCGTCAGACTCGGTCCACCTTTTCTGGAGTTGCTGCTAGTGTTGATGTCGGTTTTTTTTTTAGGCGCGAAACTGCAGGGATGGCGGCAGCCTCTGGCTTTCGCACCGAAACGGGCGTGATAAAAGCACAAGCCGGGGGCTGGAGGTGTCGGGGCAGTGTTCACGGGGGAGGGGCACCTCGTGGCGGCGCAGGCTTGCTGCGTGACCGCATAAATCGTATCTGCTTCTGCAGCAAGTGCTGCGCAATCTGTGGCTTCCGATCTGGCCAGGGCAGCCTGAACTTGCTCGAGCAGTTGACTCAGGAATAATTCCCGAATGAGGAAACATTATGGTTCCGAGCCAAGGAGCGTGAGCATCTGGCTCATTAACTCAGATGGCTTGGAATCGCCAAGCCCGGGCAAAGCGAGTAGCCAGCGGGCACGCTCCGCCTTCGTGAGCCCGAAGACCTGTATTAACCGCACTTTAAGAGTATTATACTTGCTATCAACTGGGGGGTTTTCGAGCAGGCTGATGATCCGTGAGGCCGTGGAGCTGTCGAGTGCGGAGACCATGTACAGGTAACGGGTCTGATCCGCAACGATGTTTCGGCGTTCGAATTGTGCTTCTGCTTGTACGAACCAGGAGGCTGCCTGTTGTTCCCAAAACTGTGGGAGCTTCAAAGCCATGGAGTTCACTTCCATGTTTCGTTGCACTTCGCTTCTTCCGCAAAAATTGTTCATGAAAATTTGGGGTCACCACTGTAGGAATGGCTAGATTCCTAACTAAGGGACTGAGGTCGAGTCAGTCTATCAAACAAACGATGTTTAATACTATTCAACAGAGTTTAACTCAATAACACAGGAGAACTACATTACAGGTCTGTGCTCTTTGCTGGCTCCACGAGGACTGGCTAGGATGGCTCCCCAGCCCGACGTCATGACGTCATCACATTTTCCCGCCGCTGGAGGATCACGCAATCAACGTGATGACGTCATCGCGTTTGGTCTCATTCTTAAAGGGACCGCGCTATGTACATGCAATGATATGAACAAAGATACAGATTCATTCTGTAGCTAATAATTTGTTAAAGATAATTACGTACATTAGATGAGAGTCCCCTGGTGGCTCTGCCACAGCAGGACAGGAAATGATCCTGGGCCATTTTGCTCTATATACAGGGCACAGACCAGCTCCAAATGAGAACAAATGACATACCACTGGAGAAGGATTTCCTGGGCCCTTCCTGCTCTGTGTGTGGGGTTCAGTACCTCACTCAATGAGAATAACTGATACAGCAGAGGATGGTAATGCGGCCTGGGCCATTCTTGCACTGTGTGGAGCTCAATACTTCACCAAATGAGAGCAACAGAATTACCACATGCCACGAATGGAGGCTGGGCCCATCGTCCTCTGTGTGTGGGGTTCAGAATCACACCGGTTCAGATCAGCTAACATACCACAGGACAGGGAATATTTCTGGTCCCATCCTGCTCTGAGTGGGGCTCAGTAGCACACCGGGTGAAATCTGCTTACACACCAACTCGGTGGATTGATCCTGAGCCCATTCTGCTCTGTGTGGGGCTCAGTATCCGACTGGATGTGAACAGCTAAAACACCACAGCAGGAGAATACTTCTGGTCCCATCCTGCTCTGAGTGGGGCTCAGTACCATACCGGGTAAGATCAGGGAATACACCAACAGGACAGGGAATGATCCTGGGCCCATCCTGCTCTGTGTGTGGTGCTCATTATCACACCGTGTGAGATCAGGGAAAACACCACAGGCCGGGAATGGAGCCTGGGCCCTTCTCCCTGGGTGGGGCTCAGTACCTCACCAGATGAGAACTACTGACATGCCACAGGCAGGGAATGGAGACTTGGCCCTTCCTGCTCTGTGGGTGAGGGACTGTTCCTCACCAAATGAGATTAATTGACACACCACAGGCTGGGAATGGAGCCTGGACCCATCCTGCTCGTTGTGTGGTGCTCTGTATCATGCCGGGTGAGATCACGGAACACACCACAGACAGGGAATGATCCTGGGCCCTTCCTGCACTGTGTGGAGCTCAGTACCTCACCGAATGAGAATAACAGAGATAACAGAGGTCGGGAATGAAGCCTGGGCCCTTCCTAATCTGTGTGTGGGGACCAGTACCTCACCGGATGAGAATAACTGACGCACCACAGGCCGGGAATGAAGCCTGTGCCCTTCCTTCTCTCTGGGTGGTGTTCAGAATCTCACCGAATGAGAACAACTGTCATACCACAGGCCGGGAATTGAGGCTTGGCACTTCCTTCACTGTGTATGGGGCTCAGTAACTCATCAAGTGAGAACAACTGTCATACCACTGGCCGGGAATGGAGCCTTGGCCCATCCTGCTCATCGTGGGGCTGAGTACCACACCGGGTGCGATCGGCTAAGAAACCACAGGCTGTTGAATGATCCTGGGCCCATCCTGCTATGTGTGGGTCTCAATACAAAACCGGTTGATATCTGCTGATGCACCACAGGCCACAGAATGATCCAGGGCCCATCCTGCTCTCTGTGGCACAGAGTACCACACCTGGTGAGATTAACTAACACAGGACTGGCCCGAGTGGATCCTGCATCTTTCCTGTTCTGTGGGGCTGAGCACTACACTAGTTCTGATCTGTTAACATTCCTGCACGGTGTGTGGGGATCAGTACCTCACTGAATGAGTACAACTGATATACCACAGGCCGTTAATGGCACCTGGCCACATATATCTCTGTGTGTGGTGCTCAGTATCACACGGGGTGAGATGAAGGAAAGCACCACAGGCCAGGAATAAGCCTGGGCCCTTGCTGCACTGTGTGGGGCTCAGTACCTCACCGAAAGAGAACTACTGACATACCATAGCCCAGGAATGTTGCCTGGATCCTTCCTGTTCTGTGTGTAGGGCTCAGTACCTCACCGAATGAGAATAAATAACATACAATGTGCCAGAAATGGAGCCTGGGCCCATCCTGCTATGTGTGGGGCTCAGTACTTCACCAACCATGAACAACTGACACACCATAGGCCGGGAATGGAGCCTAGGACCTTCCTGTTCTGTGTGTAGGGCTCAGTACCTCACCGAATGAGAATAAATAACATACAATGTGCCAGAAATGGAGCCTGGGCCCATCCTGCTATGTGTGGGGCTCAGTACTTCACCAACCATGAACAACTGACACACCATAGGCCGGGAATGGAGCCTAGGACCTTCCTGCTCTGTGTGGGGCTCAGTACCTCATCGACAGTGAACGACTGACATACAACAGGCCAAGAATGATCCTGAACCCTTACTGCACGGTGTGGGGCTCAGTACCTCACCGACTGTGAACAACTGACATACCATAGGCCGGGAATGGAGCCTGGGCACTTCCTGCTCTGTGTGTAGCGCTCGGTACCTCAGCGAATGATATTGAATGACATAGCGCATGCTGGAAATGGAGCCTGTGACCTTCCTGTTCTGTTTGGGGCTCAGTACCATACTGACTATGAACGACTGACATACAATAGGCCAAAACATGATCCTGAGCACATCCATGTCTGTGTGGGACTCAGTTCCACATTGGTGAGACCTCATAACACATCACAGGCCGCAGAATGATCCTGGGCCCATCCAGCTCTGTGTGAGACTCAGTACCACACTGGTTCAGATCAGCTAACACAGGATAGGCACGGATGGATTCTGCTGCTTTCCTGCTCTGTGGGGCTGAGCACTACACCAGTTCAGATCTTTTAACAAAGCCTGGGCCATTCCAGTTCTGTATATGGGGAGCAGTACATCATCGAATGAGAACAACTGACATACCTCAAGTCGGGAATGGAGCCTGGGCCCACCCTGCTCTGTGTGTGTTGCTCAGTATCACAAGGGGTAGGATCAGGGAAAACACCACAGGCCAGGAACGATCCTGGGGCCTTGCTGCACTGTGTGGAACTCGGTACCTCAAAGAATGAGAATAACTGACATACCACAGACCGGGATTGGAGGCTAGGCCTTTCCTGCACTGTGTGTAGGGCTCAATACCTCCCCGAAACTGAACAACTGACATACCATAGGCCGAGAATGGAGCCTGGACACTTCCTGTTCTGTATGGGGATCAGTACCTCACCGACTGAGAATGACTGACAAACAACAGGCCAGGAATTATCCTGAACCCTTCGTGCACGGTGTGGAGCTCAGTACCTACCGAATGAGAATAACAGACATAACACTATGAGAACAACTAACATAGAGCCGTGGCCCTTCCTGCGCTGTGTGAGGCTCAGCCCTGTCTGAATGAGAACAACTAACATACCACAGGCCGGGATGGAGCCTGTGCCCTTCCTGCTCTCTGTGTGGTGCTCAGTATCACATCAGTTGAGATCAGGGAAAGCACCACAGCACAGGGCATGGAGCCAAGGCTATTCCATCTCTCTGCATGGGGCTCAGTAACTCAGCGAATGAGAACAACTGACATACTACAGGTCAGGAATGGAGCCTGGGCACTTCCTACTTACTGTGTGGGACTCAGTACCTCACTGAGTGAGAATAACAGACTACCTCAGGCCGGGACAGAAGCCTGTGCCCTTCCTGCTCTGTGTGTGGTGCACAGTATCACATCGGGTGAGATCAGGGAAAACACAACAGGACAGGGAATGAAGCCTTGTCCCTTTCAGCTCAGTACCTCACCAAATGAGAATAAATAACATATCACATGCCGGAAATGGAGCCAGGGCCCTTCCCGCTCTGTGTGTAGGCCTCAGCATCTCATCGAATGAGAATAACTGACATAACACAGGCCGGGAATGGAGCCTAGGCCCTCCCTGCTCTGTGTGTAGGCCTCAGCATCTCATCGAATGAGAATAAATGACATATCACATGCCGGAAATGGAGCCTGGGCCCTTCCTGCTCTGTGTGGGGCTCAGTACTTCACCTGATGAGAATAACTGATATACCAGAGGCCGGGGATGGAGTCTAGGCCCTTCCTGCTATCTGTGTAGGTCTCAGCATCTCATCGAATAATAATAAGTTACATACCACATGTCGGAAATGGAGCCTGGGCCCTTCCTGCTCTAGTGTGGGGCTCAGCAACTCACCGACAATGAACAACTGACATACAATAGGCCAGGAATTGATTCTGGGCCCTTCCTGCTCTAGTGTGGGGCTCAGTAACTCACCGACAGTGAACAGCTGACATTCAATAGGCCAGGAATTGATTCTGGGCCCTTCCTGCTCTGTGTGGGGCTCAGTAACTCACCGACAGTGAACAGCTGACATACAATAGGCCAGGAATTGTTTCTGGGCCCTTCCTGCTCTGTCTGGGGCTCAGTACCTCACCGACTGTGACCGAATGACATACAACCGGCTAGGAATGATCCTGAGACCATCCGGCTCTGTATGGGACTCAGTACCACATTGGGTGAGATCAGCTAACACACCAGAGGCTGCAGAATGATAATGGGCCCATCCAGCTCTTTGTGGGGCTCAGTGCCACACTGGGTGATATCTGCTAATGCACCACACACCTGGGAATGCTCCTAGGCCCATCCTGTTCTGTATCAGTCTCAGTACCACAGCGGGTGATATCAGCTAACACATGACAGGCAGTGGTATGATTCTGGACCCATCTTGCACTGTGTGTGGAGCTCCGAACCACACCGAGAGGGAACAGCTCACTCAGCACAGGCCGGGGATGAGGCCTGCGGTCTTCCTGCTCGGTGTGTGACTCCGTACCACATGGGGGAGATCAGCTAACACAGGACAGGCCGGGATTAATCCTGTGTCTTTCCTGTTCTATGGAGTTGAGCAGGGCACCGGTTCAGATCTGTTAACAGAAACTGGGCCATTCCTGCTCTGTGTGTGGGGCTCAGTTGCTCACCAAAGGATAACAACTAACATACCACAGGCCTGGAATGGAGCCAGGCCCATTCCTCTTCTGTGTGGGGCTCAATATTCACCAAATGAGACCAGCAGAATTACCGAAGGCCAGGAATGGAGCCTGGGCCCTTCGTCCTCTGTATGTGGGGCTCAGTTCCTCAGCAAATGAGAATAACTGACACATCGCAGGCCTTGAATGGAGCCTGTGTCTATCCTGCTCTGCGTGGGGCTCAGTACCACACTGTGTGAGCTCAGGAAACACACCACAGGCCCGAGAATGTTTCTAGGCTTATCCTGCTCAGAGTGGTGCTCAGTAGCACACTGGGTGGGATCAGCTAACCCACCACAGGCGTGGGAATGATCCTGGGCACATCCTGCTCAACTTGTGGCTCAGTACAACAATGGGGCATATTAGCTGACACGCCACAGTCTGCGGAATGATGCTGGGCACATCCTGCTCATTCCCATACCTGGTGAGATCAGCTATCACACCAATGGCCTGGAAATGATGCTGGGCGCAACCCGCTCTGTGTGCTGCTCAGTACCACACTGGGTTAGTTAGTGATTTCATAATGGCCCAGTAATTCCGTTCCCAACGCGTGAGTACGGACGGGGTACTCACGCGTGGGCCCATTGGAAGTGCCGGATTTCAGCATGCACAGCGCATGCGCGGAAAACCGGCATTTCCTCTCCTCTGAACCAAGTGGTTAAGAGGCAGTTCTCTAGTGACGTTTGAGGCAGCACGTACGTGTTGAACTTCAGTTTTTTTGACAGGTTTTTCTGTGCGTGAAGGCCTCCACTTTTTACGAATTTAAAAAGCAGACGTAAGGACTTAGTTTTATAAGGTAAGTGGTCTAATAATTAAAGTTAGAAATTTTTTTCCACAGGTTTATTATTTTTAAAGAATTTACAGTAAGGTAAGTTAATTTTTGGACCCGATTTCGTGAAAAAAAAATTGACAGAAATTTGAATAATTGTTTAAATTAATTTTTTTAATTTATTAATAGTTAATTTAATTATTGGAATGTTTTTTTAACTTTTATTTAAACTTTAAGTAGTGTTTTGGCCACCCGTACTTTTCATGACTTTGACAGGTCTTATGTCTAATTCATGAATGGACTTTTGTAAACACCCATTGGTTGCCCAGTGCTCACATGATCCCAGCTGGCTCATCGCACTAAGTACGCTGCTGGATCACGCACACACAGCACGCCGGGAGCTGAACTGGGCCACAGACCGGAAATCCAAGCAGGCCCAGTCTTCAAATGTCAGCGCGATATGTAAGTGTAGGTCGGGGGCTTGCACCCGCGGGAAGCCCCCGGCCCGAATTTCTGGGCCAATCAGTTTACGGTTACTGGTCCACTTTGCATCTGCTGGGTTGATTGATTCTCACTTGGTCAACTTATGGGTGCATGATCAGTTTACAAATGTTCGATGATGAGATGGTTAATTGGTCAGCTTCTTGCTGCGGGTTCAGTTTGCCTGTGCCCGGTTAGGTGATCGTGAATTGGTCAGTTTCTGGGAAATATGTCAATTTACATGTGCTGGGGTAGTTGTTGCTCATCAGTCAGTTTCTGTGTGCTTGGTCAGTTTACGTGTATTAGATTTGATGATTGCTACCTGGTCAGTGATGGAGACTTCGTCAGCTTTTGGGAACTGTGCCATTTACATGAGCAGGCATAAGTGATGGAGACTTTGTCAGTTAAAGGGAACTGGGTCAATTTACAAGTGCTGGGTTAGTTGTTTCTCATTGGACAATTTATTGGTGCGGGTTCAGTTTAAACGTGTTCGGTTAGGACATGGTCAATTGTTCAGTTTCTGTGTGAAGGGTCAGTTTACCTGTATTTGGTTAGGTGATGGTCAATTGGCCTGATTCTGGGTGGTGGAACAGTTTGCATCTTTTCAGATAGGTAATGGCCAACTGGTCAGTTTCCGGGATAGGGTTATTTGCATAGGCTGACTTAAGTGAACGAGATTTGGTCAGATTTTGGATGATGTTTCCTTTCCCCATTACCAATCGTTCTTCCTGTTTCCTTGGTCTGTCTCCTCTCTGCCTGTCTCAACCGTCTGTCTCTCTCTGTCACCCACCACCTGTCTCCCGCCTCTGCCTGTCTCCATCCATCTCTTGTGTCCCCAGTCTGTCTCTCCCCCCCACCCCCGGTCTGTCTCTGTCTCTCTCTGTCTCTCCAGTCTCTGTCCTCCCCGTTTAACTTCCCTCTCACTCTCTCTGTTACCAACCCACTTTCCACCACCTCTCCAACCCCATCGATCTCAATTTGTTTCTGTTCTCCTATCTTTGACTCTCTCTATTTCCACCCGTTTCACTGCCACCTGTCCCCCACCTTCTATATCGCTCACGGTCTCCCCGGTGTGTCTTTCTTTCTGTCTTCTCTGCCTGCTCCCTGTAAAGTCCGCACCTCAATAATACACGGACTTCAGGAGAACAGTTTAACATGTACTTTACTGAACAAGAGGCAGCCTGAAACTGAAACTGCAGAAACCTGCTAGGGCCTTTTATACAGGGGCGGTCACTGCCGGTACTGCAGTCTAAGACCAGATATTCCCTTAAAGGTACATACACAACAATTCCTCCCCTTTTAGATAAACAGTACATAACATTCATTTGACAACTAAATAATAAATAATTACAATTACAATTTTCTCAATATAATATACATCAACTGAAATAGTCATTTATAAGTTCAGTCTTTGAGGAGACTTCCTGATCCGGACCGGATAGTGCCTTTCTCGAGTATCCTGTTCTGGCGGTGGAGTCAATTCTGGCTCATTGTCATTGGTTGGTTCGTCAGCTTCCAATACCCCTGCTTCTGAGGTAGACGCAATCTGTACTTCGGGCTCATTACCAGGTGCACATGCTTGTGGTACAGGTTTGGCTTGTTCCTGTGACTCTAGAATCTGCTCAACATGGCGTCTCATGATGCTCTCTCCAACGTCCACTGTGTACATTAGTGGTCCCTGCTGTGTGCATATCGTGCCTGGCTGCCATTTTTCTGTGCGGTAATCGCGGGCCAAGACTGGTTGCCCTATCTTGAAGCTCCTGGTTGGCTTCTCATTTATGTGCTGGAACTGCTTATCCTCATCATCTCATCTTATGTTTGGTTTGAGCAAATCCAAGCGACATCTTAGTCTCCGGTTGAAAAACAGTACGGCTGGAGTTTGGTTGGTTACTGCATGTGTCGCATTCCGGTAAGCAAACAGGAAGTTATCCACCTTGTGTTGCAGTGGTATGTCGTCATTATACATTGCCTTGATTGCCTTTTTAAAGGTCTGAACAAACCTCTCAGCCAATCCATTTGTGGCTTGATGATATGGGGCAGATGTGTAATGTTTCACCCCATTATTCTTCAGGAACCTCTGGAAATCCTGAGACACAAACTGTGGCCCATTGTAGGAACAGATCTGTTCTGGCAACCCATTCCTGGCGAAGATGGTCCTTAGGACTGCAATAGTTTTCTCCGTGGTGGTGGAGGACATTTTAATGACCTCTGGCCATTTCGAATGGGCGTCCACAGTGATTAGATACATTGGCCTAGAAATTCATTAAAGCGCTGCAAGCTTTGCGCCCAGTTACCACCTAAAGAAGGCTTCTGCGCCAGTATAGGAGGTTGCGCTGATATTGAGATCAGCGGTAATGGCGGCGGTAGCCGGTAGCGCTGCGCCGGCACTGATGACGTCATCGGTGTGCGCAGTGCCCCGTTTCTGCCCCGATGCCAGCCCGACGCCCATATTCAGTTGTCGCCGCCTCCTCCATGGCGGCTGCTACTAACATCCGGAGACCAGGGCCTTACTGCAGCCTTAGTGGGGCGCATAAAGGTGGAGGTGCGGCCGGCCGCTTTTTCGGCGGCCGCCTGCCCGCACCTCCTTCCCCGGCCTCCTCCACCGCCCCCCCCCCGCAGCATTGCCGGCTGCTTTCCAGGAGCCCGGCACTTCTCCGTGGTGCCGGGCTCATTTGCCGGCACAATCCAGCTGCGATCTCCCCGTTGCAGGCACCTCCACCTTAAGAGAAGGAGGAGGCCTGCAGTACCGCAGCCTGCCGCACCGCATCGGGTGGCGCAGCGGCACTTAGAGCGCTGAAATTCAGTTTCAGCGCCCCAAGCAGGGGCGGGCACACCCTGGAATAGCGGCCGGTTCCGACTTGGGGCGCAAAAGGTGAATATCGGACGGTCGCACATGGCTCCGCACCCAGCGCTAACTTTTGGCCGTTAGCCAGCTGGCGGGGCCATAGTGAATTTCTAGGCCATTGAGTCCATAAATGGACCAGCGAAATCAATGTGTACCCATTGCCATGGAGATGAGGGCCATTCCCATGGATGTAGCGGGGCCTGTGGTGGAGCGTTTTGGACCTTCTGGCATCCTGTGCATCTCTTGGTCATATCCTCGATTTCTTTATCGATTCCCGGCCACCACACAAACGCCCTGGCTAGGCTCTTCATTTTTACCCCTCCCAGATGACCCTCATGAAGCTCATTGAGTACTCTATCTCTCAACTTGGGTGGAATTACCACTCGGGATCCACACATCAAGGTTCCCCGGCACACTGACAGCTGTTCCCTCCTTGGCGAGAATGTTGGCAACAGTGAGTCACCATATGCTGGCCATCCCTTCACCGTTAAATCATAGACCCGAGAGAGTGTTGGGTCATTTTGGATTTCCTTCTCAATACTTGCGTTTGTAACAGGCAAACATTCGACTATGGTCGCATGGAATATCTCCACAGGGTCCACTGCAGGTTCTTCTTCCGCCACAGACAACGGCAGGCGCGACAGCCCACCAGCATCTCCATGTTGTTTCGTACCTTTGTACTCTATGTCATACTGATGTGCCCCTAGAAAAAGTGACCATCTTTGCAGCCGTTGCACCGTCATCACCGGAACACCCTTCTTTGGGTTAAAAATTGAGACCAGGGGTTGATGATCAATCAGTAGGGTGAATTTCTGCCCGTGCAGATAGTGATTGAACTTCTTCACCCCCCACACCAGGCTGAGGGCCTCCCTGTCAATCTGGGCGTAGTTACGCTCGGCTGAGGTTAGTGAGCGCGATGCAAAGGCTATTGGCCTCTCTGAACCGTCACGGAATTCGTGTGACAGCACCGCTCCAATGCCGTAAGGTGACGCATCACATGCCAACCGAATCGGTAGTGTTGGGTTGTAGTGGGCCAATACTTCTTTTGAAGTGATTTGGCATTTACATTCCTGAAAGGCACGCTTACACTCATCACTCCATTTCCATGTTACACCAGTTTGAAGGAGGGCATTCAGTGGGTGCAGAATTGTAGATAAATTCGGCAAGAACTTATGGTAGTAGTTCACCAACCCAAGGAATGACCTCAGTTGCGACACATTTTCTGCTGCTGTAGCCTTGACTACAGCCTCAATCTTGTCTGGCGACTTATGCAACCCTTCCTCATCAATCATGTGACCACAATACGAGATTTGTCTCCTGAAGAACTCGCATTTGGGACGGTTGGCTCGTAGCCCATATTCCTGCAATCTCGTGAGCACCTGTTCCAGTTTGGCAAGGTGTTCATTGTCATTTTCGCCTGTAACCAGGATGTCGTCCAAATAACACTGGGTCCCCGGGATCCCTTGCAGGACTTGTTCCATTGCCCTCTGCCACATAGCCGGGGCCGATGCTACCCCAAGTACCAGTTGATTGTACTGGTAAAGGCCCTTGTGAGTGTTTATCGTGAGGTATTTCCTACATGCTTCTTCCACCTCCATTTGTAGGTCAATCTTTGTAAAACGTTTCCCTCCAGATAGTGAGGCGAAAATATCTTCTATCCGCGGAAGCGGATATTGTACTGTGTGCAGGACTGGGTTCACAGTCACCTTGAAGTCACCACAGATGCGAACCTTCCTTGGCTCCCCAGGCGTGCTGCTCACTGCTTTCTTCATTACAGGAACGATGGGTGTGGCCAACTCGCTCCAGTCCACCTTAGACAGCACCCCCGAATGCTCCAGACTCTCCAGTTCAGCTTCCACAGCTGGGCGTATCGCGTATGGCACCGGTCTGGCCTTGAAAAATTTTGGGGTTGCGTTATCCTCAATCTTTATGGTTGCCTTTACTCCTTTTAGAGTCCCAAGTCCTTGTTGGAACACCTCTTCCGCATCAGATAGAATTTGTGACAGACATCCAGGTGCGACGTCATCATCTTTTTTGTCAGTCACAGTTAGTGCCAGAATGGAATGCCAATCCAATTGTAGTCTTCGGATCCATTCACGTCCCAATAATGGTGGTCCTCCATCTCGTAGTATATACATGTATAGTTACTGTGTTTCCTTTCCGTTATATTCAACTGGCACCATTATTTTTCCTCTGGGGTAGACCTTTTGCCCCGTGTATGTCTTCAATACAATGGATGTGTCCTTTAAGGGTATGTGTGAGAATAGCCGCTCATAGTCTCGTCGATTCATGACAGTTAGGGCAGATCCTGTGTCCAATTCCATCTTCACTGGGGACCCTGCTATCATGAGGGTGACCCAAATGGTTCGGTGATCTTCTTTTGTGATCACATTGTGTAATTTTAAACAACTTAGTCGCCTGCTCCCGGAGTCCTTATCACTCTCCTGATCTTTGGAACTACTATCTGTCAGTTTCTTTACTTTCCTGTACGGTTCCTTAGTAGTTCTTGTCGTGTTGGTCTTCTTTCCCGACCTGCAGACTCTTGCTATATGTCCCATTTTCCCGCATTGCCTGCATATTTTTTCTTTAAACCAGCAGTCCTTCTGCTCATGGGTTGTTCTGCCGCAGCGATAGCACTTTTCGGCTCCATACGCCATTTCGTTAGCGCTGTAGTCTTGTGGTTTCTGTTGTATTTCCGCAGCTCCCCGTGCTGCTGCTTCATAGGATACTGCCACGCTGAAAGCCTGTTCTAGCCTCAGGTCCTTTTTTGAAAGTAGTCGTTTCTGGGTTCCTTCACTCTGGAGCTCGCAGACAAACCTATCCCGTAAGGTGTCTGCCAGTCCTGCTCCGAACTGGCAGTGCTTCGATAACTTGTGTAGTTCCGTAAGATAGTCAGCATTGCTCTCATCTTTGTGCTGGTTTCTTTTATGGAACTTGAATCTTTCTGCTATCAGCAGTGGTCTAGGGCTTAGGTGTTCCTGTAAGATATGAACAATCTCCTCAAAACTTTTCTCCATTGGTTTAGCTGGGGTAATTAAATTCCGCAATAGGCCGTACGTACGCGCACCCATCAGATTTAATAATACCGACGCCCTCATTCCATCAGCCACCTCATTTGCCTTGCAGTACACTTCGATTCTTTCTACATACGTGGTCCAGTCTTCTACCTCGTTGTCGAAAGCAGTGATACTGCCACTTTTTGGCATCTTGGGCGATTTAAAATGGCACCTCCCGCGCTTTTGCTTCTTCCCCAATGGAATAAAATGGCGCCTCCCGCGCTTTTGCTTCTTCCCCAACGGGATAAAATGGCGCCTCCCGAGCTTTTGCTTCTTCCCCTTACTGCCACGCTGCTCCTAGCGTTCTACGGGCTAATGGTGGCGACCCGCAGCTTCGGCGCATCTCGCTTTCCTTCCCCCCTGTTTGGTTTCTCTCCGCTGTCCTGTTCTCGAGCACCGACCGTGCCCTGTGCGCTCCACCCTCTCTCTCTTGTTTTCTTTTCCCGGCGACGCTGCACAGCCCATTTCGTAGAGCCGCTCGTTCAAGCTTGAGCCCACCGCAGTCCGGAAGGATCAGCGCGCTACCTTCTACCTGCACGATTCGCTGGAACCACAGTCTCTCCCGCAATTCTCCAAACACCGATGGATTATTTGGGCGGTTGCCCTCGGTCGACGCCCGTTGCGCAGACTACGACCTTCCAGGACCTTCCTTTCAGGCGAGATCCCCGTGAGATGATGCCACACTGCAGGTGAGTTCGAACTTACTCGTCGCCACTGTAAAGTCCACGCCTCAATAATACACGGACTTCGGGAGAACAGTTTAACAGGTACTTTACTGAACAAGAGGCAGCTTGAAACTGAAACTGCAGAAGCCTGCTAGGGCCTTTTATACAGGGGTGGTCACTACCGGTACAGCCGTCTAAGACCAGTTATTCCCTTAAAGGTACATACACAACACTCCCCGTTTCTGCCTCCCTCTCTCAAACACCCACATCTGTCTCTCTTTGTCTGTCTACTTTCGCGTCTCTCTCTCTCTCTGTCTCCCCTTTCTGTCTCGCGCCATTTCTCTCATTCTGTCTTTCCCCTCAGTCCATCACTTACCCTCATCCGATTCCCTGTTCCGTTTCACTCCGCCTGCCTCTCTCTGTCTCATCCCGCCTGTCTCTCTCTCTCCTGAAATCTCCACATGTCAGTGTCCCCTGATCGTCTCCCTCTGTCTGTCTCTCTCCTTCTGTGTCCCTGTCTCACACCCGCGTCTTGTTCTCCCTATCTCCCCGTCTGTCTCTCTCTCTCAGTCTCTCTTTGCCCCATCTGTCTCCCTGCCGTCTGTCTCCCCCATCGCTCTCCATCGCTCTCTGTCATACACCATCTGTCTCCCCTAGAGTGTGTCCATTCATCTCTCCCCCCTCAACCCGGTCTGTCTCACCGTCATCTGGTGCTCTCTCACTGGCTCCCATCGCATCTCTCTCTCTACCTGTGTCCCTCCCCGGGTCAGTCCATCTGTCCCTAGGTCATCCCATCCATCTCCAAGACCACTCTCTTCCCCTCTCCATCTCTTTCTGTCTTCCTTGCCTCTCTGCCTCCCTCTCTGTCTCCCCGTCTGTCTCCCCATCTTTGTCTCTCTCTGCCTCACATCTGTCTGTCTGCCTCTCTCTCTCCCACTCTGTCTCCCCCATCTATTTCCCGGTCTGGCTCCCTCTCTGCCTCCCTCTCTGTCTCCCCGTCTGTCTCCCCATCTTTATCTCTCTCTGCCTCCCATCTGTTTCTCTCTCTCTCTCTCTCTCACACACTCTGTCTCCTCCATTTGTTTCCTGGTCTGGCTCCCTCTCTGCCTCCCTTTCTGTCTCACCCTGTCTATCTCCTCCATCTGTTAAAAAGTATATGTTTCCCCTTCTCTCTCCCCCTTCTGTCATTTCCCATGTCTGGTGTAATTAAATCCCCTGCGTCTGTCGCCCCCACCCAGTCTTCTCTCGCTCTCTTTCTCTCGCTCTCTCTCCTGCCTCTCTCGTTCTCTCACCTCATCTGTTTCTTTCTGTCTCCTCTGTGTGTTTTCCCTGCCTGCCTCACTTCTCAACCATCTCCCTCCCCCCTTCACCAGTCGCACTCTTACTCTGTCTCCCCAACTGTCTCACCCATCTGCCTATCTCTCTCTATCTGTTTCCCCACCGTCTGTCTCCCATCTCTCTCTCCTTACATCTCTCTCTCTGTCTCTCTTTTCAAAGCTATGTTTCTCCCTCCCTGTCTTCACCTCATCAGTCTCCCCCGTATGTCTCCGCCACATCTGTTTCCCCCACCTTTCCCTCTCTTGTCTCATCTGGTCTGTCTCTAACTCTGTTTTGCACCCATCTGTCTCCATATCTGTCACACCCCATCTTACTGCCCCATGTCTGTCCCTATCTCTGTCTCTCCCCAGCTGTCGCTATTCTTTCTCCATCCTCTGTCTCCCAGCCGTCATTCTCCTCTCGTTTTCTGCTGTCTCCTTTACACTGTCTTCCCCGTCTGTCACCCTCTCTAATTAACCCTGTCTGCCTGCCCTCCATGTATCTCTGTCTCTCTCTCCCTCTATCTCCCTCTGTCTCTCTCTGTCTATTCTTCTCTACCTAGGCTGTCTCCCCCATCTGCCTCTCCCTCACTCTACCTGTCTGTCTCCCCGTATCCTGCTCTTTCTCTGTCTCCCCATCTCTCTCTCTCTCTCTCTCTCTCTCTCTCTCTCTCTCTCTCTCTCTCCACTCTGTCTCCTCTCTTTCTGTCTCCCGGCCTGCCTCTCCCACCCGTCTCTTCCCCATTTATCTCTCTCTGTTGCCCACCATCTGTCTCTGTCTCTCTCTCTCTCTAATTCACACCCACATCTGTCTTCCCCCTTTCTTTCCCTCCTGACCGTCTCTCTCACTGGCTTTCCCCAGTCTGCCCCTCTCTCTTTACCCCATCTGTGTTCCCTGCCTATCTCACACTCCCCGTCTCTCTTTCTCTCTCTCTCTCTCTCTCTCTATCTCTGTCTGTCTCATCTCTGCTCTCAATTCAATTCAAATGCTTTATTGGCATGAAAGTTTACAGGGAACCATATTGCCAAAGCCTACATAACAAAGTACAGGTTTCCAACATTCTGTAGGTGTCAAACAATTTTGACCCTCGTTGGGTACAGACAATATTAATTTAAACAGTCGTTGACCCTCGTTGGGTACATTCAGTATTAATTTAAACAGTCGTTGGTTACATTCGGTATTGATTTAAACATTTTTAGATTATATATGCTATGGGTGTGCTCGTTAGTCACTCACTGTTCCTGAGGTTGTGACATGCTGTTACATATTGGGCACCAAGATATGGTCTGTCTCCTTCCCCCAGGACTATTCTTAATTTTGACAGGTCATCCCAATTCTTTGAAATCTGGTGTTGTAAGGCTGAGCTTGTCAAAATATATGTTTCTTGTTTTGTTGAATTTTTCGCATTTTAGGAGGAAGTGCACCTCTGTCTCAACCTCGCCGGCCAGACAGTGATCACATATTCTATTTTCTTTAGGTTGCCAGGATTTCTTGTATCTTCCTTTTTCAATTGCCAGTTGGTGGTCGCTTAGTCTGTATCTGGTGAGGGTCTGTCTCTGTTTTGTGTCTCTGATGTTCGAGAGATAGTCTGCCAGTTTATATTCTCTTTTTAGGGCCCGGTAGCAATCTAATCTGCTTTGGCTTTTGGTTATTTTGTTCCAATGTTCCAGGTAGATTTCTTTGCATTGTTTAATGATTTGGTTCACTCGGATTGGTGTTTGGAGAGCAGTGTTGGTCTGGGACTGGTCAGGGTCCGGCTGGGTAGGAGTACTTAGTTTCAGTAACCACTGACTCAGGGGACTCGTTTCTGGGTTCAGCTCTTGGGTCTGGAGGGCTTTAAAATGAAGGGTGTCTGGGGAACTAGATTTGAGGTGATTTAGAAAGTTTAGTGCTCGTTTTTGGATGTTTATTATCAGTGGATATCTGCATAGTTCAGCTCTACATGCATTTGTTGGTGTTTTCCTTTGGGTGCGAAGAATGGTTCGGCAAAATTCTGCATGTAGGGCTTCTATTGTGTGTTTTTCCCATTTAGTGTAGCTATGGTGATTGAGTGGGCCCCATACTTCACTACCATACAGCGCAATGGGCAGGATTATACTATCAAATATTTTGAGCCAGATTTTGATTGGAATTTGGATGTTGTAGAATTTTCTTTTTATTGCATATAGGGCTCTTCAGGCTTTTTCTTTTAGTGCATTCACTGCTATGCTGAAGCTCCCTGATGCTGTAATGGTTAGACCAAGGTAAGTGTAGCTCATAGTGTGTCCTATGATGGTATCACTGAGAGTAAACTGGTATTTGTTTTCCTGACATCTGGGCCTTTTTTGAAAAATCATGATGTTGGTTTTCTTAGATTTACTGTCAGGGCCCAATTTTGGCAGTATATGTCGAGTAGGTCTAAATGTTGCTGTAATCCCTGTTCTGTGGGAGACAGCAGAACCAGGTCGTCCGCATAGAACAGGGATTTCACTTCCCCATCCGGGAGACAGAGACCCGGTGACTCACTTTGCTCCAGCATGTCTGCTAACTCATTTATGTATATGTTGAACAGGGTCGGACTCAAATTGCAACCCTGCCGGACGCCTCTTCTCTGGGTGAAGAAACCGGTGCATTTGTCTCCAATTTTGACACTGCATTTATTTTCCAGATACATCGATTTAATAAGGTCATAGACTTTGCCCCCTATTCCACACTGAAGAAGTTTGTAATAGAGCCCTTCGTGCCAAATAGAGTCAAAAGCTTTCTTGAAGTCAATGAAACAAGCGAATATTTTCCCATTTTTTGTTTGGTGTATATGTTTTTCAATGAGAGTGTGAAGGGTATAGATATGGTCGGTGGTGCGGTGTTTTGGAAGAAAGCCTATTTGATTTTTTCTAAGGATATTATGTTTGTTAAGAAAATCCAGTAATCTACTATTTAGAATACTGCAGAATAACTTCCCTAGACAACTGTTGACACAGATGCCACGGTAGTTATTTGGGTCTGATTTGTTTCCACTTTTATATATGGGAGAGATGAGTCCTTGGCACCAGATATCGGGAAAACAGCCTGAACGTAATATGATGTTGAATAACTTGAGTACAGCGCCCTGCATCTCCATAGTGCTGAACTTGAGCATTTCATTTTTGATGTTGTCTGGACCACAGGCTTTCTTTAGATGGAGAGATTTTGTTTTTGTGGCCAATTCTTTCCAAGTGATTGGGGAGTCCAGAGGGTTTTGGTTGTCTTTAATTGTTGCTTCTAGTGTGTGGAGTTTTTCTGTGACATGATGTTGACTTGAGTTTGTTTCGTTTACTGGGATGTCTTTGTAGAGGTTTTCAAAATGTGTTCTCCAGATGTCACCATCTTGGATTGGTAATACTTGTAATTGTGTTGTGCTCAGGTTATTCCACATATCCCAGAATTGATTTTGATTAATGGAGTTTTCAATTTCTTCAAGTCTTTTGTGGGTATAATTTTGTGTTTTGTTCCTAATGGTGTGTTTATATCTTTTGAGGGTCTCATTGTATCTAATACGCAGGTCTGGGTTGTTTGGTTGGCGATGCTTTTGTTTTGATATTTTTCTCAGGTCTTTTCTGGCATTTTTGCATTCGTGATAAACATAGAGATAGGAACAGGAGTAGGCCATTCGGCCCTTCGAGCCTGCTCCGCCATTCAATGAGATCATGGCTGATCTTCGTCTGAGATCATAGCTGATCTTACCGGTTCAGTACCCCGTCCCCACCTTTTCTCCGTTACCCTTAATCCCCTTAGCCTTCAGAAATATATCCAATTCTCTCTTGAAAATATTTATTGAATTAGCCTTCACAGCCCTCTGTGGCAGGGAATTCCACAGGCTCACGTCTCTTTGAGTGAAGAAATTCTTCCTCATCTCTGTTTTAAATGATTTGCCCGCTATTTTTAGACTGTGGCCCCTGGTTCTGTGCTCCCCGGCCATTGGAAACATTCTCTCTGAATTCAGCCTGTCCAGGCCTGCCATAATTTTATATGTTTCGATGAGATCCCCTCTCAATCTTCTAAACTCCAGTGAGTACAAGCCCAAACTATTTAATCTCTCTTCGTAGGTCATTCCCGCCATTCCAGGTATCAGCCTGGTGAATCGCCGTTGCACTCTTTCCATGGCAAGAACATCCTTCCGCAGATGGGGCGACCAAAACTGTACACAATACTCCAGATGCGGTCTCACCAGCACCTTGTACAGCTGTAGTAAGGTATCCCTATTCCTATACTCGAACCCCCTTGATATGAAGGCCAACATACCATTTGCCTTCTTAATCGCCTGTTGCACCTGCATGCTCTCCTTCAGTGACTGGTGCACAAGAACACCCAGGTCCCTCTGCACTTCCCCATCTCCCAATCTATTGCCATTTAGATAATAATCTACCCTCCTGTTTTTACCCCCAAAGTGGATAACCTCGCATTTATCCACATTATAGTGCATCTGCCACGTATCCGCCCATTCCCCCAACCTGTCCAAATCGCACTGTAGCCTCCTGACATCCTCATCAGAGCCCACCCCTCCTCCTAGTTTAGTGTCGTCAGCGAATTTGGAAATATTGCATCCAATTCCCTGATCCAGATCATTTATATATATTGTGAACAGCTGGGGTCCCAGGACAGATCCTTGCGGCACCCCGCTGGTCACTGCCTGCCACTCCGAAAACGAGCCGTTTATTCCAACTCTCTGTTTTCTATCCGCCAGCCAGTTCTCTATCCACGTTAATACTTTGCCCCCAATCCCATGAGCCTTAATTTTGCATGATAATCTTTTGTGTGGAACCTTATCGAAGGCTTTCTGGAAGTCAAGGTACACCACATCCACTGGCTCTCCCCCATCTATTTTACCAGTTACTTCCTCAAAAAATTCCAGCAGATTAGTCAAACACGATTTACCCTTTGTAAATCCATGTTGACTCTGTCCGATCCTTTCCCCATTTGTCAAGTGCTCCGCTATTTTATCCTTAATAATGGACTCTAGCATTTTGCCCACAACCGATGTAAGGCTTACTGGTCTATAATTCCCTGCTTTCTCTCTACCCCCCTTTTTAAATATTGGGGTAACATTAGCTACCCTCCAATCCACGGGTACTGTTCCCGAGTCAATGGAGTTCCGGAAGATGATCCTTAGAGCATCTGCTATCTCCAGGGCCACCTCCTTAAGTGCCCTAGGATGTAGTTTATCAGGCCCCGGGGATTTGTCGGCCTTCAGTCCCCTCAACTTACCCAACACCATATCCCTAGAGATACTAATTTCTGTCAGCTCCTCCCTCTCATTAGTCCCTATGTTTGCCGATATTCCTGGGAGGTTATTTGTGTCCTCCTTTGTGAATACAGAACCAAAGTATGAGTTTAATTGGTCTGCCATTTCCTTATTCTCCATTATATATTCTCCCGAATCGGACTGCAAGGGACCGACTTGGGATTTTAGCAGTCTTTTCCTCCTGATATACCGATAAAAGCTTTTGCAGTCTGTCTTTATGTTTGCTGCAAGTTTACTTTCGTATTCTATTTTCCCCTTCCTGATTAATCCCTTTGTCCTCTTTTGCTGTATCCTGTACTGCCCCCAATCTTCCGGTCTGGTGCTTTTTTTGCCAGTTGATATGCCCTTTTTTTTGATTTTATGCTGTCCCTAATTTCCCTCGTTATCCACGGTTGAGTCACCTTTTTAGGTTTATTTTTATGCCAAACCGGTATAAACATGTTCTGGAATTCTTCCATTCTATCTTTGAATGCTTGCCATTGTCTATCCACTGTCAATCCCCCCAGAAACACCACCCAATCAATCTTACCCAATTCCCGTCTCATACCCTTGTAATTCCCTTTATTTAAGTTCTGGACCTTAGTCTCTGATTCAATTTCCTCACTCTCCATCTCGACTGAGAGCTCGATCATATTATGATCGCTCTGACCCAAGGGGCCTCGTACAAGAAGATTGCTGATAAGTCCCTTCTCATTGCACAATACCCAGTCTAAAATGGCCTGATCTCGAGTCGGCTCCTCGACATATTGGTCCAGATAACCGTCCCGAAAACATTCCAGGAATTCCTCCTCCTCAGAATTTTTACTAATTTGGGTAGTCCAATCAATATGTAAATTAAAGTCACCCATGATGACAGCTGTGCTCTTATCGCACGCTTCTCTAATTTCCCTTTTTATGCCTTCCCTCACCTCCATATTACTATTTGGAGGCCTATATATCACACCCACTAACGTTTTCCTCCCCTTGCTATTTCTCATTTCTACCCATACAGATTCCGTTTCATCCGAGTTAATATCCTTCCTTTCCATTGCATTAATCCCCTCCTTTACCAGCAATGCTACCCCACCTCCCCTACCTTTTTGCCGATCCTTCCTAAATATTGTATATCCCTGGATGTTAAGTTCCCAGCCTTGCCCACCCTGCAGCCACGTTTCTGTAATCCCAATCAAATCATACTTGTTTACCTCTATTTCCACAACTAATTCATCCACCTTGTTCCTAATGCTTCTAGCATTAAGATACAAAGCCTTCAGGCTTGCTTTTTTCACACTCTCATTATGAATTAGAAACCATTTCTCATGTTTTTGTCTTTTGAAACGTTTCTTCTTCTGTTTCACAAGGTCGGCTTTTACAGCTGCCTCATGGAAGATCATATTAATATCATCTATGGCCATGTTTACACCATCTCTGGTGATCTCATATAGATTTTCTTTAAATTTTGATATTTTACTTGTGAGATCAGGTGAGTTTAGTGCTGTGATGAATTTATCTCCACTGTCTGGGGCCCATCTGTATGTCTGGTTTAGTTTATGGAGCTTACTGGGTTCCTTTTTTGTGTCTGTAGTTTGGGCAGAAAGTTTAAGGTACACATTTATTTGGTTATGGTCTGAGAGGGGGGATTGCTGCCTGACAGTGAATGCATTGATATCGCAGGGGTCCATGTCAGTGATTGTACAATCCACCACACTAGATCCAAGAGTTGAGGAATATGTGAGTCTCCCTAAGGTGTCCCCTCTGAACCTACCCTTAACTATGTACAGGCCTAAGGCTCGGCAGAGTTGCACTACCTCCCTGCCGCTTTTATTTATTTCACAGTTAAGGTTGTTCCAATTTGTGATGGCTGGTGTGACATATAAAGGGGTCTGGCCAAACACATGGTTGTTGCCCTGTGGGCCTATGAAGTCAGGTTCACATCCGGTCCTTGCATTTAGGTCCCCACATAGTAGCACCTTTCCTTGGGCCTGGAAATGGCTGATTTCCATGTGGAGAGTTTCAAATAACTCCTCTTCAAAATATGGCGATTCTATTGGAGGTATGTAGATCGCACACAAGTAGACATCTTTTTTAGCTATTCCTATATTTTTATCTAATTTTAGCCATACATGTGATTTCCCCTGTTTTACCGGTGAGATGTGTTTGTCCAATTCTCCTTTATACCACACCAAGATTCCCCCAGAGGTTCTGCCCTTGCATATCTTAGTGTTCTTTACTGAGGGCACAATGATTTCATGGTACATTGGAGGACATTGGGTGGGCATGTCCTTTTGACACCATGTTTCTGTTAACACAATTATATCAATGTCTTTTATAGATTTTAGGAATTCAGGGTCTGTACTCTTCAGCCCAAAAGTTGAGGAGCGGAGACCCTGGATATTCCAGCAGCTTATGTGGAAAGAACGCATCTATATAGTTCAAAAAACAAAACAAAATGGACCTATTTTGCGGGGCGGGTGTGAAAACATTAGTTTCTATAGATGTACAATGCCAAATGACGATTTAGTATAAATTCCATAAGGCATGCACATACTGCTACCTAATAATAGTAATAATAATCTCTCTCTCACTGTCTCTGCCACTCCTGCCTCCCTGCCGTCTGCCTCCACCCATTCCTCCGGTCTGTCTCACATTCTGTGTCCCGCGTTTATCTTCTCCATCTGACTCCCCGCCTTTTTTCTGCTCCAGTCTCTCTCCCAACGTCTGCCTCTCTCTCTATCTCCAGCCGTCTGTTCTCTCTTTGTCTCCCACACCCCACTCTATCACGATTCCGACTGTCTCTTTCCATCTTTTGCCCGTCTGTCTTTCCCTCTGTCTCCCAGTTCCTGTCTGCCATGTCATTCTAACCCATCTTTCCCCTCCATCTTTCTCTCCCTCCGTCTCCCCACCATCTGTCTCTTTCACTGTCTCCCACCAGTCTGTCTCTTCCTTTCGCTCCTACCGTCTGTCTCGCCCATCGGTCTCCCTCTCCCTCTGTTTTCCCGATACCCCTCTCTCTCTCTCCGTCAATGCTCATCTGTCTCTCTGCTCCTGACTCTGTCTGCCGCTCCCTACCATTCCCTCCCTGTCTCCCATCTATTTCTCTCTCTTTGTTTCCCAGTCTGTCTCCCCTGTCTGTGTCCCCAGTTGCACTCTCTCACTCGCTCTCTGTCTCCCCCATCTGCCTCCCCTGTCTTTATTTCTCTGTCTCCACCTCTATCTCACCATCTGACTCTTTCTGTCTCACCTGCCTGTCTACTACCGTCGGTCTCCGCAGTCTGTCTTTCCCATCTATCTTTCTCTATCTCTCTGTTCTGTGATTCTCTCTTTCTCGCCCCGCCTGCCTCACACCCGTCTGTCTGCTCGCACATTTCTCTCTCTATCAACCCCATCATCAGACTCCCTCTCTCTGTCCACCGGTCAGGCTCACTCTCTGCCCCCGATTTGTCTCCTCTCCATTAGTCTACCCCATCTCTCCCTCTCACTGTCTCCCTCACAATCAGTCTCTTTCTCTGTCACCCAATCTGCCTCCTGTCAGTCTGTCACCCGCCGATCACTCTCGCTCTCTGCCTTCGGCAGTCTGTCTCTCTGTCTCTCTCTCTCTTTCTCTTCCCCATCTGTGTCCACCCATCTGCCTCTCCTCCATCTCTCTCTCTCCGTTCCCCTGTCTGTCTGTCCCTCTTTCTCCCCATCTCCCATTCTCTGTGTCTTCCTCGTTTGTCTACTCCATCTGTCTCCCCACCATCATTCACCCCCGTCACTCCCGCTCTCTCTCTGTGCTTCCCCCAATCACTATCTCTAACTGTCTCCACCGTCTGTCTCTCTGTCTCCCCATCTGTGATTCCCTCTGTCTCCCCGCGTCTGTCTGACAACCATTTGTCTCCTACTCCGTCTCTCTATCACACCCAGCCGTCAGCTTCTCTCTTGCTCTCCTCCAATTAATATCTCTCTGTCGACTGATCTGTACCCTCTCTGTCTGTCTCCCCTTCACTATCAAACCCTCTCTCAGCCCCACATCTCTCTCCCCATGTGTGTCTCTCTGTCTCACTCACTGTCTCCCAGTCTGCTTCCTCTCCATGAGTCTCCCCTCATCTGAATCTCGCTCTCTGTCTCCCCCGTCTGTCTCCTCCAGCTCTCTCTCTCTCTCTCTCACTGAGACCCAGTCTGCGTCCTCTCCCTCAGTCACCCCTCTTCTGACTCTCTCTCTGTGTTCCTGTCTGTCTCCTCCATCTCTCTCTCTCTCTCTCTCTCACTGACCTCCAATCTGTTTCCTCTCCATCAGTCTCCCCTCATCTGTCTCTCTCTCTCCCCCAGACTGCATCCCATCTCTCTCTCTCTCTATCTCCCCAGTCTCTCTCTCTCTCCCAGTCTCTCTCTCTCTCTCTATCTACCTCCCCCAGTCTCTCTCTCTCTCTCCCAGTCTCTCTCTCTCTCTCTCTACCTCCCCCATCTCTCTCTCTCTCTCCCAGTCTCTCTGTCTCTCTATCTCTACCTCCCTCAGTCTCTCTCTCTCTCTCCCAGTCTCTCTCTCTCTCTCTATCTACCTCCCCCAGTCTCTCTCTCTCTCTCCCAGTCTCTCTCCCTCTCTCTACCTACCTCCCCCAGTCTCTCTCTCTCTCTCCCCAGTCTCTCTCTCTCTCTCCCCAGTCTCTCTCTCTCTATCTATCTCCCCCAGTCTCTCTCTCTCTCCCAGTCTCTCTCTCTCTCTCTACCTCCCCCAGTCTCTCTCTCTCTCCCAGCCTCTCTCTCTCTCTCTATCTACCTCCCCCAGTCTCTCTCTCTCTCCCCAGCCTCTCTCTCTCTCTCCCCCAGTCTCTCTCTCTCTATCTACCTCCCCCAGTCTCTCTCTCTCCCAGTCTCTCTCTCTCTCTCTACCTCCCCCAGTCTCTCTCTCTCTCTCCCAGTCTCTCTCTCTCTCTCTACCTCCCCCAGTCTCTCTCTCTCTCCCAGTCGCTCTCTCTCTATTTCTACCTCCCCCAGTCTCTCTCTCTCTCTCCCAGTCTCTCTCTCTCTCTCTATCTACCTCCCCCAGTCTCTCTCTCTCTCTCCCCAGTCTCTCTCTCTCTCTCCCCCAGTCTCTCTCTCTCTATCTACCTCCCCCAGTCTCTCTCTCTCCCAGTCTCTCTCTCTCTCTCTACCTCCCCCAGTCTCTCTCTCTCTCCCAGTCTCTCTCTCTCTATCTACCTCCCCCAGTCTCTCTCTCTCCCAGTCTCTCTCTCTCTCTCTACCTCCCCCAGTCTCTCTCTCTCTCTCTATCTACCTCCCCCAGTCTCTCTCTCTCTCTCCCAGTCTCTCTCTACCTCCCCCAGTATCTCTCGGTCTCTCTCTCCCAGTCTCTCTCTCTCTCACTCTCTACCTCCCCCAGTCTCTCTCTCTCTCTCTCCCAACGTCTGTCTCTTCACCCTGTCTATCTCCATTCTTCACTCTCGCACCCAGTCTGATGGTCTCCATGCTTCACAGCTTATGTCTCCCTCTCCAGGCCTGTCTCTCTTTCTCCTACATCCGTGTTTCTCGCTCTCTGCGTGCTCATCTGTCACTCTAAAATCTACTGTTTGTCTACCCCCGTGTATCTCAATTAGACTCTCCACCCCCACTCCCACCACCTGGTCAGTCTCACCCTCATCTGACTCTCTCTCTCTCTCACTCGCTATCTCCCACTGAATCTCTCTGTATCGCTACACCCATGTCTCTCCCCTGTCTGATTCTCTCTTGGTCCCAGCCTGCCCTTCTCCCAGGCGATCGTCTTCCCCATCTGTATTTCTTAACTCTGTCTGCCTGACACGTGTAGAGGTGACAGATCGGGAGAGACAGAAATAGACAGATTGGGGCAGCAGACTGAAGAGAGACAGATGGGGGAGACAGATATTATGCGACAGATGGGGAGAAAGAGAGAGAGAAAAACATGGGGGCGAGACTGAGAGACAGACTGAGTAGAGAGATGGACGGAGACAGATGAGGGTGACAGAGAGAGAGAGATGCACAGTCGTGACAGTGAGAGAGACAACTGGGGTGGGTGGATTGGACGAGACAGAGAGGGAGACAGGCTGGGAGGCATATGAGGGGAGACAGAGTGAGACAGATACAGGGGAAAAAGCTGCCTTGAGGCAGATGGACAGAGACAGTTGGTGGAGCCAGATGGTCGGTGACAGAGAGAAAGAGAGATGGAGAAACCGGCGGGGGTGTGGGGACGGGGGTGGTCGACAGATGGTGCATGACAGAGAGAGAGATATACATTGTGAGATAGAGAGAGACCAACAGACCTGTAGGAAGCAAGGCAGGCCAAAGTGTGAGAGACTGATGGAGACAGACGGGGGAAGAAAGAAAGAGAACAGACGGAATTGAAACACAGAGAGAGAGAGACAGCTGGCAGGGTGTCACAGAAAGAGGGAGACAGATGTGGTGAGACAGGTGCGAGAGACAGACAGACTGGGGAGACAGATAGGGGATGCAGCTGGAGACAGACAGGGGGGATAGATTGTGAGATTCACATCTGGGAATGACAGAGCAAGGGAGACAGACGGGAAGACAGCCAGATGAGACAGATGAGGGAAACAGAAGAGGGAGAAAGATGAGCGAGATTTAAGGGGAGACAGACTGGGGAAAAAGACGGGGCTGATATACTCGGGAGATAGACTGGGGAGACAGAGTGAGAGAGAAAAATAGGGGATTAATATAATTAATATAAGTAGAGAAAAAGTACTAGAGAAACTTACGGCATTAAAAGCCAACAAATTCGCTGCACCTGCTGGCTTACATCCTAGGGTTCTAAAAGATGAGGCTGAAGTGTTAGTTGATGCATTGGTTTTGATCTTCCAAAATTCCCTAGATTGTAAAATTAACCGCAATTAATTATATTTTGTGTGTTGTGACAGAATTAAGGTTCTCGGTGCTCTCTTAATCCAACTCTCTGCCTCGGCCGAGGATTCATCATTTTAATAAACTGAGAGCTGTGTTTGTCCCGCTATTTTCTGGATTAATTTCCCTGCTTGTTCAACACAGTCACCTGATTATTGTGGAGCTGCTTTTAACAGGAAATAAAAACATGATGTTTCAGTCCTTTCAACGGGAACTGGAGTTTCATGAAATGTGTATATTCAAATTTTATAACATTTCCGCTGTGTAAAGAAGTGACTGTCAATTGTTTTATCATCGAATGCAGTATTTCAGATGCAATTTAATTGGTCGCTGTTAACAGTAACAGATTTAGCTCTGGTGGTGTTAAAAATCCATTATTGGAATCGCAGTCCCATGGTTAGAAAAACTGGCTGAATGTTCAGGGTCAATGTTCTGAACTAAACTCCAAACATGTGATGCTGGTTTTGATACTTCCATGTTCAGTTATTTTTGCTGAGTGATGTCCTCTGTTGCCAGGGTAACAATCTGTCAGATCTCAGCACAAGAGGACTTAGCTGTAATATATATCCGAAAGACAGTGAAACATTCAGTGTAAACTCCTGTCTGTGTAGTCGGCAGTCCAGCAGAGGGCCATCTTCTGGAATAAAATTAATACAATGGCCACAATATTAAAATAAGATTCTAAAGCTGTTGTGTTGGAGCAGTAGTTTATATAGATACACATAATTCTTAATACTTCCACTTGCCATGGTTTAATAATGCTTCTTATATTGATAAAGCTTGTTTCAACCCCATTCTAAAAACAGAATATTGTTCCATGTGTTCGCACCTGTTCCAACAAGCAGTAACAGGACATTTAGATAAGCATTCTTTAATCGAACAGAGTCAGCATGGTTTTATGATGGGGAAGTCATGTTTGACAAATTTGCACGAATTCTTTGAGGATGTAACAAACATGATGGATAAAGGGGAACCAGTGGATGTGGTGTATTTGGACTTCCAAAAGGCATTTGACAAGGTGCCACTCAAAAGATTACTGCACAAGATAAATAATCACGGGATTGGGGATAATTTTCTGGCATAGGTACAAGATTGGCTATCTAAAAGAAAACAGAGAGTTGGGATAAATGGTTCATTCTCGGGTTGGCAATCAGTAACTAGTGGTGTTCCGCAGGGGTCAGTGCTGGGACCCCAACTCTTTACAATCTATATTAACGATTTGGAGTAGGGGACTAAGTGCAACATATCCAAGTTTGCCGATGATACAAAGATGGGAGGGAAAGCAGTGAGTGAGGAGGACATAAACAAACTGCAAAAGGACATAGACAGGCTAAGTGAGATTGCAGAAATTTGGCAGATGGAATATAATCACAGAATCACAGAAAACCCTCAGTGCAGATAGAGGCCACTTCGGCCCATCGAGCCTGCACCGACACATATCCCACCCGATCCCCGTAACCCCTACACCAACACACATCCCACCCTATCCCCGTAACCCCACGTATTTAATCCCCCTAACACTAAGGGTCAATTTACCATAGCCAATCAACCTAACTTGCACATCTTTGGACTGTGGGAGGAAACCGGAGCACCCGGAGGAAACCCACACAAACACGGGGAGAATGTGCAAACTCCACACAGACAGTCACCCGAGGCCGGATTCGAACCCGGGTTCCCAGCACTGTGAGGCAACAGTGCTAACCACTATGCCACCATGTTGGAAAGTGTGAGGTTATGCACTTTGACAGAAAAAATCAAAGAGCAAGTTATTATTTAAATGGAGAGAAACTGCAAAGTGCTACAGTACAAAGGGATCTGGGGGTCCTGGTGCATGAAACACAGAAGGTTAGTATGCAGGTACAGCAGGTGATCAGAAAGGCCAATGGAATCTTGGCTTTTATTGCAAGGGGGATGGAGTATAAAGGCAGGGAAGTCTTGCTTCAGTTATACAGGGTACTTTTGAGGCCACACCTGGAATATTGCTTCCAGTTTTGGTTTCTGTTGTGTATGTACCTTTAAGGGAATAACTGGTCTCAGACTGCAGTACCGGCAGTGACCACCCCTGCATAAAAGGCGCTATCAGCCCTCTGTAGTTTCAGTTTCCCGTTTGTCTCCATTCAGTAAAGACTTGTTATGATCAACTCCTACTGTCCATGTCTCAATTATAGACGGATATAATATTGGCGACGAGCAGATACAAACTTACCTACAGTCTGCACCACCTCCTGGGATCCATTCCTGAAGTGAAGTGAGCAGAGGTCGAGGCCAGAAGGAAGAAAGAAGCAGTAGAAATGGGCGTCGACCGTGGGCATCCGCCCCTGAGTCAGCGGAGTTGAAGATTGCAGGAGAGGCTGTCGAGAGCGGGGCTTGGTTCCTGTCGACGGTGCTTCAGCTAATCGGGCTGGTGGCAGGTAGTACACTGATCCTTCCTGGGCTGCGGCGGTCTAGAACTCCAGTGGGTGGCTTACAACGGGGCCGAGCAGTGTTGTCGGGAAGAGGAGAGAGAGAGAGGGTGGAGCACACAGGGCGCGGCCGGTGCTACGAAGCCGGGCTGCGTACAGACCCGAGAAGAGGGAGGCAAGAGTCCCACAGGGTTGTTCCATGACGGGAAAATAATAAAATAACAAAGGAAACATATATAAATCACGCAGGAAGCTGCGAGGAGCTGCAGGTTGCAACATAGACCGCAGAAAGCAGCGCTAGCAACAGCGGGGAAGAAGGCAAAGCGCGGGAAGCGCCATTTTGTTAAATCGGGGAAGAAGGCAAAGCACGGGAGGTGCCATCTTAATCCAGCGGGGAAGAAGGCAAAGCGCGGGAAGTGCCATTTTGTTAAACCGGGAAAGATGGCAAAGCACGGGAGGCGCCATTTTAGATTTCCAAGATGCCGAAGACAGGCTGTATCACTGCCTTTGATAATGCAATAGAGGACTGGACCACGTATGTGGAAAGAGTCGAGGTATATTGTGAGGCAAACGAAATAGCCGATGAGAAAAAGGCATCGGTAATGCTAAACTTAATGGGCGCAAGAACATACGGCCTATTGCGGGACCTGATTGCTCCAGCCAAACCGAAGGCGAAGAGTTTTAATGAAATTGTTGCTATCCTACAGGAACACCTAAACCCTGCACCGCTGCTGATAGCAGAAAGATTTAAATTCCACAGGAGAACTCAGCATAAAGATGAGAGCAATGCTGAGTACCTTACGGAACTACGCAAGCTATCAAAGCACTGCCAGTTCGGAGAAGGATTGGCCGATACCCTACGGGACAAATTTGTCTGTGGACTCCTGAGTGAAGGAACCCAGAAGAGGTTACTCTCAGAGAAAGAGCTGACGCTAGATAAGGCTTTCAGCATGGCAGTATCGTATGAAGCAGCAGCCAGGGCAGCTGCGGAAATACAACAAAAGCCACAGGAATACGGCACCCACGAAATGACACGGGGATTTGCAAAATGTTATCGCTGCGGCAGAACTAACCATGACCAGAAGGACTGCTTGTCCAAGGACAAAATATGCAGGCAATGCGGAAAGATGGGACACATTGCACGAGTTTGCAGGTCTGGGAAGAAGACCAACGACAACAAAAAGGCTACTAAGGAACCGTACAGGAAAGTACAAAAGATGACGGACAGTAGTTACGAAGACCAGATAAGCGATAGTGAATCCGGGAACAAGAGACTAAGCTGTCTCAAACTTCACAATGTAATCGCAAAAGAGGATCACCGAACCATTTGGGTCACCCTCACGATAGCAGGGTCCCAAGTCAAAATGGAATTGGATACAGGATCAGCTCTAACAGTCATGAATCGACGAGACTATGAGCAGCTATTCTCACACATACCCTTGAGAGAGACATCCATTGTCTTGAGGATGTATACAGGGCAGAAAGTATACCCCAGAGGAAAAATAAGGGTGCCTGTCGAATACAACGACAAGAAAATACGGAAATTGTATCTCTACATTCTGCAAGATGGTGGTCCACCTTATTGGGATGTGAATGGATCAGATAGATAAGTTTAGACTGGCACTCCATTCAGGCACCGATGGTGGTGGGTAAAAAAGATGACAACGTCACTCCTGGACGATTGTCAACAATCTTAGCTGACGCCAAAGAGGTATTTCAACAAGAACTGGGCACTCTTAAAGGCGTAACCGCCTCGATAAAAATAGAGGAGAATGCAATTCCCAAGTTTTTCAAAGCAAGACCGGTACCATATGCAATTCGCCCAGCCGTCAAGGCAGAGCTGGAGCATCTGGAGAATGCAGGCATGTTATCTAAGGTAGACTGGAGCGAGTGGGCAACACCCATCGTTCCTGTCATGAAGAAAACGTTAAGCAATAAGTCTGAGGAGCCAAGGAAGGTTCGCATCTGTGGGGACTTCAAGGTGATGGTGAACCCAATCCTTCACACAGTACAATATCCTCTTCCAAGGATAGAAAATATCTTCGCCTCACTATCTGGAGGGAAGCGTTTTACAAAAATTGGCCTAGCACAAGCATATTTGCAGATGGAGGTTGAAGAATCCTCTCGGAAGTATCTCACGATAAACACTTACAAAGGTCTTTACCAGTATAATTGACTGGTATTGGGAGTAGCATCAGCTCCGGCGATATGGCAAAGGGCAATGGAACAAGTCCTGCAAGGGATTCCGGGGGCTCAGTGTTACTTAGACGACATCCCAGTGACAGGTGAAGGTGAAAGTGAACACCTTAACAACCTAGAACAGGTGCTTACTAGACTACGTGAACATGGGCTCCAAGCCAACCGCCCCAAGTGCGAGTTTTTTAAGAAACAGATATCGTATTGTGGCCATGTGATTGATGAAGAGGGGCTACATAAGTCCCCTGACAAAATTGAAGCAGTTGTTAAGGCCCCAGCGCCTGAAAATGTGTCGCAACTGAGGTCAATCCTCGGATTGCTGAATTACTACCATAAGTTTTTACCGAATTTGTCCACAATTCTGCACCCACTGAACACCCTACTATGAACGGGAGTAGCATGGCAATGGAGCAATGATTGTAAGCGGGCCTTTCAGAAGAGTAAGGACCTAATCACTTCAAGGGAAGTATTGGCTCACTACAACCCATCACTACCGATAAGACTGGCGTGTGATGCGTCTCCCTACGGTATTGGGGCAGTACTGTCACATAAATTCCTTGATGGGTTAGAGAGCCCGATAGCTTTTGCGTCACGTTCGTTAACTTCGGCCGAGCGTAACTATGCCCAGATTGACCGAGAGGCCCTCAGCCTAGTGTAGGGGGTGAAGAAGTTCAATCACTACCTGCACGGTCAAAAATTTAATCTACTAGCTGATCATCAACCTCTTGTCTCCATTTTCAACCCTCAGATGGGCGTACCGATAATGACAGCACAACGGCTACAGAGGTGGTCCCTTTTCCTTGGGGCACACCAATATGACATCGAGTACAAAGGAAGTAAACAGCATGGGAATGCTGATGGATTGTCATGCCTACCATTGCCGACGGTGGAAGAAGAACTTGCAGTGGATCCAATGGAGATATTCCACTCGACTATAGTCAAATGTCTCCCTGTGACGAATGCAAGCATAGAAAAGGAAACACGGAATGACCCAACACTATCCCGGGTCTATGATTTAACGGTGAAGGGATGGCCAGCACATGGCGAACCACTGCTGCCAGCATTCTCGCTGAGAAGAGAACAGCTGTCAGTGTGCAGAGGAACCTTGATGTGTGGATCCAGAGTAGAAATTCCACCTAAGTTGACAGATAGACTGCTCAATGAGCTTCATGAGGGTCATCTGGGTGGGGTAAAAATGAAGAACTTAGCCAGAGCGTTTGTGTGGTGGCCAGGAATCGATAGAGAAATCGAAGAGATGACCAAGAGCTGTACAGGATGCCAGAAGGTCCAAAACGCCCCACCACAAGCTCCTCTACATCCATGGGAGTGGCCCTCATCTCCATGGCAAAGGGTGCACATTGATTTTGCTGGTCCCTTCATGGACTCGATGTTTTTAATTGCGGTGGATGCACATTCAAAGTGGCCAGAGGTAATAAAAATGTCCTCAACCACCACAGAAAAAACTATCACAGTCGTACAAACCATATTCGCCAGGAATGGGCTGCCTGAACAGATTTGCTCTGACAATGGACCACAGTTTCTGTCTGAAGAGTTCCGGAGGTTCTTAAAGAACAATGGTGTTAAGCATTACACATCCACTCCATATCATCCAGCCACTAATGGATTGGCCGAGAGGTTTGTTCAAACATTCAAGAAGGCTATCAATGCAATGTGTAATGAAGATATACCCCTACAACACAAGGTGGACAACTTCTTGTTTGCCGACCGGAATGCGACACATGCGGTTACCAACCACACTCCTGCCATGATGTTCTTCAATCGAAGACTACGATGCCGCTTGGATCTGGTTAAGCCGAACATCAGAAGAGATGTGGAGAACAGGCAGTTTCAGAATTTGAATGAAAGACCGACCAGGAGTTTTAAGATAGGTCAACCGGTGTTGGCCCGGGACTACCGCACAGAGAAATGGCAGCCAGGAACGATTTGTACACGGCAAGGGCCTCTCATGTATACCGTGGATGTTGGAGAGAACATTGTAAGACGCCATGCTGACCAGATTCTAGAGTCACTGGAAAACGTCAGCTCCACACCACGATCTGATACACCTGGTGATGAAACTGACGTACCAATTGCATCTACTGCAGAATCGGTGATATTGGAAGCAGATGAACTAAACAACGACATTGATCCAGACTCAACCTTATCAGAAGAACCTGATACCCCAAAGAGGCGTTATCCTGACAGAATCAGGAAGCCTCCTCAAAGACTGAACTTATAATTGTTTAACCTCAACCAATGTATCTAGCAACAGTAATTGTGATTGTAATTAGTTATCATTTAGTTGTTAAATGAATGTTATGTACTGCTTATGTAAAAGGGGAGGAATTGTTGTGTATGTACCTTTAAGGGAATAACTGGTCTCAGACTGCAGTACCGGCAGTGACCACCCCTGTATAAAAGGCGCTATCAGCCCTCTGTAGTTTCAGTTTCCCGTTTGTCTCCATTCAGTAAAGACTTGTTATGATCAACTCCCGCTGTCCATGTCTCAATTATATACAGACATAATAGTTTCCATATTTAAGAAAAGATATACTTGCTCTTGAGGCAGTTCAGAGAAGGTTAACTTGGTTGATTCCGGAGATGAAGGGGTTGATTTATGAGGAAATATTGAGTAGGTTGGGCTTCTACTCATTGGAATTCAGAAGAATGAGAGGTGATCTTATCGAAACATATAAGATTGTGAGGGGGCTTGATCGGGTGGATGTGGGGAGGTTGTTTCCACTGATGGGAGAGACTAGAACTAGGGGGCATAATCTTAGAATAAGGGGCTGCCGTTTCAAAACGGAGATGCGGAGAAACTTCGTCACTCAGAGGGTAGTAAATCTATGGAATTTGCTACCTCAGGGAGCTGTGGAAGCTGCAACATTAAATAGATTTAAAATGGAGATAGACAGTTTCCTAGCAGATAAGGGAATTAGGGGTTATGGGGAGCGGGCAGGGAAGTGGACGTGAGTCTAGGTTCAGATCAGCCTTGATCCTATTGAATGGTGGAGCAGGCCCGAGGGGCCATATGGCCTACTCCTGCTCCTACTTCTTATGTTCTTATGTTCTTATTTGGCCATGTCCGCCTGCCGTCCTGGCCTCTTCCTACAGACGCAATGAAAAGACATTCCAGTTCATCAATTGAGATTGAGCAATGGCATCAAGATTCACCAGTGGTGAATTAATTCTTGTTTGTAAAGTACACTTCCTGTAAGTTTCACATTTACTGTTGGCCCAACTCATCTCCTGTTACATTCATTTCCTGTTACACCTCAGACATCAAAGTTCTAGTAAATCCTTTTACACGTCCAAATGATAGTGGATCTGCTAGGTCTAATTACATGAGAAACGTTTATTCATCTTACAACTGTTTAGAGAGATCCTTTATGCGATAGATTGTTAATATTGGTTCCAGATAATTACCATATGATAGAAATATCGGACAATACAAGACCATAGACCGATAGCAACAAGTGGAGGCCATTCAGTCCCTCAACCTGTTCCGCCAATAACTTAGACGAAACCTGGCATTCGATGAGGTACCAAACAAGAAGTTATTAAACAAAATTAAGACTCATGGGATTGGGTGGTAATATACTAGCGTGGATTGAGGATTGGGTAACGGACAGAAAACAGAGAGTAGGAATAAACGGGTCATTTTCGGGTTGGCAGACTGTGACTAGTGGCATAGTGCAAGGATCAGTGCTTGGGGCTCAGCTATACAATAACTACATCAATGATGTGGATGAGGGAATCAAATGTAATATATCCAAGTTTGCTAATGTTATATAGCTTGGTGGGACTGTAAGTTGTGAGGAGGATGCAAGGAGGCTTCCAGGGGATATAGACATAATAAGTGAATAGGCACGAACATGGCAAATGGATATAATGTGGAGAACTGTGAAGTTATCCACTTTTGTAGGAAAAATAGGAAAGTAATGTATTTTTTAAATTGTGAGAGATTGGGAAATGTTGGAATTCAGAGGGACCTGGGTGTCCTTGTACATGAATCACTGAAATTTAAATTACAGGTACAGCAAGCAATTAGGAAAGCAAATGGTATGTTGGCATTTAGTACAAGAGGATTTGAGTATAAGATTAGAGATGACTTACTGTAATTATGTAGGGCCCAGGTGAGATCACAGCTGCAGTATTGTATACAGTTTTGGTCTCCTTACCTAAGGAACAATATACTTGCCACAGAGAGAGTCCAACAGAAATTAACCAAACTCATTCCTGGGATGGGGGGATTCTCCGATGTTTGGAGATTGAGTAGACTAGGGCTATATTCCCTAGGGTTTAAAAGAATGATCGGTGAACTCATTGAAACATAGAAAATTCTTAAAGGACTTGACAGGATAGATGCAGGGAGGATGTTTCCCATGGCTGGGGCGTCTAGAACCAGGGATCACAGTCTCAGAATATGGGGTCAGCCATTTAGAACTGAGATGAGGGGAGATTTCTTCACTCTGATGGTGGTGAATTTTTGGAATTCCCTACCCCAGAAGGCAGTGGAGGCTCAGTTGTTGAGTATATTCAAGAGAAAGATTGATAGATGATTGAGTATTAAGGGAATTAAGGGATATGGGGATAGTGCATAAAGTGGAGATGATGATGAATATCAGTCATGATCTTATTGAATTGCGGAGCAGTCTTGAAGGGCCAAATGGCTTTCTTCAGCTCCTTTTTCTTATTTTCTTATGTTCTTACAACAGCACCCAAGGGTAGGCACTTGTGTGTTTTATCCAATGTTTATATGAAGTTTCTGTTAGTGCTCTGTCAAACATTGAAATCTTGATTTTCAACATGTTCCGTTCTTGGAAAGATTTGTGTGCAGCTTTGGAAGTGGCTTAGTGAGTTGCAGTGAATGGTGAGACATAACGGTACCATCTTCAATGCTGATTAGTGTGAAAGGAATGGCTTGGACATTCTAGGGATGTTGTTGTGTGGGGTGGTGCCAACCTGGTACATCATTTGGCAGCCAGGGTGTACAGCGTCAAGTGAAGTAAATTTGGCCATGGTGAGGCCTTCCCTGTTTGGTGTGAGGTGAGAGCTTTTACAGCACATTTCTAGCTGTCAAGTAATTAAATGATTCCATGGCCATTCAACACCCGCCCTGCTTACCTGACGTGATCACCGAGCAGCATGGACCCAGTGGGTGACCTGGTAAACTCTGAAGGTGAGCTCAAAATTCTTTTTAAGTGACTCTTAACAAGGTCATATTGACCTAAATTGCCTCCCCCGCCACCTCGTGTCAGGTCTGTTCAGATTTCACAGACCCGACAATTGGAAAAGTCTCGTGGCGGCGGGTTGACAAAAAAAAATCCCACATGACCCTTCACCAAACACGTCCCCTGGCTCCCTGAAAGATTCCCTCCTCAGCATCTGTCCCGGGTATTCAGGATCCCGGCGGCCCAATTCGATCCAAGGTCGACATGTACTGGTCCTTGGAGCACAGGGCATTGATTTCAATTCACTGATCTCAGGTTACACCTGGCACTTAGAGCCAGCAACAGATGTGCGGGAGTTCGGATGCTGCAGAGCCAGAACCACAGATCCAATCTCCCGCGCATAATGAAATTATTAGGGGTCCACTGGCACCGTGGTTCTGTTACTGTCCTAGTAATCCAGAGGCCTGGACTAATAGTCTGGAGACATGTGGTCTCGCTGTTCTCCTTATCCAGCTCCCTGCCCCGGCCAAGGGTTCTTGTTATTAAACTTTTGAATATGGGGTGTTTGTCCCCATATTTTCGAGATTTATTTCCCTTCTCTTTCAACACAGTCAAGCAATTATTGTGGGGATCCTATTTTAACAGGACATTAAAACAACATGTTTCAGTTCTTTAAACAGGAACTGGAGTTACATGAAGTGACGTGTATATTCAAATGTTTTAACATTCCGAAGTGTAAAGAAGGTGACTGTCAAATGTTTTGCAATTGAATTCAGTATTTTGGCAGCAATTTAATTGGTCACTGTTAACAGTAACAGATTTAGATGGTGTAGGCCAATTAGATTTTCAGAGGTGAGGGGGTCTATTTCCAAAAATGTGACTATTTAATTGATGTATTTCTGTCGATGCAGCGCTGCTTAGTGTTCTGTACAGCTGAAAATGACGGTGGATTCAGTAAACCCGCAGTGTCAGGTCTGGTGGTGTAAAAATCCTTTATTGAGATCGCAACTTCATGGTTAGAAACACTGGCTGAATGTTCAGGGTTAATGTTCTTGACAAAACTCAGAACATGTGATGCTGGTTTTGTTACTTTCTTGTTCAGTTGTTTTTGCTGACTGATTTCCTCTATTGCCAGGGTAACAATCTGTCATATTATGTTCATTAATAACTAGTCGTTTTTATTAAGAACAGCTAGCTTTTGCTAGACACTTTATTGAGCACATGTGGACTAGGTACAATATCTGTAGAGGCATCCATCTTTACTGCTGCCTTGTGGGTAGCCTAGTGCATCGTGGATAGCCCACTCTTATATACAAACTCCACCACCTAGTGTACCATTCCAGAATGACAGGTTACTGATCATTACATCCCCCTTTCTTTGAGGTTAAACAAAATCAGTATCAATCAATATCAATCAATGACAACATAAACATCTTCAACAGTCAATACATTTTCAATGTAGTTTTCTTTGTACTCAAAGATTAAGTCTATCAGGCTTTTTTACTTCACGTGTGGATCTTCTCAGCACAGGTAAGTCTGATGTGTTTTCATGAGAGCCTGTATGTGTATTTGTGTTAGATTGTTCTGGTGGTGAGTGACAAGATTCAGTTGCGGCATTGTCATTGATTTGCTCTTCGATAGTCTCTTGTGTGTTTAGGAGGGAACGGCGGTTCCTCCTGAGAATCTGTCCTTCCTCAGTTCTAACAGTGTATGACCTTGGCCCTACTTTCTCAAGAACTGTAGCGTTCTTGTTCCATGCATCTGGATCTTCAATCCTGACAACATCATCCCTTGTCAATGGTTTCAGAGTTTTGGATGACTTGTCATAGTATGATTTCTGTTTCAGCTTTAACAGTTGAAGTCCCTGTCTCAGTTCCTTACTCTGCTTTTCTTTTGCACAGCAGGGTAGCGTGGTACGCAACTTGTGACCCATTAGGAGTTCAGCAGGTGAAGAACCAGAGTCTAAAGATGAGGCTCGGTAGCTCAGCAGGGCGAGATAAGGATCAGACTTGCTTTCTGTCACTTTCTTCAGTAGCTGCTTGAGAACTTGAACACCTTTCTCTGCCTTACCATTCAACTGAGCATACAAAGGACTGGATGTGATGTGTTGAAAGTCATAATGTGCTGCAAACTGTTGGCTCTATTACAGTTGAAGCACGGACCATTGTCGCTAATGGCAATCCTGGGAATTCCATGTCTGGCGAAGATGGATTTCACATGCATTATGACACTACTTGCTGTGCTGCTTGAGAGCAGTGCCATTTCAGGATACTTAGAATAGTAGTCAATCACTATTAGATAGTCTTTTCCATTTAAATGAAAAAGGTCCATACCAACCTTTTGCCATGGTGCTGTTGGTATGTCAGCTACTATCGTTGGTTCCTTTGCTTGTTTGTTTTGGTGTTTCTGACATGTCTCACATTTGCCTATCATGTTCTCAATGTCCTTATTTATGCCAGGCCAATAAACAGTGTCTCTTGCTCTCCTTTTGCATTTTTCAATTCCGAGGTGTCCCTCAAGAATCCTTTTGAGCATGTCTTGACGTAAAGCCTGTGGAATGACTATTCTGTTCTGTTTTAGTAATAGTCCACTTGCGACACTCAATTCTGACCTTATGTGAAAATATTTTGGACAGGAACCTTTTGGCCAACCATGATGAATGTTCTCTATTACTGTTTGTAATACTGTATCTTTTACTGTTTCTTCTGCTATTTGCTTTGATTTTGTGTCTGACACGGGCAGCGCAGCAGTGACCATACTCACATGAACATCCACGTCTTCTTCAGTAGAGCTCACATGTCTCATTGTGCGTGCTCGGGATAGTGCATCTGCTAACACTATGTATTTGCCTGGTGTGTAGATCAGTTCAAAGTCATATCTTTGCAGCTTCATCATGAGTCGTTGAATCCTTGGAGATATCTCATTCAGGTTCTTTTTTATGATGGCAACCAGTGGGCTGTGGGCTGTCTCAACTGTGAAGGTGGGAAGCCCATATATGTAGCCATGAAACTTTTCTAGTCCAACTACCAAGCCTAGACATTCCTTTTCAATCTGGGCGTATCGACACTCAGTATCAGTCATAGACCTGGAGGCATAGGCAACAGGCTTCCAATCTTCACCCTCTGCTTGTAGCAAGACCGCACCTAAGCCATCTTTTGATGCATCTGTTGACACTTTGATTCTTTTTGTTGGGTCAAAGAAGGTGAGTACAGGTGTGGTTGTCAGCACTGTTTTGAGGTTTATCCACCCTTGTTCATGTCTTTCTGTCCATGCAAACTCATTTGTTTTACATAGCAGGTCTCGCAGACAGGCTGTCTTGGCTGACAAGTTAGGAATGAACTTTCCAATGAAATGTATCATCCCCATGATGCGTAGCACTCCTTTTTTGTCAGTGGGTCGGGGCAGTTTGAGTATGGCGTTTACTTTTTCCATATCTGGCTCTATTCCTTTACCAGATAGATTGTTTCCTAGGAAAGTGACTTCCTGGATGCCAAACTGACACTTGGCTTTGTTGAGCTTCAGTCCATTCCGGCGTATGCTCTGTAGCACTTTAGTCAGTCTCTCATTGTGTTCTTTCAGTGTGGTGCCCCAGATGATAATGTCATCAACATAGACCCGAACTCCTTCCAGACCTTCAATTATGTGTTCCATCACTCTATGAAAGATTTCAGATGCAGATATTATCCCGAAAGGCATTCTGAGGAAACAATACCTGCCAAATGGTGTGTTGAAGGTACAGTGTTTGGTGCTCTCTTCATCCAGTTTTAGTTGCCAAAATCATTGTGAGGCATCGAGCTTTGTAAAGTATCTGGCGCCTGACATTGCACTGGTGATTTCTTCTCGCTTGGGAATCTGGTAGTGTTCATGTTTTATGTTTGCATTTAATCCTTTGGATCCATGCATATTCTTAGATCATTGTTCTTTTTCTTTACACATACCATGGAGTTAACCCAGTCTGTTGGCTCTTCGACTTTCCTGATGACTCCTAGTGTGGTCATTCTGTCCAGTTCATTCTTGAGCCGGTCACACAGGGGTGCTGGAACTCTTTGTGGAGCATGTACCACTGGCTGAGCACTCTCCTTTAGCTGGATCTTGTAAGTGAATGGTAGAACTCCAAATCCCTGAAACACATCCTTGAAATTATTCACTACAGAATCCACCGAGTCATCTGGTCTGCTTATGGCACAGTTTATACGGTCGACTCTCTTGACCAGTTCTAAGTCCTCAATAGCTTTGTCACCCAGTAGTGAATCAGGTCCTTCAGCCACAACAGAAAACATGAGATGATGCACTTTGTCTTTGACCATCACTTTAAGTCTGCATACACCTAAGCTATCTATTTTCTGTCCATTATAGTCCTTCAGTCGTACTGACTTTTTCTGTATTTTGGGCTTTTCTTTCATGTTTTTATTGTCACTCATACTGATTAAGTTTGCTTTTGACCCAGTGTCTAGTTTCAATGTAACTAATGCTCCATTTGCCTGCAGTGGGATCATCCATTTGTCCTCTTTTACTGCATTAACTTTATGTTCAGCATTGTTAATTCCTGAGGGCTGCACATTTTCTGTATCCTTTTTGATATTGTCACATGACACCATTCCTACAAAACATGTCTCACTTAAATCAGTGTCCTCAATTACATTAACTCGTTGCCCTTTCTTAGTTTTTACTTTTGAAAAGCATTGTTTGGCAAAGTGATTCTTTCCATGACATTTTGTGCACATTTTTCTAAACGCTGAACGTTGTTTTAACTGGTGTTTGTAACCACAGCGTTTACAATTAAAAATTCCTTCCTCCGATTGCTTTTCACTTCTGTTCTGCCCATGTTTCTTCCCCTTGTAGGACACAGCCCCGACAGCAGCACTTACTGCAATCGCATCATCATTGATTTCACTGAAAGTCTTGGCATGCTTTTGAGTTAGCTCGCTAGCTTGGCATATTTTCACAGCAATTTCCAATGTTAGTTCGGTTTCTCTCAACAGATGTTCCCTGACTTTTTTATCATGAATACCAAACACAATCTGGTCACGAATCATGGATGCTTTCAGCTCAGAGAAATTACATGTCTGTGCTTTCAGTTTCAGATCAGTCAAAAAGCTATCAAAAGTCTTATTTTGCTGGAGTGTCTGAGAATGGAAGATGTACCTCGCATAGATTTCATTCTTTTTTGGAGAACAATGTGTATCAAACTTCTTTAGCACATCGTCTAATTTTTCTCTGTTCTCCTCTGGATTAAATACAAATGTATTAAATACCTCTATCGCCTGTGGGCCTGCAACCGTGAGCAGCAATGCTATTTTCCTTGCGTCTGGTTTTGTACCGCACCCGATGGCACCAATGTAGTGTTCGAATTGTTGTTTAAAAGTCTGCCAAATGTAGTCGACATTTCCTGTGAGTTTCAAGCGCTCTGGTGTCTTCAAATTCTCCATGTCGCATTGCACAATGTTCAGCAGATCTTACCAATCCTGGTACTATGTTATGTTCATTAATAACTAGTCGTTTTATTAAGAACAGCTAGCTTTTGCTAGACACTTTATTGAGCACATGTGGACTAGGTACAGTATCTGTAGAGGCCTCCATCTTGACTGCTGCCTTGTGGGTAGCCTAGTGCATCATGGGTAGCCCACTCTTATATACATACAGCACCACCTAGTGTACCATTCCAGAATGACAGGTTACTGATCATTACATGTCAGATATCAGTACAAGAGACTTTGGCTCCAATTTATATCTGAAAGACCGTGGAACATTCAATGTAAACTCTTGCCTGTGCAGCTGGCAGTCCAGGAGTAGGGAGATCTTCTGGATATCTGGAATAATTTTAATACAATGGCCGCAATATTAAATTAAGATTATAAAGCTGTTGTGTTGGAGCAGTAGGTTATATAGATACATATAATTCATAGTAACTCCTCTTGCCATGGTTTAATAATGCTTCTTATATTGATATAGCCCGTTTCAACCTCTTTCTGAAAAGAGAATATTACTCCATGTGTTCGCACATGTTCCAACATTTCCACATGTCCGCCTGCTGCTCTGGCCTCTTCCTACAGATTCAGTGAAAAGACATTCTAGTTCATCAGTTGGAGTTTGAGGAATGCCATCGAGGTTCACCAGTAATTAATTGATTCTTGTTTGTAAAGCACACTTCCTGTAAGATTCATATTTACTGTTGGCCTAACTTATTACCTGTCACATTCATTTCCTGTTACACCACAGACATCAAAGTTCTTGTGAACCCTTTCACTCGTTCCAAATGGCAGTGGATCTGCTAGTTCTAATTACGTGAGTAAGGTTTATTCATCTTGCAACAGTTTAGAGAGAGCCTTTATATGATAGATAGTTAATATTGTTCCCAGATAATTAACACACGATAGAAATATCGAACAAGACAAGACCATAAACAGATAGGAAAAACTGGAGGCCATTCAATCCCTCAATCCAATAACTTAGGTGACAAATGTCATTTGATAAGGTGCCACACAACAGGTTATTAAACAAAATTAGGGCTCATTGGATTGGGGGTAATATATTAGCAATGATTGAGGAATGGTTAACTGACAGAAAAGAGAGAGTAGGAATAAGCGGGTCATTTTCGTGCTGGCAGGCTATAACTAGTGTGGTACCACAAGGCTCATTTCTTGGGCCTCAGTTACCCACAATCGACATCAATAATTTGAATGAGGGGACCAAATGTAATATATCCACGCTGCTGATGATATAAAGCTGGGTGAGAAATTAAGTTCTGAGAAGGATGCAAGGAGGCTTCAAGGGGATATAGACAGGCTAAGTGATTGGGCAAGAACATGGCAAAAGGAAAATAATGTGGTGAAATATGAAGTTATCCACTTTGCTAGGACAAATAGATAAGCAGTGCATTTTTTAAAAGGTGAGAGATTGGGAAATGTTGGAGTTTAGAGGGACCTGGTTGTCCCTGTGCACGAATCACTTAAAGTTAACATGCAGGTACAGCAAACAATTAGGAAAGCAAATGTTATTTTGGCCTTCATTACAAGAGGATTTCAGTATAAGAGTAAAGAGGTCTTACTGCAATTATGTAGGGCCCTGGTGAGACCACACCTGAACAATTGTGTACAGTATTGGTCTCCTTACCTAAGGAAGGGTGTACTTGCTACAGAGGAAGTGCAACGAAGGTTCACCAGACTGATACCTGGGATGGGGGATTGTACTATGAGGACAGATTGAACAGACTAGGCCTATATTCTCTAGAAGATTGAGAGGTGATCTCATTGAAAAATACAAAATTCTTATTGGACTTGACAGGATAGATGCAGGGAGGAAGATTCCCCTGGCTGGGATGTATAGACCCAGGGGTCACAGTCTCAGAATAAGGGGTCGGCCATTTAGGACTGAGATTAGGAGAAATTTCTTCAGTCAGATGGTGTAGGAGGCTCTGTCGTTGAGTATATTCAAGAGAGAGATTGATAGATATTTGAATATTAAGGGAATCAAGGGATATGGGAATAGTGGAGGAAAGTGGAGATGAGGTAAAAGATCAGCCATGATCTTATTGAATGGCGGAGCAGGCTCGAAGTGCCAAATAGCCTAATCCTGCTCCTATTTCTAATTTTCTTATGTTCTCACAGCAACACGCATCAGTAGGCACTTTTGTGTTTTAACTAATCTTCATATGAAGTTTCTGTTAATGTGCTGTGAAACGTTGAAATTGTTATTTTCAATACCTTCCCTTCATGGACAGATCTGTGTGCACCGATGGAAGTGGATTAGAGAGTTGCAGTGAATGGTGACACATAATGGTAGCCCTCACAATGCTGATGAGAGTGAAAGTAATGGCTTGGGCATTGTAGGGATCTGTATGTTGTTGGTGTGGGGTGGTGTCAGCCTGGAGCATAAGGTGGCAGCCACGGTGTACAGCAGCAAGTGAAGTAAATCTGGCCATGGTGAGGCCTTGCCTGACATCCCTGGCAGCAGTGTGATCGGGTGCTGATGCCCTGTGTCCTGGGCAGCATCAGTTGATTGCAGAGACGTTTTGCATTGTTGTTCGTGCTGGTGGTGTGCCTGGTGCTGCTGGTGCTGGGGCTGATCTTGTTGGGATTCTGAGGACCAAGTTCGGATAGTTTCAATGCTACCGATGCAGATGTTATTGATGGTAGGCGAAGTTGAGATGACAGAAGCGATCTGTCAATGGTGAGAGAGGTTGTTCCAATGAGGTGACATTGGATACAGTGTTTACTCCAAAAACTTGAATCCTGCATAAAGCTCAATCTGTCTTCCATAATGCAGTAAGCAACAGCTTCCGAGCTTGGAAAGTGAACAGCTGTGAGTTGGGAGCTTTTATACCACATTTCCAGCTGTCAAGTAATGAGATGATTCCTTGGCCATTCCACTCCCACCCTGCTTACCTGACGTGATCCCCGAGTAGCGTCGAGCCCATGGGCTACCTGGGAAACTCTGATGGTGAGCTCAAAATTCTTTTTAAGTTGCTTTTAACAAGGTCCTAATGACCTAAATTGCCTCCCCCGCCGCTGCGAGTCAGGTCTGTTCAGAGTTGACAGACCCACCATCTGGGAAGTCGTGTGGCGGCGGATGACAAAAGAAAATCCCACCCGACCCGTCATCACATGCGCCTGCTGACACCCCAAAACATTTCCCTCTCAGTGTCTGTCACCGGTATTCAGGATCCTGCCCACCCGAGCAGTTCCTAGGTAGACATGTACTGATCCTTGGAGCACAGGGAATTGATTTCAGTTCACTGATCTCAGGTTACACCTGGCGATTAGCACCAGCTACAGATGTGTGGGGTTTCGGGTGCTGCACAGACAGGACCACAGAATCCAATCTTCCGCCCATAATGACAATATTAGGTGTCCATTAGCACAGTGGTTATGTTACTGTCCTAGTAATCCAGATCCAGGACTAATGGTCCGGAGACATGCGGTCTCAGTGTTCTCCTGATTCAGCTCATTGCCTCGGCTGAGGGTTCTTGTTATTAAATTGAGAGCTGTGTTTGTCCCCATACTTCCTAGATTTATTTCCCTGCTCTTTCAACACAGTCACCCGATTATTGTTGGGATCTTATACTAACAGGAAATAAAAACAAGATGTTTCAGTTCTTTAAACAGGAACTGGAGTTTCATGAAATGACGTGTATATTCAAAAGTTCTAACATTCCTTTTTGTAAAGGTGACAGTCAAATGTTTTATCATCAAATTCAGTATTTTAGCAGCAATTTCATTGGTCGCTGTCAACAGCAACAGATTCAGATGGTTCACGACAATTAGCTTTTCAGAGGTGATGGAGTCTATTTCTAACAATGACTATTTTATTGATGTATTTCTGTCGATGCAGCGCTGCTTAATGTTCTGTACAACTGGAATTCAGTAAACCCGCAGTGTCCGGTCTATTGGTGTAAAAATCCGTTATTGGAATAGCAGTTTCATGGCTAGAAAAACTGGCTGAATGTTCAGGGTTAATGTTCTGAACTAAACTCAGAACATGTGATGTTGGTTTCGTTGCTTCTATGTTCAGTTATTTTCGCTGAGTGATTTCCTCTATTGCCAGGGTAACAATCTTATCAGATCTCAGCACAAGAGACCTTGGCTCCAATTTATATCCGAAAGACTGTGAAACATTCAATCTAAACTCCTGTCTGTGTAATCGGCAGTCCAGGAGTAGGGACATCTCCTGCAATAAGTTTAATACAATGACCACAATATTCAAATAAGATTATACAGCTGTTGTGTTGGAACAGTAGGTTATATGGATATACATAATTCGTACAAAGTCCTCTTGCCATGGTTAAATCATGCTTCTTATATTGATAAAAGCTGTTTCAACCCCCTTCTGAAAAGTGAATATTGTTCCAGTAGTTCGCACATGTTCTAACATTTCCACATGTCCACCTGCCATTCTGGCCTCTTCCTACAGATGCAGTGAAGAGACATTCCTCCTTTATCAGTTTGAGTTTGAACATTGCCATTGAGATTCACCAGTTATTAATGAATTCTTGTTTGTAAAGCACACTTCCTGTAAGATTCACATTTACTGTTGGCCCAACTCATCTCCTGTCACGTTAATTTCCTGTTAAACCTCAGACATCACAGTTCTAGTGAATCCTTTCAATCGTTCCAAATGTCAGTGGATCTGCGAATTTTAATTACGAGAAACGTTTATTTATATTACAACTGTTTAGAGAGTGCCTTTATGTGATAGATTGTTAATATTGGTTCCAGATAATTAAAACATGATATAAATATGGGACAGTAGAAGACCATAGACAGATAGGAACAACAGCGATTTACTTGTACTGCTCGCAATCTAGTATACTGTATTCGTTGCTCACGATGCGGTCTCCTCTACATTGGGGAGACCAAACGCAGATTGGGTGACCGCTTTGCGGAACACCTCCATTCAGTCCGTAAGGGTGACCCCGAGCTTCCGGTCGCCTGTCATTTTAATTCACTGCTCCATTCCCGCTCGGACCTCACCGTCCTTGGCCTCTTGTATTGTTCCACGGAAGCTCAACGTAAACTCGAGGAACAGCACCTCATCTTCCGATTAGGTACTCTGCAGCCTTCCGGACTCAATATCGAGTTCAACAATTTCAGATCATAACCTCGGCCCCTATTTCAGTTTTCTTGTAATTTTTCCACTCCTTCCCCCACCCCCCCTTTCCTTTTGTTTCTCTCTCACACCTGGCAGCTATCTCTTGCCCTGCCAGTACACTTTACACCTAATCTCAGCCTATTACCATCTGGTCTAGCTTCTAATACCTTTTATTGTCTCTTTTACTTCTTTTGTTTCTTTTATTCTTTTGTCCGATCGCAGCCCAGCCTCCGATCTATCTTCTTTTCTTTCCAGTTTTGAAGAAGAGTTCGACCCAAAACATCAACTCAAATTTCTCTCCATGGATGTTGCCTGACCTGCTGAGTTTTTCCAGCATTTTCTGTTGTTATTTTGGATTCAATTCAGGCCAGCTATCCTATTCCGCCAATTACTTAATGAGAGCAGGAAGAGTCTGGCCCTGTTGCGCAGGCGCAGTCTCGCTCTCTGGCCCTCATGCAGGCGCAGTCTCGCTCTCTGCTGTTATTCCGGGTCAGTTTGCCTCTTGTGCCGGGCGGCGCGGGGCGATCGGCGTGCGGTGGTAAGGAGACGGATCGCTCCCCGGGTTACATGGGAGTCGGAGCCTTCAAAGCGGTGCTCTCCAGTGGTCAGGGTTTGCTGTGTGCCGGGCTGTGTGTGAGTGACGGTAAGAAACAGGATGGTTGCCCGGGTTACAGGGGCCGCGCTCTGTGACTGAGGGAACTCGGCTCCATTCAGCACACGGCCTGACAGCGCGGCTGCTCAGCCCAGAGTTTAGATCACAGCGAGGGAGGGAAGGATTTTACTTTGTAACAGGGGATGGCCAGGGGTATTAGCCCCATGGAATCTACTGAAAAGGGCCTAAAACGGGGGATAACCCGGGGATGGAGGATGGGCCCAGTGAGATCAGACAGTGTGTAACCCGGGGAGGATGGGCCCAGTGAGATCAGACAGTGTGTAACCCAGGGAGGATGGGCCCAGTGAGTTCAGACAGTGTGTAACCCAGTGAAGATGGGCCCAGTGAGATCAGACAGTGTGTAACCCGGGGAAGATGGGCCCAGTGAGTTCAGACAGTGTGTAACCCGGGGAGGTTGGACCGAGTGAGATCAGACAGTGTGTAACCCGGGGAGGATGGACCCAGTGAGATCAGACAGTGTGTGACCCGGGGAGGATGGGCCCAGTGAGATCAGACAGTGTGTAACCCGCTGAGGACGGGCCCAGTGAGATCAGACGGTGTGTAACCCGGTGAGGATGGGCCCAGTGAGACCTGACAGTGTGTAACCTGGGGTGGATGGGGCCAGTGAGATCATACATGTGTATCCCGTGGAGGATAGACCCAGTGAGATCAGATGTGTTTAACCCATGGAGGAAGGGCCCAGTGATATCAGACAGTTTTTAACCCGTGGAGAATGGCCCCAGTGAGATCAGATGTGTGTATGCCTCGGAGTATGGGCCTAGTCAGATCAGAAAATGTTTAACCCGGGGAGGATGGGTCAAGTGAGATCAGACAGTGTGTGACCCGGGGAGGATGGGTCCACTGAGATCAGACAGTGTGTGACCCATGGTGAATGGGCACAGTGAGATCAGACACTGTGTAACATAGGGAGGAAGGTCCCAGTGAGATCATACAGTGTGTGACCCGGGGAGGATGGGTCCACTGAGATCAGACAGTGTGTAACCCGGGGAGGATGGGCCCAGTGAGATCAGACAGTGTGTAACCCAGGGAGGATGGGCCCAGTGAGATCAGAGAGTATGTAACCCGGGGAGGTTGGGCCCAGGCAGATCAGACAGTGTGTAACCCGGGGAGGATGGGCCCAGTGAGATCAGACAGTGTATACCCTGGGGAGGATGGGCCTAGTGAGATCAGACCATGTGTAAACCAGTGAGGATGGGCCCAAGTGAGATCAGACGGTGTGTAACCCGGTGAGTATGGGCCCAGTGAGACCTGACAGTGTGTAACCTGGGGTGGATGAGCACAGTGACTTCAGACACTAAACCCGGGGAGGATGAGCCAGTGAGATCATACATGTGTATCCCGTGGAGGATGGGCCCTGTGAGATCAGACAGTGTATAACACGGGGAGGATGTGCACAGTGACTTCAGACACTAAACCCGGGAGGGTGGGCCCAGTGAGATCAGACCGTGTGTTAGCCAGGGAGAATGGGCACATTGAGATCAGACTGCTGTAACCCTGGGAGGATGGGCTCAGTGAGATCAGACAGTATCTGAACAGGGGAGGATGGGCCCATTGTGCTCAAAAAGTGTGTAACCAGGAGAGGATTGTCCCAGTGAGACCAGACAGTGTGTAATGCAGGGAGGAATGCTCCAGAGAGATGAGACAGTGTGTAACCCGGGGCGGATGGGCGCAGTGTAATCAGACAGGGTGTAACCCAGGGAGGAATGGCCCAGTGAGATCAGTCTGTGTGTGATCCGGGGAGGATGGGCTCAGTGTGATTAGACAGTGTGTAACCCGGGGAGGATTGACCCAGTGAGATCAGACACTGTGTAACCCGGGGAGGATGGGCCCAGTGAGATCAGACACTGTGTAACCCGGGGAGGATGGGCCCAGTAAGATCAGACAGTGTAACCCGTGGAGGATGGGCCCAGTGTGATTAGACAGTGTGTGACCGGGGAGGATTGACCCAGTGAGATCAGACAGCGTGTGACCCGGGGTGGCTGAGCCCAGTGAGATCAGACAGTGCATAACACGGGGAGGTTGGGGTCAGTGCGATCAGACATTTTTAACTCGGTGAGGATGGGGCATGTGTATTCAAACGGTGCCGATTCTTCAAATGCATGGGGAGAAAATTGCACATTTCAGCCTCTTCCTGTTTTTTTTCAGGAATCCAGGCGTGCGGACCTGCGACTTTACGGACGTGAAATAATCGAAGTATCATATTCGACCTTGAATAAGAGGTGGGGTATCCCGTGAGCGATTGATCCCATTGTTATCTCTGCAATCCGGAATAGAGTGTAGGATGCAGTAATGGATTGCCTGCTGGGATCAGTGTCATAAACCGCAGTATTCAGCTGCGCAGAACTGGGCTGTGTGTACAATTAATATTGGTGGTATGACTGAGAGCGGGGAAGGGAAGGGAATATCTGACAGTTAATACAGGGAAACCGCAAAAAGTGAATGGTAAATGCTAGCAGTAGGATGGGGTGTGTTGGGAACTGAGCGGTGCTCCTGTGAAACAAGGGCTGGTCAGGCCCTTCTCTGCCGAAGTGGAGGATACAACAGTGAATAAATTAATAATATGGCTGTGGTTGGTTGGTGATCTTCTACTTCACACCGCCAATATTGTTGGAATTTTCTGCCCTACCATAATTAGATCACCTGGTGAATGATGGAGTGATTGAGAAAGGTCCACAGCTCCAAGTAAACAAGGATTGTAGACTGAGGAACGACAGCATTTGAACCAGCACAGGATTGTCAGAGCAAGAACCAAAGAGAGGCCTTGCGATTCAAAGAGCTTCTATAGATTGACTGGGGAGAAAGGTAAGAGAGAATCCTATTTACTCAGATAAACACTGGTCCTGTAGACAGTATACAAATGTTACAAGATAAGGTGGGAATGAGACTGGGAGAGTGACCACCAAGCACAATTATCCAGCATAAGGCCGTGCAATGGGATGTGAAGTGAGATCAGTTTCTGTCTCTAAACACAAAGTCACAAGTGAATCTTGTGTGTTTTAGAGTAAAGGGGTTTGATCTAAGAGGTGACTCCAGTCTGAGGCCGAGGCCAGCAGAACTGAACTATCTCCCCGCCCCCAGCACCAACTGAGAAAGAACCGACCTTTTTGATGGCCAGAATATCGATATTATAATACCTGTTAAGGTGGCACCAGACATTCAAATATATTTCATATCCAACTCTCCAAAGTCTTACAATTCTGAACTGGATGCGGGGATTTACGAAAATGTATTTACTCTGTGAATCTTTTGCTGGATTTCACAATTGCAGTTGAATTAAATGATTCATTTCTTCATAAACTGGTGATAAAATGATATATAAATCTTATATTTTAATAAAGATTCGTAAAATTGCTCACAACTTATTATTTTGTTTGATCACCTGACCCAGCTACCTTCCTTGGCCGAGGGTTCTGTTTATTAAACTGAGAAAGGTATTTGTCCCGATATTTTCTAGATTCATTTCCCTGTTCGGTCAACACAGTCCCCTGATTATCACCATGTTTCAGCTCTTCAAAGACTGACTAGATTTTCCAGAATTTACTGTAATTTTGTAACATTTCAGATGTACAACGGTGAGGATCGGATATTTCGCACTCAAATTCAATATTGTGTAATGCAAATGGTCACTGTTAACAGTAACAGATTTAGATTGTTTAAGACAATCAGATTTACAGAGCAGTCGGACTGTATTTCCTGCAACGTGACTATTTTATTGCTGTACTTCTGCAGACGCGGCGCTGCTTAATGTTCTGTACAGAGGGAACTGACGCTGGGTTCAGTAAATCTGCAGTGTCAGGTCTGGTGGAGTAAAAAATCCGTCATTGGAATCGCAGCTTCATGGTTAGAAGCACTGGCTGAATGTTCAGGGTTAATGTTCGGAACTAAACTCCAAACATGTGATGTTGGCTTTGTTATTTCTGTGTTCAGTTATTTTCGGCAATCGAGTTTCTCTATTTCTAGGGTAATAAACGGTTCAATCTCAGCACAAGAGGTGCTGGCTCCAACTTATACCCGAAGGACCGTGAAACGTTCAGGGGAGAGACCATGATCAAGAAGGTGGTTCTCCCAGGACGAGGCTAGCCCATTGCACTTCGGGTGTGCTGACGCCTGCGATGTCCCCAAATGCGGGATACTCGACTGCAAAATTTGTGGTAGTGGGGGACCTGTGTGGAGTTTGCACATTCTCCCCGTGTTTGCGTGGGTTTCCTCCGGGTGCTCCGGTTTCCTCCCACACCCACAGTGCGGGTTAGGATGATTGGCTATGATAAATTGACCCTTAGTGTTAGGGGGATTAAATACGTGGGGTTACGGGGATAGGGTGGGATATGTGTTGGTGTAGGGGTTACGGAGGTCGGGTGGGATATGTGTCGGTGCAGGCTCGATGGGCCGAAATGGCCTCTATCTGCACTGTGGGGTTTCTGTGATTCTGTGATAAACTGCAGTCTATGTAATCGGCAGTCTCGCAGTAGGAACCTGTTCTTTCTGAGCAGTAGGTTATATAGATATATATAATTCATAAGACTTCCTCTTGCCGTGGTTTATTAACGCACTGTTCTAAATTTGCTAACACCTGTCTCAATACATTTAAAATAGAGTATTGTTCCACATGTTATTCAGTTCTTGGCATCGCCCCTCGGAAGATATATTGGTCTTGGAGGGGATGCTGCGCAGGTTCATTGGAATGACACCGGAGCAAAAAGTGTTCAATTATGAGGACAGGTTGCATAGACTAGGTTTTGTATTCCCCAGAAGATGAAGTGGTGATCTAATTGAGGTGTTTAAAATGATTAAAGGATTCGGTTGGGTGGATAGAGAGAAATAATTTCCTCTGGCAGAGGAGTCTTGAACAATGAGGCATAACCTTCAAATTAGAGCTAACCTCTAATGATGACAGGACGTATTACATCACAAAAAGGCTAGCGTAAAACTGGAACTTTCTCCTCCTAAAAGCTGTTGAGGCTCGGTCAATTGAAAATGTAATTTCTGAGATGAATAGATGTTTGTTAGGCATTAAGGGTTAACGAACCACGGTGGATGCATTGAGTGATGACCCAGATCAGCCATGATCTACATGAATGGTGGAACAGTCTGGAGGGGCTGAATGGCCTCCTCCTGTCGCTATGTTCAGAGGTATTCCTGCCACCACTGGGGGCGCTGTAGTGAACATTCCTGCTGTCCGCCTTTTCCCAGGAGCGCAATGAAAGGACAGTACAGTCCATCTGCCTCAGTCTGATGGCGATTTAGCTGTGATGAATTAAAAGCCTGCTCCCTCTCCAAGGACAAACTAGACTGCGAGAGAGAGGCAGCGAGAGCGACCCTCCGCGCAACCGCAGAAAATTCCAGACCGGCTCACACAGGGAGGCGGAGGGGAAATATCACGCAGGCGCAATGATGTCACAGTCAGCCTGAAAAATCATGAGTCGCCTTGCACTCCCGCGCAGGCGCAGTGCCTTTCCCTTTGTCTCCTACGCAGGCGCAGTGCCTTTCCCTTTGTCTCCTACGCAGGCGCAGTGCCGCTCCCTTGCTGATCCGGGGATATGCAGTGGGCGGGGTTTGTTGTGTGCCGGGCCGGGCTGGGCGGCGCGGGCCAGTGTGTGAGTGACGGTAAGAAACAGGATGGTTGCCCGGGTTACAGGGGCCGCGCTCTGTGACTGAGGGAACTCGGCTCCATTCAGCACACGGCCTGACAGCGCGGCTGCTCAGCCCAGAGTTCAGATCACAGCGAGGGAGGGAGGGGCTTCACAGAGTCACAGCCCCGGTTTGTAACTCTGCAGAGAAACGGAGGGGAGATTCCTGTCAGCACCAGCTCCCGGGGAATGTGCTGAACAGGCTCACAATACCGGGGCTGCTCCGGGGGTGGAGGGCGCGGTGGGTTCAGGCAGTTTGGACACAAAATGGCGCATTTCCGCCCAGAGCAGTGAAACTGGGGGAGGCTCAGGCGGCCGGAATTTACTGTGAGGAAAATCTCCAAACTAAACACACAGCACCGGAACTGAGGGTTTGGAGAAATGCTGGAGTTAGAATAAAACTACGAGTGAGATCAGACAGTGTGTAACCCTGGGAGGATGGGCCCAGTGAGATCAGACTTTATGTAATCCAGGGAGGATCGGCCCAGTGAGATCAGACAGTGTGTAACCCGGGGAGGATGGGCCCAGTGAGATCAGACAGTGTGTGACCAGGGAGAATGGGCCCAGTGAGATCAGACAGTGTGTAACCCGGTGAGGATGGACCCAGTGAGATCAGACAATGTTTAACCGGTGGAGGATGGGACCAGTGATATCAGACAGTGTGTTACCCAGGGAGGATGGGCCCAGTGAGATCAGACAGTGTGTAACCCGGGGAGGATGGGCCCAGTGTGATCAGACAGTGTGTAACCCGGGGCGGATGGGCCCAGTGAGATTAGACTGAGAAACCCGGGGAGGATGGCCACAGAGAGATCAGACAGCGTGTAACCCAGGGAGGATCAGCCCAGTGAGATTAGACAGTGTGTAACCCGGGGAGGATGAGCCCAGTGAGGTCAGACAGTGTATAACCCGGGGAGGATGGGCCCAGTGAGATCAGACAGTGTGTAACCCGTTGAGGATGGACCCAGTGAGATCAGACAACGTGTGACCGGTGGAGGATGGGACCAGTGAGATCAGATAGTGTGTTACCCAGGGAAGATGGGCCCAGTGAGATCAGACCGTGTGTAACCCCGGGAGGATGGGCCCAGTGAGATCAGACAGTGTGTAACCTGGGGCGGATGGGCCCAGTGAGATGACATAGAAACATAGAAACATAGATGGTAGGAGCAGGAGTAGGCCATTCAGCCCTTCGAGCCTGCTCCGCCATTCAATGAGATCATGGCTGATCCTCCAAATTCAGTACCCTGTCCCTGCTTTCTCCCCATATCCCTTGATTCCTTTAGCCCCAAGAAATATATCCAACTCTTTCTTGGATATATTTAATGAACTGGCCTCCACCACCCTCTTTGGCAGAGAATTCCACAGGTTCACCACTCTCTGGGTGAAGAAGTTCCTCCTCATTTCAGTCCTAAATGGCTTACCCCTTATCCTTAGACTATGACCCCTGGTTCTGGACTGCCCGGCCATCATAAACATCCTTCCTGCATCTAGTCTGTCCAGATCTGACAGAATTTTATAGGTTTCGATGAGATCCCCTCTCAATCTTCTAAACTCCAGTGAGTATAAGCCCAATCGACACAATCTCTCCTCATACGTCATTCCTGCCATCCCAGGTATCAGCCTGGTGAATCTTCGCTGCACTCCCTCCATGGCAAGATCGTCCTTCCTCAGGTAAGGTGACCAAAACTGCACACAATACTCAAGGTGCGGTCTCACCAAGGCCCTGTACAACTGTAGCAAGACATCCTTGTTCCTGTACTCGAGCCCTCTTGCTACGAAGGCCAACATACCATTTGCCTTCTTAACCGCCTGCTGCACCTGCATGCTTACCTTCAGCGACTGGTGCACAATAACACCTAGGTCTCTTTGCACTTCCCCTTCTCCCAATCTATTGCCATTCAAATAATAACCTGCCTTCCTGTTTTTGCCACCAAAGTGGATAACCTCACCTTTATCCATATTATAGTGCATTTGCCATGTTTCTGCCCAATTACCCAACCTGTCCAAATCGTACTGGAGTTTCGCGACATCCTCCTCACAGCTTACCCTCCCACCCAGCTTTGTGTCGTCTGTAAATTTGGAGATATTACATCCAATTCCCTCGTCCAGATCATTAATATATATTGTGAACAGCTGGGGTCCGAGGACCGATCCTTGCAGTACCCCACTAGTCACTGCCTGCCACTCGGAAAACGACCCGTTTATTCCAACTCTTTGCTTTCTGTCCGCCAACCAGTTCTCTATCCAAGTCAATACCTTTCCCCCAATCCCATGTGCCTTAATTTTGCACGCTAATCTCTTATGTGGGACCTTATCGAATGCCTTCTGAAAGTCCAAATACACCACATCCACTGGTTCTCCCTTATCTATTTTACCAGTTACACCCTCAAAAAATTCCAGTAGATTAGTCAAGCATGATTTACCTTATTTAAATCCATGTTGACTTTGTCCGATCCTGTCACTGCTTTCCAAGTGCTCTGCTATTACATCTTTTATAATAGACTCCAGCATTTTCCCCACTACCGATGTCAGGCTTACCGGTCTATAATTCCCCGCTTTTTCTCTACTACCTTTTTTGAAGAGTGGGACTGTTTAACCCGGGGAGGATGGGCCCAGTGAGATCAGACAGTGTGTAACTTGGGGAGGATGGGCCCAGTGAGATCAGACAGTGTGTAACCCGGGGAGGATGGGCCCAGTGAGATCTGACAGTGTGTAACCCGGGGAGGATGGGCCCAGTGAGATCAGACAGTGTGTAACCAGGGGAGGATGGGCCCAGTGAGATCAGACAGTGGGTAACCCGGGGAGGATGGGCCCAGTGAGATCAGACAGTGTGTAACCTGGGGAGGATGGGCCCAGTGATATCAGACAGTGTGTAACCCGGGGAGGATGGGCCCAGTGAGCTCAGACAGTGTGTAACCTGGGGAGGATGGGCCCAGTGAGATCAGACAGTGTGTAACCCAGGGAGGATGGGCCCAGTGAGCTCAGACAGTGTGTAACCTGGGGAGGATGGGCCCAGTGAGATCAGAGAGTGTGTAACCCGGAGAGGATGGGCCCAGTGAGATCAGACAGTGTGTAACCCGGGGAGGATGGCCCAATGAGATCAGGCAGCTTCGGTTTGCCGAAAGCACAGCGAAATTGTACACTTCCATCCAGAACTTTGGTGATTTGCTGGAAGCCCAGGCGGGCATGGCGGGGATCTGAGAAAAGAGACAAAATCAGTCAGAAATACTCAGACCCAAACTTTTATATTTATTAAGCAGAAGAAAAGTCTACATTATATTACTTCACACTATTCATATTGTTATTTTCTGTCCTGCCATAATTAGATCTCCTGGTGAATGACTGAGTGATTGAGAAAGGTCCACATCTGGAAGTAAACAGGGATTGTAGACTGAGGAACGACAGCAGGTGAACCAACACAGGATTGTGAGAGAACCAACCAGAGAGAACCCTTCTGATTCAAAGAGCTTCCAGAGATCGACTGCGGAAAAAAGTAAGTGAGAATCCCATTGACTCAGATAAATGCTGCTCCTGGATATGGAGTGGTGAGAAAGGTCAGAGAGAGTCCCATTGACTCAGATACACACTGGTCCTGGAGATGGACCGGGGAGAAAGGTCAGAGAGAGTCCCATTGACTCAGATACACACTGGTCCTGGAGACAGTCCACAAAGGTTACAGGGTAAGGCAGGAAATGGTGAGAATGAGACTGGGAGAGTCTGTCCACTGAGCACAATTATCCAGCATGAGGCCGTGCAATGGAATGTGAAGTGAGATCAGTTTCTGTCTCTAAACACACAGTCACAGTGAACCTTGTGTGTTTTTTGGAGTAAAGAGGTTTGATCGAAGAGGTGACTCCAGTCTGGGGCAGAGCCCAGCAGACTGACACATGTCTGTTTATTAGGTGGGGCTGAACTCACACCGACACCAACAGATCTCAATGTTAAAATAGCTCAGATCTGGTGACAAATCAAGGGGAAAGATTGAACAGAGAAACTAATTATACTCAATTTATTGATAACGATGCAGAGACAAACCTCAAAGATCAGCGCGGCCTGTGACCAGCAGGTACAGAGTATTGTCAGATTGTGAATGCTGAGCACAGCTTCATGACCTTTGGACATCCCCAGTGTTTATTTCTGGGGGCGGTGAAAGACATTAAACGCCGATGAGTGTTTGCCTCCTGTTTCATTGGTCACAGACACGCACAGTACAGAAGTAGAACAACACCGGTCAAAGCAAGCAGGGAATGTGCTTCTAAAATCAACGTCAGATCCATAGCGAGCATCAACTTCCCAGTGTATTCTGAAATGGTGAGAACCCAAACCAAGTAAAACACAGAATATATTCTGAAATGGAGTAATAATGTTAGAAATAAAAGCTGAAAATGCTGGAAACACTCAGCGGGTCAGGCAGCGACCGTGGGGAGAGGAAGGTGGGGTTAATGTTTCAGATCCTGAACCCGTTCTCAGGAAAGGTCATTGACCTGAACCGTTAACCCCACCGTCTCCTCCCCATAGACCCTGCCTGACCCGCTGAGTGTTTCCATCATTTTCAGCTTTTATGACAGATTTCCAGCATCTCAGTATTTTGCTGTTAGTAATAATATTAGAAGTTGGTTTTGATATTCGAAGAGATGTATGTTTCCTCCCTTGTACATTGTCCATTATATTCAGGGTGAGACTGCCCAGAGTGCAATAGATTCCTGTCCCCACTCTGCCCCCTGCCTCCCCCTCTCTTTCCTCTGCCTCTACCCGTGCCACACTGACCTAACCCCTGTGCCCGCTGGACGCCCAACCCCTGGGCCAGTGGGGGGGGGGGAGCTGAGCCAGTGGGGGGGGCGGGTGCTGGGCAAGTGGGGGTGCTGGGCTAGTGGGGTGGGGGCCTGGGCCAGTGGGAGTGGAGAAACAACATCACTTGAATTGTACAGGGTCGGTCAGAAGGCAAGTGCCACATTGCAGAGCCTCACTGCAAAACAAAATCATTGAATGAGATGTTTGATAAAGGTATGAGGGAGAAAGGAATATAAGGTTATGCTGACAGGGGTTAGATGAAGAGCGGTGGCAGCAGGCTCAGGTGGACCAGAAATGTTAAGTCTGTGTGTTATATTGAGAATTACTACACAGACCACAAGAGTAAATGTTAACAGGTCTTTACTACCCCCAATAAATCATTACACAGCACTTATATACCGGTGTGGCCACCACTGGTATTACAGTATACAGCAGCCAAGATAAAGTAGTGCAACCCTTAAAATAGTTCTCTTAAAGGTGGAACGGTTACATACACTACAATCCTCCCTTTTTAGCTTAACCGTATATGTTCCCCATTAAACATAACATCATAACATATATACACAACTTCATGTAAAAACAGTTCACAGATTCAGTCTCTGAGGAGGCGCCTCCTGACTCGGTCCGGATAACGCCTCGGTGGTGTAGTCGTTCTCGGTGGTGTAGTAGGTTCTCGTTGCTGGGGTGACTCATCTAATGGTCCTTCACTGGACTTAACAGCTTGAACTTTCGTAACTTCAGAACCAGCATTGCTGACTTCTAAAGGCTCGAGTACCTTAGGAAGTTTTTCTACTTCCAGACTGATTTGGCTCAGTTCGGAAGGACCACGTGCGTGACCTGGTAGGGGTGATAATGGTTCAGATGAGTCATCATCTTCTGCTTCTTCTCTATTGTCTTCTATTTCCTCCATCACTTCAGCTTTTGCCTCTCCCACCAATTCCCTGAGTGGCTTATTACTGCTGACACTGCTCACAAAAGGGTGCTCTTTCTTCTTAGATTTCAACTGATCGAAGAGTTTGACATATTCCCTTTCTTGCTCAGCTTTGATTCGTTTGGCCTCATCGCGCAGATGGTTTGTGTGTTCCTGCTCCATTTTCTCAATCAGCTGCTTCTGCTGTCTTCCCAGATTCTCCAACTCTGTGTCAAAGAACTTTTTCTTTGCATTCATCTCTTGCTCAAAACGGCGAATCATTTGTTCTAATTGCTGTTGTAGTTTGAAATTGAGTTGAGTTCGAGCCCGGTGTTCCTCAGAAATGTGCATGTCTGTCGACTGGACAGACTCAGAATTCTCTGTCAACCTATGTTGTTGTTGCTCAGTGGAATTCTGTTGTGATACTTTGTTCTCTTCTGAAGCATTTATGCACTCCTTCGTTTTTCCATCATTAGTCTGCAAGTCCATTTTAGACTTGTCTTTTGCACATGGGCTGGTCTTACCATCATCAGTTCCAGAGTCTGAGCTGATTGTCTTCACCGAGTTCTCACTCTCTGCTTTGTCACTGTCACTGCTGCATATGCCCTCATCCAATATTCTGGACAATCGTTCAGGTTTGACATCTTTCTTTTTCCTGGAATCTACCGTTATTGCTTTTAGGGAGTGCCAGTCCATATTTATTTTCCTGATCCACTCCCGTCCCAGAAGTGGTGGACCTCCCTCAGGTAGTACATATATGTCCATTCCTTGGTGTGCTTTGCCCTTGTGTACCACCTTGACTTTTATCTTTCCGATGGGGTATACTCTTTGCCCCGTGTATGTCTGCAATACTATCTCCGTATCCCGTAGGGGAATATGTGTGAATAACTTTTTGTAATCTTGCTTATTCATGACCGTCAACGCCGATCCAGTGTCCAATTCCATCTTCACGTGGACTTCTGCTATCTGCAGTGTGACCCAGATAGTTTGTCGGTCAGCTTCCTTACTCACATTGTGAATTCTCAGACTACCCAGTTCCTTGCTGTTGGAGTCTGAATCCGAATTCTGTTCATCCGAACTCTTCTCAGCCACCTTATGTACCTTTCTGCACTTTTCCTGCGGTGACTTTTTGTTGCTGGTCTTCTTTCCTGACCGGCATACTTTAGCTATGTGACCAAGCTTGCCACATTTTCTACATTCCTGGTTTTTAAACCAGCATTGGTCCTGATTGTGTGTTGTCTTTCCACAACGATAACATTTCGTTGTACCCAAAACCATTTGATCTACGCTGAGTACCGCTGCCTTCAGCTGCATTTCCGCAGTGCCTCTCGCTGTGGCTTCGTGCGATGCTGCAATAGTGACAGCCTTATCAAGTGTAAGATCATTCTCTTCAAGCAACCGCTTTTGTGTTCCTTCTTTCGACAATTCACACACGAATTTGTCTCTCAGTGCCTCTGTCAGTCTTTCCCCAAACTGACAGTATTTCGCTAACTTACGCAGTTCAATTAAATACTCCGCGTTGCTTTCCTCTCTCAGTTGCGTTCTCGCATAAAATTTAAATCGTTCCGCTAACATCAGCGGTGTGGGATTCAAATGATTCTTCAGGACAGCAACAATTTTAGCGAAAGTCTGATCCGCCAGTTTAGCTGGTGATAGAAGATGCTTCAATAGCCCGTATGTCTTCGCACCCATTGAGTTTAGTAAGGTTAGTGCTTTATCTTCATCTGATATTTTATTTGCCTTACAATATATCTCTATGCGTTCTACATACGTGGCCCAATCTTCAACATCGGGATCGAAATCATTGATGTTACCACGCTTAGGCATCCTTGCAATCTTCTTGAGAAACAAAAAGAAATTTTTCTTTTATTTATTTATTTTTTTCAAAATGGCGGTGTCCCGCGCTTGTCTTCTTCCCCGCCAACGAAAATGGCGGCTTCCCGCGTTTGCCTTTCTCCCCTGCTGGCTGTAATGGCGATTGCCGTATTGCTGCGTTCGCCCGCCCCAGCGGTTTTCAAATCGTGCCTCCCAGCCCCTCTTGCAGTCCGGTCCTTTCCCCCGGCTGCGGCTGAGTTCTCCGTGGTTTTTTTTATTTTTTTTTATTTTCTCCCGCGCCTTACGCTGTTCCGGTCGCTGCGCCTCGCGGCCTCGGTAGCTGCCCGCCCTTTCTCACCGGTCGCGGTCGAGCTCTCTCTCGACGCTGTTGCGTCTCCCAGCCCGCTATTTTCTCCCGCGCCTTACGCTGTCCCGGTCGCTGCGCCTCGCGGCCTCGGTAGCTGCCCGGCCTTTTTTCACCGGTCGCAGTCGAGCTCTCTCTCGATGCTGTTGCGTCTCCCAGCCCGCTTGCAGCCCGGTCTTTCGCACCGGCTGCGTTTGCATTCACCGTGGCTCCCGTGCCTTACGCTGCCCCAGTCTCAGCGCCTCTGGCCCCGACTTCTGTCCGGCTCTTTTCCCCCGGCCGTGGTCGAGTTCTCCGCCCTTATATCTTCCGTTTTTCCCTCCCCTACTTCACAGCCAACGTGGCCGACTTGCTGCTCGTCGCTGATCGGCTTACCCACCACCGTGATAGAAGGGATGATCACTGCCTGTTGCTGATGGAAGGCTTCGTGTCCGAATTCTTCCTTTGCTCTGCAGACCCGAGTCTTTTCTCAGCAGAATGATGAGGGCGGATGCCTCTTCTCGACGCCCGTTAAACTGCCTTGGATGTATCTCTGCCGCAGGGTAAGATCGTACTCGTCGCCACTGTTAAGTCTGTGTGTTATATTGAGAATTACTACACAGACCACAAGAGTAAATGTTAACAGGTCTTTACTAGTCGAAGGTCAGGGCGGAACTGCCCAATAAATCATTACACAGCACGTATATATCGGTGTGGTCACCACCGGTATTACAGTATACAGCAGCCAAGATAAAGTAGTGCAACCCTTAAAATAGTTCTCTTAAAGGTGGAACGGTTACATACACTACAAGAAACACCGTCACAGACCACTCTCGAACCCTCCACTGCCTCTGCTTTGTCACGCTGCTTGTCTGACATCCGTCCGTGATGTGCTACACATTTCTCCAATTAAACATTGCGAAAGACCGAAGACAGGGTCTTCAGTCCCTGCCAGGAATTCTGTTCCCTCCCCGTCCCAATCAGTGTCTTTTATCACCTGGAGACTTGAATTTTCCAGTGCTCTCCCGGTCGGCTTTGAACCTTTCACCCTCCATAAACTTTAATGCATCAAGGCTGTGCTCACCGATCACCCCTGTCCTTGTGAACCTACATTGACTCCCGGTCCCCCAGCACCTCCAAATTAAAACACCCATCCTCATTTAAACCCCTTCATGGTCTTGTCCCTTCCAGTCTCTGTAACCTCCTCCAGCTCTACAATCCCCCACCTCCAAGATCTCTCTGTTCCTCCGACTCTGGTCTCTTGTGCATTTCACCCTCTCCTCATCCCAATGGTGGTGGCCGTGCCTTCAGCTGTCCCGGCTCTGAAATTCCGTACCTAAACCTCTCTGCCTCCCTCTCCTCCTGTAAGAGCAGCCTAAAACCCACTTCTTCAAGAACATAAGAAACAGGAACAGGAGGAGTCCATTTGGCCCTTCGTACCTGCTCTGCCATTCAATAAGATCACAGCTGATTTATTACCTCATCTCCACTTTCCTACACTATCCTCCTATCCCTTGATTCACTTAATATTCAAAAATCTATTGATCTCTGCCTTGAATATACTCAACGACTGAGCCTCCTCCACCCTCTGAGTGAAGAAATTTCTCCTCATCTCAGTCCTAAATGGCCGACCACTTATTCTGAGACTGTGACCCCTGGTTCTATTCTCCCCAACCAGGGGTAACATTCTCCCTGCATCTACCCAGTCAAGCCCGAAAAGAATTTTGTATATTTCAATGAAATTCCCTTTCATTCTTCTAAACTCTGGAGAATCTAGGCCTAGTCTACTCAATCTGTCCTCGTAGGACAATTCCCCCGTCACAGGAACCAGTCTGGTGAAACTTCGTTCCTCTCCCTCCAAGGGAGGAAATAGCAGAGGCTCTGACAATCATTTTCCAATCCTCTCTGGCTGCAGGTGTGGTGCCAGAGGACTGGAGGACTACTAACGTGGTACCGCTGTTTAAAAAGAGATAGACCGAGTAGTTACAGGCCAATCAGCCTGACCTCGGCGGTGGGAAAATTATTGGACAGGATAAATCTTCATTTAGAAAGACACGGATTAATCAAGGGCTGTCAGCATGGATTTGTTAAGGGGAGGTCGTGTCTGACTAACTTGATTGAATTTTTTGAGGAGGTAACGAGGAGGGTCGCTGAGGGTGGTGCGTTTGATGGAGTGTATATGGATTTTAGCAAGGCTTTTGATAAACTCCCACATGGCAGACTGGTCACGAAGTTAAAAGCCCATGGGATCAAAGGCAAAGTGGCAAGTTGGATCCAAAATTGGCGCAGAAGTAGGAAGCAAAGGCTTATGGTCGATGGGTGTTTTTTGTGACTGGAAGGCTGTTTCCAGTGGGGTTCCGCAGGGCTCAGTACTAAATCCCTTGCTTTTTGTGATATATATCAATGATTTAGACTTGAATATAGGTGGTATGATTCAGAAGGTTGCAGATAATACAAAAATTGGCAGTGCTGTGGATAATGAAGAAGAAAGCTGCAGACTGCAGGAAGATATCAATGGACTGGTCAGGTGGGCAGAACAGTGGCAAAAAGAATTCAATGGAGAAGTGTGAGGTAATCCAATTGGGGAGGGCTAACAAGGCAGGAGAATGGTAGGACACTGAGTAGTGTAGTGGAACAGAGGGACCTTGGAGTGCATGTCCACAGATCCCTGAAGGTAGCAGGACAGGTAGATAAGGTGGTTAAGAAAGCATATGCCTTTATTAGTCGAGGCATAGAATATAAGAGCAGGGTGGTGATGCTTATAAACTGTATAAAACACTAGTTAGGCCTCAGCTAGAGTACTGCGTGCAGTTCTGGTCACCACATTACAGGAAAGATGTGATTGAGCTAGCGAGGGTACAGAGGAGATTTATGAGGATGTTTCCTGGACTGGAGAATTTTAGCTATGTGGAAAGATCGGCGAGGCATGGGTTGTTTTCTTTGAGGGGCCTAGATAGAGTGGATAGAAAGGAACTATTTCCCTTTGCAGAAGGGTCATTAACCAGGGGGCATAGATTTAAAGTAATTGGTCGTAAGTTTAGAGGGGATTTGAGGAGAGGGTGATGGGGGTCTGGAACTCACTGCCTGAAAGGGTGGAAGAGGCAGAGACCCTCATCACATTTAAACGTTACTTGGATATGCACTTGAAGTGCCGTAACCTACAAGACTACGGACCAAGTGCTGGAAACTGGGATTAGGGAGGATAGCTCTTTGTCGGCCGGCACGGACAAGATGGGTCGAATGGCCTCCTTTTGTGCTGTAAATTTCTATGATTCTGTGGCAAGTATACCCTTCCTTGGGTAAGGAGACCCAAACGGTACACAATACTCCCGGTGTAGTCTCACCAGGGCCCTATATAATTGTAATAAGACGTCTTTACTCTTATAATCAAATCCTCTTGTGATAAAGGCCAACATACCATTTGCTTTCCTAATTGCTTGCTGTACCTACATGTTAACTTGCAGTGATTTGTGTTCAAGAACAGCCAGGTCCCTCAGAACACCAACATTTCTCAATCTCACACCATTTAAAAATACTTTGCTTTTCTATTTTTCCTACCAAAGTGGATAACGTTTCATTTCTCCCCGTTACATTCCATTTGCCATGTTCTTGCCCACTCACTTAACCTGTCCATTTCACCTTGAAGCCTCCTTGCATCTTCCTCACAAATTACATTCCCACCCAGCTTTGTATCATCGGCAAACTTGGATATATTACTTTTGGTCGACTCATCCAAATCATTGATGTAGATTGTGAATAGCTAAGGCCCAAGCACTGATCCTTGCGGTACCCCACTAGTTACAGCCTGCCAACCAGAAAATGTCCCGTGTATTCCTACTCTCTGTTTTCTGTCAGTTAACCAATCCTCAATCCATGCTAGTATATTACCCCCATTCCCAAGAGCCCTAATTTTATTTAATAACCTCTTGTGTGGCACCTTATTGAATGCCTTCTGAAAATCCAAATACCCCACATCCACTGGTTCCCCCTTATCTATTGTTAGTTACAACCTCAAAACACTCGAACAGATTTGTAAAACACGAATTCTGTTTCATAAATCCGGGTTGACTCTGCCCAATCCTATTATTATTTTCTAAATGCTCTGTTACCACGTCCTTAATAATAGATTCTAGCATTTTCCCTGCTTCTGAAGTCAGGTTAACTGGTCTGTAATACCCCGTTTTCTCTCTCCCTCCTTTCTTAAATTGTGCGGTTACATTTGCTACTTTCCAATCCACGGGAATTGTTCTAGAATCTGAAACTTAAGAAAATGACAACCAATGCATCCACTATCTCTATCGACACCTCTTTCATAACCCTAGGATATAGACCATCAGGTCCAGGGGACTGATTGGCTTTCAGTCCCATTAATTTCTCCAGTACTATTTTTTTACTAATACTAATTTCTTTTAGTTCCTCATTCTCGCTAGACCCTTGGTTCTCCACTATTTCCGGGAATTTTTGTATTTCTTGCCCAAAACCTTAAATCTGTGTCCCCTAGACCTTGTACCATCCACTATTGGGCTCAGCCTTTCCCCGTCTAGCCTATCCAAACCCATCATAATCTTGTACACCTCTATCACATCACCCCTCAACCTCCTTTGCTCGAATGAAAACAAATCCAGCTTCTCCAACCTGTCCTTGTAGCTAATATATTATCCTCAACCCCATGAGCCTTAACTTGCGTAGCAAACTTATATGTGGCACCTGATCATATTCTGATTTTCTAAGTGCCCTCTTACCACTCCCTTAATAATGGATTCCAGCATTTTCCTGATGTCAGGCTCACTGGCCTGTAGTTCCCTGCTTTCTCTCTTCCCCCTTTTTTGAATAGTGCAATTACATTTTCTACCTTCCAATCTGCTGGGACTGTTCCAGAATCTAGGGAATTTTGGAAGATCGCAACCAATGCATCCACTATCTCTGCAGCCACCTCTTTTAGAACCCTAGGATGTAGGCCGTCAGTCCCAGGGGATTTGTCGGCTTTTAGTCCAATTAGTTTCGCCAGTATTTTTTTTTTGCTACTGATATTAATTACATTAAGTTCTTGACTCTCATCAGCCCCTTGGTTCCCTGCTATTTTTGGTATGCTATTTGTGTCTTCTACTGTGAAGACAGATACAAAATATTTGTTTGAAGTCTCTGCCATTTCCTTATTCCCCATTATAATTTCTCCTGTCTCGGCCTCTAAGGGACCAATGCTTATTTTTTTACTCTCTTCATGTTTACATACTTTTAGAAGCTCCTGCAATTGTTTTTTTATGTTTCTTGCTAGTATACTCTCATTCTATTTTCTCCCTTTTTAACAATTTTTAGCCATCCTTTGCTGGTTAACAGAATAAAACTCCAAATGCAATTTCACACATTGAAGGTCTGCTTCTGTAAATAGCATTCAAGTACATTTATCATTTATTACACGCTTAGGAACAAAACGTTGGAGGTCGATACCATCAGAAACTTGGAATTATACAGCTCAGAATGAGGCCATTCGGCACAGCTTGCCTGTACCCGCTCTCTGAAAGAGCAATCCAATGTGTCCCACTCCCCTGCTCTCTCCCCAGAGCACTGCTAATATTGGCCCCGTCGTGTATTTAACTAATTCAGTTTTAAAGTTACTATTGCCTCTGCTCCCACCACTCTTTCAGACAGTGCATTCCAGATCATAATAACTTGATGCCTAAAAGCAATCTCCGCATCTCACCTCTGGCCCTTTTGTTAATTACATTAAATCTGCGTCCTCTGTTTACCGACCCTTCTGTCAGTGGATACAGTTGCTCCTTATTTACTCTATGGAAAAACCTTCATGATTTTGAACAATTCTATTAAATCTCCCATTAACATTTTCTGCTCTAAGTAGAACAATTCCAGCTCCTCTAGTATCTCCATGTAGCTGAAGACCCCCATCTCTGTTACCATTCTAGTAAATCTCCTCTCCACCCTCTCCAAGGCCTTGAAAGATTTCCTAAAGTGCGGTGCCCAGAATTGGGCTCAATGCTCCAGCTGAGGCCTAACCAGTGTGTGATAATGGTTGAGCATAATATCGTTGTGTTTGTACTCTGGGCAAAACTGTGGCAGATAGAGTTCACTGTGGGAAAGTGTGAGGTCATTCACTTTGGACCTAAAAAGTGATCAGAGTATTTTCTAAATAGTGAGAAGGTAGGAACCGTGGATGAGCAGAGAGAATTAGAGGTCCACGTATAGACATTATTAGAAGCTAGTTGTTGAGTCTGTGTTTCCAAATGTAGTTATGCTGAATAACTGGACACAGACTACAGAAATAATTAAACAGGTCTTTAGTAATTGAGGGTCAGGGCTGAACTGGAATACACTTTGCTCCACAGGGTTTATATACCGGTGTGGTCACCACCGGTACTACAATGTAAAGGAGCCATCAAAAAGTAGTCCATCACCTTAAGGTATCCTCTTAAGGTGGTACAGGTTACATACACTACAATTCCTCCCCTTTTAGCTTAACAGTGTACACCCCAATTTAAACATTACATGGATAACATATATACAACTTTCACACAAAACTGTTCAAAGAATCAGTCTCTGAGTAGGCCTCCTGATCCGGGCCAGATAATGCCTTTCAGGGGTCTCTGGTTCTCGTTGCTGGGGTGACTCATCCATTTGATCTCCTATGGATTGAACATCATCATGTACGTTCGAGTCTGAGGTAGATGCTACAGGCTCAATAACTTCTTCAACTGGTGTCTCTGCCGTAGACATGGGGTCGACCCTTGTTCTCGATTCCACAAGTTGGTCAGCATGACACCGTATTACGTTCTCTCCAACGTCTACCGTGTACATCAAGGGTCCTTGTCGGGCACGAATTGTTCCGGATTGCCATTTATCATTCCTATAGTCCCTGGCCAACACTGGTTGTCCTATTTCGAAACTCCGAGTGGCCTTGTTATTTACGTGCTGGAATTGCTTGTTTTCGACTTCCCTACGCACATTGGGTTTTAACAAATCCAACCGGGACTGCAACCTCCTGTTATAGAACATTATGGCAGGGCATTGATTTGTCACTGCATGCGTGGCGTTTCGATATGCCATCAGGAAATTGTCCACCTTGTGTTGTAGTGGAATATGGTCTTCGCTCATGGCCTTTATCGCCTTTTTGAAAGTTTGTACAAATCTCTCGGCCAACCCATTGGTAGCCGGATGATATGGGGCAGATGTATAGTGTTTCACCCCATTCTTTTTCATGAATTTCTGGAATTCTTCTAACACGAACTGTGGTCCGTTGTCTGAACATGTTTGTTCCGGCAACCCATTCCTTGCAAATATGGTTCTTAGAACTGTGATCGTCTTTTCAGAGGTAGTGGTCGACATCTTAATCACTTCTGGCCATTTAGAATGTGCGTCTACTGCTATCAAAAACATGGAATCCATGAATGGACCTGCAAAGTCGATATGCACACGTTGCCATGGGGTTGAAGGCCATTCCCACGGATGCAGCAATGCAATTGGAGGTGCGTTTTGAACTTTTTGGCACCCTGAGCAGCTTTTAGTCAGATCCTCTATTTGTTTGTCGATACCTGGCCACCACACATAAGCCCTAGCAAGGCTTTTCATCTTGACTCCCCCCAGATGACCTTCATGCAATTCCTTCAGAACTCTCTCCCTTAATTTAGGAGGAATAATCACCCTTGTTCCATACATCAATGTTCCTTGACGAGCTGTCCTCGTCTGGCTGAGAATGCTGGTAACAGTGGGTCGCCATGTGCTGGCCATCCCTTCACTGTCAAATCGTAGACCCGAGACAGTGTCGGGTCGTTTCGGGTCTCTCTCTCAATACCCGCATTGGTGACTGGTAAGCATTCGATGATGGTCGAGTGAAATATCTCGACAGGGTCAACTGCCGGTGCCTCTTCCGCTGTAGGTAGTGGCAGGCGCGACAGCCCATCAGCATTACCATGTTGCTTTGTACCTTTGAATTTAATATCATATTGATGTGCCCCTAGGAAAAGAGACCATCTCTGAAGCCTCTGCGCCGTCATAACCGGAACACCCTTCTTAGGGTTAAAAATGGAAACCAACGGCTGGTGATCTGTCAGCAGCGTAAACTTTTGGCCTTGCAGGTAATGGTTACATTTCTTAACTCCCCACACGAGGCTGAGAGCCTCCCTATCTATCTGAGCATAGTTGCGCTCTGCGGAGGTCAATGATCTGGATGCGAACGCGACTGGCCTTTCCAAGCCATTTGGAAACTTATGTGAGAGCACTGCCCCGATACCATATGGAGAAGCATCACAAGCTAAGCGAATAGGCAGCGTTGGGATAAAGTGAGCCAACATTTCCTTAGAGGTGATCAGTGCCTTGCTTTTTTGAAAAGCCCACTTACAATCATCGCTCCACTTCCATGGTATTCCCATTTGCAAAAGAGTGTTCAGCGGGTGTAACACCGTGGATAAATTTGGAAGAAACTTGTGGTAAAAGTTAACCAACCCAAGGAACGACCTCAACTGGGATACATTTTCCGGAGCGGGAGCTTTCACAACAGCTTCGATCTTGTCAGGTGACTTATGGAGCCCCTCCTGGTCAATGACGTGGCCGCAGTACGAGATTTGCTTTTGAAAGAACTCACATTTCTGGCGATTAACTCTGAGCCCATATTCTTTCAATCTGGTGAGCACTTGCTCCAAATTCGCGAGGTGCTCCTTATCATCATCTCCTGTAATCAGAATGTCGTCCAGGTAGCATTGTATGCCTGGAATTCCCTGCAATACCTGCTCCATGGCCCTTTGCCAAATCGCTGGAGCCGATGCCACTCCAAAAACCAGTCTATTATACCGATATAAGCCCTTATGTGTGTTGATCGTGAGATACTGGCGTGACGCTTCATCAACTTCCATCTGTAGGTACGCCTGCGCCAGGTCTATCTTGGTGAAGTGTTTCCCGCCAGACAGCGAAGCGAAGATATCTTCAATCCGCGGAAGCGGATATTGCACCGTGTGAAGAACCGGATTAACAGTGATCTTGAAATCGCCACAGATGCGAACCTTCCCAGGTTCCCCCGGCTTGTTGCTCAACGAACGCTTCATGACAGGAACAATGGGCGTGGCCCATTCGCTCCAGTCCACCTTTGACAGTACTCCTGAATGTTCTAGCCCTTCCAGCTCTGCTTCCACAGCAGGTCGTATCGCATAAGGTACCGGTCTGACTTTGAAAAATTTGGGGTTTGCATGTTCTTCAACCTTGATGTTTGCCGTAATTCCTTTCAGTGTTCCCAGTCCCTGTTGGAACACCTCCTTAGCATCGTCCAATATTTTGGACAGTCGTTTAGGTTTGACGTCGTCGTCTTTACAGGAATCTACAGTTAGTGCTTGTATGGAATGCCAGTCGACATTTATTCTCCGGATCCATTCCCGTCCCAGTAGTGGCAGACCTCCATCAGGTAACACATACAAGTTCATTTACTGACTTTCTTTACCATTGTAGACCACATTTACTTTTATCTTTCCGATGGGGTATACTCTTTGCCCCGTGTATGTTTTCAATACAATCTCCATATCCCTCAGGGGAATGTGCGAGAATAACCTTTTGTAATCTTGCTTATTCATGACCGTCAATGCCGATCCAGTGTCTAATTCCATCTTCACTTGGACTCCTGCTATCCGAAGCATGACCCAGATAGTTTGGTGGTCTGCGGTGTTACCCACATTATGTATTTTTAGACAACCCAGTTCCTTACTGCTGGAGTCTGAATCCGAACTGTTCCCTGTCACCTTGTGTACTTATTTGTACTTCTCCTGCGGCAACTTTTTGCTGCTGGTCTTCTTTCCTGACCGGCATACTCTCGCTATGTGACCAAGTTTGCCACATTGCCTGCATTTTTTATCTTTGAACCAGCACTGGTTCTGGTCATGCGTTGTCCTTCCGCAACGATAGCACTTTACTGCGCCCAATGCCATTTCATTGGTGCTGAATTCCAATGGCCTTTGCTGTATCACTGCAGCGCCTCGTGCTGCTGCCTCATGCGATGCTGCAATGCTGAAAGCTTTGTCCAGCGTCAGATCCTTTTCCTCTAGCAGTCGCTTCTGGGTTCCTTCCCTTAGGAGCCCACACACAAACTTATCTCTCAGTGCGTCTGCTAGTCCTGTACCGAACTGACAGTACTTTGATAACTTGCGCAGTTCGATTAAGAATTCAGCGTTGCTTTCCTCTTTAAGTTGAATTCTTTTTTAGAATTTAAATCGTTCCGCTATCAGCAGCGGCGTGGGGTTTAAATGCTCTTGCAGGATAGTAACAATATCCGCGAAACTCTTTCCTACCGGTTTATCTGGTGTTACAAGGTTACTTAATAACCCGTACGTCTTCGCACCCATCGAGTTTAATAGGGTTAGTGCTTTCTTATCCTCCGGTACCTCATTCGTTGTACAGTAAACTTTGACGCGTTCCACATAAGTGGCCAAATCTTCCACATCGCTATCAAAAGCAGTGATGTTACCCGTTTTTGGCATCCTTGTTGAGTTTCCTTTCCTTCGGATATGATTATTATTTTATTTTATTTATTTTATTTTATTTTTCAAAATGGCGGCTTTTCCCGCGCTTGTCTTCTTCCCCAACCGACTCAAAATGGCGATTACTTCGCTGTTGCCGCTCTCGCCTCCCAGCGGTCCTTTATTTTCCCCTACGCTGCTGCTCTTGTTCCCCGCCGCTCCCGCGGTCCTTGTGGACATAAACGCTTTTCTGGCTGCTGCGTGTCTCTGCCCCGATTGCAGTCCAGCCCCTGACACCGGCTGCGGTCGTGTTCTCCGCCCTTTTCGTCGTTTCCCTCCCCTTCTCTTACTGACAACTCGGCCGACTTCCCCCCCGTGCCGCTCGATCGGGCTTACCCGCCGCTGTCGTCGAAGGGATGTTCACTGATGTTTGACTTTGTGGCCAGAACCCAACCCGGGTTCCCGATTGCCTCCCGTTCTATGCAGTGCCCAGCAGGATGTTGAGGGTGGATGTCCTTGATCGACGCCCGTTTCAGAGGTGAAGCTTCCTTTGATGCAACTGCCGCTAGGTAAGATCAGACTCGTTGCCACTGTTGAGTCTGTGTTTCCAAATGTAGTTATTCTGAATAACTGGACACAGACTACAGAAATAATTAAACAGGTCTTTAGTAATTGAGGGTCAGGGCTGAACTGGAATACACTTTGCTCCACAGGGTTTATATACCGGTGTGGTCACCACCGGTACTACAATGTACAGGAGCCATCAAAAAGTAGTCCATCACCTTAAGGTATACTCTTAAGGTGGTACAGGTTATATACACTACACTAGTGGAATAAGTTAAAAGGCTAATGGAATGTTAGGCTTTATCTCAGAGGGCTGGAATACAGTAGTTATGGTACAGCTGTACAGAGCTCTGGTTAGAACTGATTTAGAGTTCTGTGTTACATTCTGGGCACCGCACCTCAGGAAGGAGATCTTGGATTTGGTGGTGAAGCAGCTCAGAGTTAAGAGTTAAATTATGAGGACTGATTGCATAGACGAAGCTTGTATTCCCTTGAATATAAAGTGTTAAGGGGTGATCTAATTGAGGTATTTAAGATGATCAAAGGAATTAATAAGACAAAAAGATATAACCTGATTCTTCTGATGGAGGAGGCCAGTACAAGGGGGCATAACCTTAAAAGCAGAGCTGGGCCGTTCAGTGGTGATGTTAGAAAGCATTTCTTCACTCAACGGGTAGTGGAAATCTGGAACACTCGCCCTCAACAGTTGTTGAGGCTGGGGTTCAATTGAAACTTTCAAAACTGAGTTTGATAGATTTTTGTTAGGCAGTGGTATTTAGGGTTATGGAACCAAGGCGGGTAGGTGGAGGTAAGATAAAGATCAGCCATGATTGAATTGAATGGCAGAACAGGCTCGAGCCAGTGAATAGCCTACTGTTCCTACGTTCATATATTTCTATGTCTCTATTTATAAAGCCAGTGATCCCATATGCTTTTTTGAACTTGTCCTGCCACCTTCAATGATTTCTGTATGTAATCCCCCTTGTTTGTCTGTTCTTGCACCCCCTTTACTCTTGTACTATTTATTTTATATTGCTGCATCTCCTCATTCTTTCTTCCAAAATGCATCACTTCACACTTCTCTGCATTAAATTTCACCTGCCATATGTCTGTCCATTTCACCAGATGGTTTATGTCCTCCTGACGGCTTCTATTATCCTCCTCAGGGTTTACGACTTTTCCGAGTTTTGTGTCATCTGCAAACTATGAAATGAAGCCTTGTACACCCAAGTTCAGGTCATTAATATATATTAAAAAGAGCAATGCTCGTAATACCAACCCCTGGGGATACCACTATAACTTCTCTCCAGTCTGAAAAACCTCGCTTCACCACAACCTTCTGCTTTCTGTCCCTTCCCTAATTTAGTATCCGCGCTATCATTGGAACTTTAATGTCATTGGCTTCAATTTTGCCAGCAAGTCTATTATGAGGTATTTTGTCAAAAGTCTTCTAAAATTCCATATGCACAACATTAACTGTACAATCTTCAACAGTCCGCTCCCTTATTTCATCGAAGAAATGAAACTAGTCAGACTCGATTTGCTTTTAACCAATCTGTTCTGGATGTCGTTTATTAACCCATGTTCTTCCAAGTGACAAGTAGTTTTGTCTCTGGCTATTGTCTCAATGATTTGTCTCAAGACGTTTCCTCAACACTGGCGCTGGACTGATTTGCCTGTAGTTAATTGGTTTACCACACGCCCCACTTTTAAACAAGGGGGTAACATTTACAATCTCCAGTCCTGTGGCACCACTCCCTTATCCAAGGAGGATGCAGAGATTGTGGCCAGAGCCTTACTTCTCTCAGTAACCCAGGATGCATCCCATCCAGACCGGGTGACTTTTCCACTTTGAGCGCTGTTAACTGTTTTAGTACCGACTCTTGGTCTATTTATATCCTGTCCAATTTCTCTACCACCTTCTCCTTTACTGTAACATTGGCAGTATCCTCTTCTTTAGTGAACACAGCTGCAAAGTACTCCTTTAGTACCTCAGTCATGCCCACTGCATCCACAAGAAAATTGCCCTTTAGGTCCTTAATTGTTGCACCTTTCCATTGACTGTCCTTTTAGGCTTTATATGTTTAAGAAAGATTTTAATGTTCCCTATTATATTACCACTAATCTTTTCTCATTTTTTCTGTGCCCCTCTTAGTTCCTTTTTGATTTCTCCTCTGTACTTTCTGTATTCAGCTTGATTCCCTACTGTGCTGTTGTTGCTGTCGTGTGTTTATTATACCAGTGTCTGCGTGTGTGAAACAGCAGAAAACTGAATTTTACATGGTCTCAAACTTGGTTATAATTTAATGCCGGCGAATAACATCAACTAAAGTTTGTAGAAATTACTGATCCGAGACTGAATCACTTTTACATTTCCGCAGTGGGGAAAGGAAAGGACGCTGACTGAGTTTGATTGGACGGACGTGTGAGGGCCCACACACAGCGAGACACGCGGACAAGTGGAGAATTATAATTGTAAAACAGCAGTCAGATCAAATCAGTTATGTATTTAAGACGTTTCCAGAGATTGTAAGACCCCTAAAGATATTCCAAACAAACAAGTTGGGCGTCACCAATCTGCTTAAAGTTACACAACTGCTCACATTGCACATTAGTTTAATATTAGTGGAGCAGTGGTGAATGTCCTCACCTCGTACAGTGCTCATTAATCAAGTGCTGACACCATGAGGGATGCACTTGGCTTTATTACTAGACCAAAAAATTATTAATTAGTTTGGGTAAAAGTTCAGTAGTTCTTCAGAATAATTCAAACACAATGAGACCATGTGTGATTCAGATCGAGCCCTGCACCACAGAACATGGCGGGGAAGGTTTGTACTGATCAGGCTGAAGGTCAGGCGCTGGACTGATTCGCCTGTAGTTAATTGGTTTACCACACGCCCCACTTTTAAACAAGGGGGTAACATTTACAATCTCCAGTCCTGTGGCACCACTCCAGACTGTGCTGTGTAACTGATCAAATTTACTCAGGGTGTGTTCATTAAACTGTATAACCCACAATGCTGACTTACCCAGAATCTCTGGAAACAGTAGAAGGTAGGGACCCGGAATATACTGAGCACGATTACAGTGTTTTATTGTAGCAGAACTGACCCAGTGCCATTTACTGGTGGAGTAGTTCAATCATAGTGAAAAGTTGAGGTATCAACATTGGATCAGGTAAGAAATTGCAGCAGCGTCACTTAACAGAATAAAACTTCCAAATGTAACCTCACACATTAACATTCTGCTCTTGGAAGTATTATTGAAATAGATTACTAGTTTATGACACACTTTTGAATAAACAGTTAGAGATTGAGACTTTTCAACGTAAAACACAGCCCCGAACCATCACTGAAATCCTATATTTGGCCCACATTGATCTTAAGATGCTGAGAGTCATTGGGGCCAAACCGAGGCAAGCACTGCTCGTTCTGGAGGGCAATTACTGTCAGCTCTGCTCTGGTCTTTAACTCTTGTGAACAAGTTGGGATCTGAGGTTTTCAGGCTCCAACCGAACTGAACTTCTGTGAGCAGGTTATTGGTGAGTGAATGTTACTTGATGGCGCAATTGATGAGTCCATCCATCACATCGCTTGAGTATAGAAGACTGAGGGGCGACCTGGCCGAGGTGTTTAAAATGTTAAAAAGTTTCGATAGGGATGATAGAGAGAAACTATTTCCTCTCATCTGGGAATCAAGGTCGAGGGGATATAAATGAACTTAAGAATGAGGCCATAACCTAGTGAAACTACAAAATATATAAAGTACCACAGGTTGAATTTTTAAGGTGTGATCACATAGAAAAGATTATTAAAGAAAACATTATCCAGCTAGTTAATGCTGGTACATTATTGTAGGTGCCATTTCTGGACAAGTGCTGGAAAGTGGGATTAGGCTGGATAGCTCTTTTTCGGCCAGCACAGACACGATTGGCCGAATGGCCTCCTATGCCGTAAATTTATTCTATTCTATTCTATGATTTCTCGAGTTTGTCACAACATACGATGAAGAGAGCATGGGATGAGTTTGGGGATGATGTACATATTAGTGTGACGCTGGAGCACATTGAACAGCTTCGATGTATCCTGTGAGTATCCTGTGGGATGGGGAATGAGACATGCAGCAGGAGGGGGAGTTAATCAGACTTGGGGCAGGTGGGAAGTAAAGTAGGTGGCGGAGCAGACATAGAGCTTGAGGGTGAACCGATGTGGCAATGATCGGGCATGGAGCAGGAGAGGAGGAAGGGCTAGGGTCAAATTAGTATTGCAGAACCAGTGGGGGAAGCAGACAGATCAAAGGCAGAGATTTCAGACACGGAGCTGGGGGAGACTGAAACAGACTGGGAGCGGCAGCACAGAGGAGAAGGAAGGGGATTGAGCCACGGAGCAGTCGCAAGAGGTAGCCTGAACTTTTAATATTTATATCAGATACAAATACTATTTAGTAAATTAATTTAATGTTCAGAGTTGCCCAGTCTCATAATGAATATAATCTGCCGATAAACTGTTAAAAGAAAGATTAAAAGAAAATGTGAAATTACATCACTTGTTACCGCCCACATTGGCTGATTCAGTTCCAATTACTGAAAACCAGAGCCTGAGACTCATGGGTGTGAACATCTTGATCAAGGCCCAGACTGTTATTCATTAACTGGAGACTATTTGCTGGAGATTGTAATCAGCGATCTTTGTCCCTTGCCATCTCTGCCCTTCTCTGGTCCGATAATTAACTGGTTTTATGGTGAGCAATGAAATCTAATTGAGGATCTGAAAATTATTCCCGCTGCAGAACACGGTTTCACTGTCGGTTCTTCTGAACCGCAGATGGAAGAGCTGTGGGGAAATGTTGTCATTGTTACCACACAGAGGAATAATTACTTTTTGGTTAAAAGGTCAGTAATTTATCAGAACAACTTAACTTGAATGAGAACGTGTGTGATTCTGATTGAGCCTTGCACCAGAGAACAGGGCGGGGAGAGATTGTACTGATTAGGCTGAAGGTCATGTTTATGACTGTGATGTGTAACTGATCTTTACCCAGGGTGTGTTTATTAACTGCAGAATTCACAACGCTAACTTACCCAGACTCTCTGGAACCAGAATCAGGAGCCGCAGCACAAGGTAAGCGCCCGGAATGCACTGAATAAGTTATTGCGTTTTAATGTAGTGAAACCGCTTACTTTTTGTGCAGTAATTCAAAGATAGAGACTAGTTAACATAAGGACAGGTATTTTCAGAAATTAATTTACTGGGAGTTGTGTGATTTAACAGAATAAAACTTCCAAATGCAATTTCACACACTAAAATTCTGCTGTAAATAGTATTCAAGTACATTTATCATATAAAACACGCTAAGGAATAAAGGGCTAGAACATAAGAACATAAGAACATAAGAAATAGTAGCAGGAGTAGGCCAATTGGCCCCTCGAGCCTGCTCCGCCATTCAATAAGATCATGGCTGATCTGATCCTAACCGCCAATCCACTATGACAGGACTATCTCCTGAATCTAACAGCATTAGACACACGAAAACAGGAGCAGGATCAGGCTACACGGCCCCTGGGCCCGCTCCGCTACCCACAGGGCCATGACCTATCCGAACCTAGACTCATGTCCAAATTCCTGCCCGCTCCCCGTAACCCTTAATTCCCTTTTCTACTAGGAAACTGTCTATTTCTGTTTTAAATTTATGTAATGATGTAGCTTCGACAGCTTTTTGGGGCAGCATATTCCATGGACCTACCACCCTCTGAGTGAAGTAGTTCCTCCTCATCTCAGTTTTGAAAGAGCAGCCCCTTATTCTAAGACTATGCCCCCTAGTTCTAGTTTCACCCATCATCTGGAACATCCTCCCTGCATCCACCCGATCCAACCCCTTCATAATCTTATATGTTTCAATAAGATCGCCTCTCATTCTTCTGAACTCAAATGAGTAGAGTCCGAATCTACTCAACCTCTCCTCATATGTCCATCCCCTCATCCCCGGGATTAATCGAGTGAACCTTCTTTGTACTGACTCGAGAGCAAGTATGTCCTTTCTTAAGTATGGACACCAAAACTGTATGCAGTATTCCAGGTGCGGTCTCACCAATACCTTGTACAACTGAAGCAATACCTCCCTATTTTTATATTCTATCCCCCTAGCAATGAAAGCCAACATTCCATTGGCCTTCTTAATCACTTGCTGCACCTGCATACCAACCTTTTGAGTTTCGTGCACCAGGACCCCCAGATCCCTTTGTACTTCAGTACTTTCAAGTTTCTTACCATTAAGATAATAACTTGCTCTACGATTTTTCCTGCCAAAGTGCATAACTCACACTTTCCAGTATTGTATTCCATCTACCAAATCTCTGCCCACTTACTTAGCCTGTCTATGTCCCCTTGCAGGTTTTTTATGTCCTCCTCACTCACTACTTTCCCTCCCATCTTAGTATCATCTGCAAACTTTGACGTGTTACACTCGGTCCCCTCCTCCAAATCGTTAATATAGATTGTAAAGAGTTGGGGACCCAGCACTGACCCCTGCGGAACACCACTGGTTACTGATTGCCAGTCTGAATATGAACCATTTATCCCAACTCTCTGCCTTCTGTTAGATAGCCAATCCTCTATCCTTGCCAGAATATTACCCCCAATCCCGTGATTTTTTATCTTAAGCAATAATCTTTTGTGTGGCGCCTTGTCAAATGCCTTTTGGAAGTCTAAATACACTACGTCCACTGGTTCACCTTTATCCACCCTATATGTTACTTCCTCAAAGAACTCCAGCAAATTTGTCAAACATGACTTCCCCTTCATAAAACCATGCTGACTTTGTCTTATTAAATTATGATTATCCAAATGTCCTGTTACTGTATCCTTAATAATGGACTCCAAAATTTTACCTACCACAGATGTTAGGCTAACCGGTCTATAGTTTCCAGCCTTCTGTCTACTGCCCTTTTTAAATAAGGGTGTTACATTAGCAGTTTTCCAGTCTGCCGGGACCTTTGCTGAGTCCAGGGAGTTTTGGAAGATTATTACCAATGCATCCACAATCCCTACCGCCACTTCCCTCAAAACCCTGGGATGTAAGCCATCAGGTCCAGGTGATTTATCCGCCTTGAGTCCCATTATTTTACCAAGTACTACTTCCTTAGTGATTTTAATCGTATTTAGCTCCTCCCCCCCCCTATAGCCCCCTGCTTGTCAAGTGTTGGGATATTCTTGGTGTCCTCTACTGTAAAGACTGGTGTAAAATATTCATTCAATGTTTTTGCCATCTCCATGTTTCCCACCATTAATTTCCTGGTCTCATCCTCTAAGGGACCAACATTTACTTTAGCCACCCTTTTTCTTTTTATATAACTATAAAAACTCTTACTATCTGTCTTTATATTTTTTGCTAATTTACTTTCATAATGTATCTTCCCTTTCTTAATCAATCTTTTTGTTATTTTTCGCTGTCTTTTAAAGTTTTCCCAATCCTCTATCCTCCCACTAGATTTGGCTACCTTATATGCCCTTGTTTTTAGTCGAATACTATCCTTAATTTCTTTACTTAGCCACGGATGGCTGTCTTTTCTTTTACACCCTTTTTTTCTCAGTGGAATATACTTTTTTTGGAATTTGTAAAATAACTCCTTAAATGTACACCACTGATCATGTATCGTCTTTTCCTTTAACCTATTTTCCCAATCCACTTTACTCAATTCCGCTCTCATACCTTCATAGTCTCCTTTATTCAAGCTTAGCACGCTTGTTTGAGATACAGCCTCACCACCCTCTAACTGAATATGGAATTCAACCATGTTATGGTCACTCATTCCAAGGGGATCCTTTACTAGGACATTTTTAATTAATCCTGTCTCGTTACACAGGACCAGATCTAAGGTTGCTTGCCCCCTGGTTGGTTCAGTTACATACTGCTCAAGAAACCCATCCCTAATACACTCAATGAACTCATCCTCAAGGCAGCCCTGCCCAATTTGATTCGTCCAATTTATATGATAGTTAAAATCCCCCATAATTATAGATGTTCCCTTATTACAAGCCTCAACTATTTCCTGATTGATACTCCGTCCAACCGAGTTGCGACTGTTCGGAGGCCTATATACTACACCCACTAGTGTTTTTTTCCCCTTATTATTCCTTATCTCCACCCAAACTGTTTCATTATCCTGATCCTTTGACCCAATATCATTTCTCTGTATTACAGTGATTCCTTCCTTTATTAACATAGCCACCCCACCTCCCCTTCCTTCCTGCCTGTCCTTCCTGATTGTTAAATAACCTGGTATGTTTAATTAGGTATAGCCCCGCCAGCTCGCTTGAGCCCAGAATTTACCGCTGGGCGCGGAGCCACTCGCGCCCATCGGATGTTCAGTTTCAGCGCCCCAAGTCGAGGACGGCCGCTGTTCAAGGGTGTGGCCGCCCCCGCTTGGGGCGCTGAAACTGAATATCGGCGCGCTAGTTGCCGCAGCGCCACCTGCAGCGGAGCGGCAGGCTGCGGTACTGCAGGCCTTCCTCCCTCTCTTAAGGGGGAGGTGCCTGCAACAGCCGGAGCCCCGATCGCGAGTGCCGGCAAAAGAGCCCGGCACAACGGAGAAGTGCCGGGCTCCCGGAAAACAGCCGGCAATGCCACGGGGGGGGTGGTGGAGGAGGCCGGGAATGGAGGTGCGGGCAGGCGGCCGCCGAAAAAGCGGCCGGCCGCACCTCCACCTTAAAGCGCCCCACTAAGGCTGCATGACGGCCACGGTTGCAGAACGTTGTTTGTGGCCGCTGCAGAAGAGGCGGCCGCTACTGAAGATGGGGGTCGGGCCGGTCTCGGGGCGGAACCGGGGCACTGCGCACACCGATGACGTCATCGGTGCCGGCGCAGCGCTACCGGCTACCGCCGCCATTACCGCAGCGCTGAATTTAGCCCGAAGTTTGCAGACTGGCGCAGAAGCCCTCTTTGGCCGGTAACTGGGCGCAAAGCCCACTGAATTTCTAGGCCAAAGAGTCAGAGGTCGATTTCATAGAAGCGTAGAATCATTCAGCACAGAAGGCCCATCGAGCCTGTCCCAGAATATTAAAAGAGCCATCCAATTAATCCCGCTCCCCTGCTCTCTCCCCTGAGCCCTGCAATATTCTCTCCTTTAATTATTTGTCCAATTCCCTTTTAAAAGTTACTATTGCATTTGCTTCTACCACTCTTTCAGGCATTGCATTCCAGAAACTTAACTCGATGCCCAAAAATATCTCCTCATCTCACCTCTGGCCCTTTTACCAATTATATTAAATCTGTGTCCCCGTTATACCGACCCTTCTGTCAGCAGATAAACGTTTCATGACTTTGAATGTCTCTATTAAATCTCGTCTTAACCTTCTCTGATTTAAGGAGAACGATTCCATCTTCTCTAGTCTCTTCCTGTAACTAAGGTCCCTCATTTCCGTTACCACTCTAGTATATCTCCTCCGCACCATCTGCAATGCCTTGACAGCCTTCCAAAAGTGTGGTGCCCAGAATTGGACACAATGTTCCAGGTGAGGCCTAACCAGTGTTTGATTAAAATTCAGCATAACTTCCGTACTTGGCACTCTCTGGGCACAAATGTGTGAAAGTGTGAGGTCATTCACGTTGGAATAGATCAGTCCATTACCTCGAGGGCTGGAATACAAAGGGGTAGAAGTTCTGTTCGAGCTGTACAGAGCTCTGGTTAGACCCATTTAGAGAACTGTTTAGTTCTGGGCACCGCACCTTGGGAACAGTATCTTGGCTTTGGTGGTGGTTGTTAGATCCGTGATTCTGAGAGTATGATGTTTTTCAATAACCACACGGATGCTGTAACTTAACAATCAACAGGTATTTACTGGTGGAGGGTAGTCTCAAGACTGGGGGTACAGAGGCATGCGCAAGGCTTATATACAGGTGTGGTCACTGCCGGTACTACAGTATACAGGAGCTGTAAAAGTAGTTCTGTCTTAAAGGTACATACACTACAATTCCTCCCCTTTTAGATTAGTAGTACCCCTAATATTCAAATAACAATTAACACTTTAACATGTACATTAAACAACAATAGTCCATTTATAGATTCAGTCTTTGGGGCGGCTTCCTGATCCTTTCGGGATAGCGCCTTTCCTGAGGTTCTTGTTCTTGGTGCGGAGGCGATTCTGGCCCCTTTTCATCGGGTAGTTCATCGGTTTCCACTGCTACTGGTTCTGAGGTAGATGCTACCGGTATGTCGGGATCATCCCCAGGTACTCGAGACATGGGGTTGACTCGTTCCTGTGACGCTAAGACCTGATCGACGTGGCGTCTCACAATGTTCTCCCCGACATCCACTGTGTACATTAATGGCCCCTGCCTTGTGCATATCGTTCCGGGTTGCCATTTCTCTGTTCGGTAGTCACGGGCCAAGACTGGTTGTCCTACATTGAAGCTCCTTGTCGGCTTCTCATTGAGGTGCTGGAATTGTTTATCCTCAACATTTCTTCGCACATTAGGTCTGAGCAAGTCCAGACGAGATCTCAACCTTCGGTTAAAGAACATCATGGCCGGGGTTTGGTTGGTAACTGCATGTGTTGCGTTTCGGTAGGCTAATAAGAAATTGTCCACCTTATGCTGTAGTGGAATTTCATCGTCGCACATGGCCTTTATCGCCTTCTTAAATGTTTGTACGAACCTCTCAGCCAATCCATTTGTGGCTGGATGATACGGGGCGGATGTGTAATGCCTTACCCCATTCCTTCTCATAAATTTTCGAAACTCTTCGGACACAAACTGTGGTCCATTATCAGAGCAAATCTGCTCTGGCAAGTCGTTTCTGGCAAATATGGTCCGTAGGACTGCAATCGTTTTCTCTGTAGTGGTTGAGGACATTTTTATCACCTCAGGTCACTTTGAATGAGCATCCACTGCTATTAAGAACATTGAGTCCATGAATGGACCAGCAAAATCAACATGCACCCGTTGCCATGGAGAGGAGGGCCACTCCCATGGGTGTGGAGGGGCATGTGGTGGTGCATTTTGGACCTTCTGGCATCCTGAGCAGCTCTTGGTTAGGTCTTCGATTTGTTGATCGATTCCTGGCCACCACACATAAGCCCTAGCAAGGCTTTTCATTTTCACTCCCCCCAGATGACCTTCATGTAGCTCATTTAGCACTCTCTCCCTTAACTTGGGTGGAATCACCACTCTGGATCCACACATCACTGTCCCCTGGCATACTGACAGCTGTTCTCTTCTGGATGAGAATGCTGGCAACAGTGAGTCGCCATGTGTTGGCCATCCCCTCACCGTCAAATCATATACCCGTGACAGCGTCGGATCATTGCGGGTCTCCTCTATATCCACGTTCGTTACTGGCAATCGTTCAATTATTGACGAATAAAATATCTCGATAGGGTCCACTGCTGGTGCTTCCTCCACAGTAGGCAGTGGCAGGCGCGATAGCCCATCAGCGTTTCCATGCTGTTTCGTGCCTTTATATTCTATTTCATATTGATTTGCCCCTCGAAACAGGGACCATCTTTGTAACCGTTGTGCAGTCATCACTGGAACGCCCTTCTTAGGATTAAAGATGGAGACAAGTGGTTGGTCGTCAGTCAGCAAGGTGAACTTCTGCCCGTGCAGATAGTGGTTGAATTTTTTTACTCCCCATACTAGGCTGAGGGCCTCCCTGTCAATCTGTGTGTAGCTGCGTTCGGCTGAGGTTAGTGACCGAGACGCAAAGGCTACTGGCCTCTCCAACCTGTCTGGGAATTTGTGCGACAGCACCGCTCCAACACCGTAGGGTGATGCATCACATGCCAAACGAATTGGTAGTGCTTGGTTGAAATGGGCCAACACCTCTTTTGATGTGATCAATTCTTTACACTTCTGGAAAGCTCGTCTACGTTCGTCATTCCACTTCCATGGTACCCCCGTTTGCAGTAGGGTGTTCAGTGGGTGTAATACCGTGGACAAATTTGGTAAGAGCTTGTGGTGTAAGGTTTGGGGGCTTCTTTAAACTGGTTTAAAGTAATTTTCCTGGTCTTGCAGCCTTTGCCTGCACTCAGACCAATTCCGATAAAACCAATTTTAAAACAGCGGTTTTGAATCGCTACCCCGCCTTCAGTTCTGAGTGGAGGAACTTATAATTAATGATATTAAAACAGAACAAGTGGTTTGGATGAGAGAAAAATCAAGTTTTATTGCCTAAATAAACTACAATCAAAAGAATCAAACTATCCCACACGAACACAGTAAAATTGCTTAAAAGGGGTAAGGCAGACGGCAAAAACGAGGGGTAAGTGACTACAATGTTGGTTAAACAATCTTCGCAATATCCCCTTAAATTACCATCCCCCAAACTCCTTAACTAGGCTGCTTTGCTGAGGAGTCAGAAACTCTGCTCACATGTGGTCCAGCGAAGTGAGAGAGAGAGAGAGAGAGAGAGAGGCTCACCTATGGTCCCAGGAAGTAAAGAGAGAGATAGCTTCTCAGCAGCTATCTTATATACCTGGTCAGGTCCTGCCGTTCTGCCCTGCAAGGGCTGTGTGCAAAATTCCCCGCCCAAAGGGTCCAATACACAAGAGAAAGCTGTGATTGGCTAACTCAGAGTGGTTGGACTGGATTAATGTGTCTTCCAGAGCTCCCTGGGCTGAAACAAAAGGGAAATACAACTGCTCTATTGTCCAGCATGCTAGGTGATTTAGACCCGTTCAATTCTTAAACGGATCCCATTCAAGATATAAAAGTCTCTTCTGCAGTTTAGATGTATCCACTCGATATAGAAACAAATGCTAATAGCATTCGATTGCTTTGTAAACAAAGCATTGTCCTTTGTCTTCTTTGAACCTTACTTCCAGACACAGAAAGCTGCATTCCAAGCCTCTTTGTCTTCGGCCATGTGGTGCAACAGCCATTTTTTTCCCTGGAAATTTAAAACCACAACGCCCAGGGATTTTTAATCAAAGAAATGAATCTTCAGAACTGTAAATTATTGCGAATTCTTGCAGTGGTAGTAGTTTACCAGCCCGAGGAACGACCTCAGTTGTGACACATTTTCCGGTGCTGGAGCCTTGACCACTGCCTCAATCTTTTCAGGGGACTTATGTAACCCCTCTTCATCGATGACATGGCCACAATACGAGAACTGTTTCTGGAAAAACTCGCACTTGTGGCGATTTGCTCGTAGCCCATATTCCTTTAATCTGGTGAGCACCTTCTCCAAGTTGGCGAGGTGATCACTGTCATTTTCGCCCGTGACCAGGATGTCGTCCAAATAACACTGGGTCCCTGGAATCCCTTGCAGGACTTGATCCATTGCCCTTTGCCAAATAGCCGGAGCCGATGCTACCCCGAACACCAGCCAGTTGTATTGATAGAGACCATTATGAGTGTGTGGTAAACCACTGTTTGTATTCCACTGTGGACATGCCTCGGCTGACTCCTCCCACAAGTCCTAGTATAAAGGTGACTGCTCCCCAGCCCTTTGTATTCTGGACCGGTCGACCACTCGAGGCAGACCTTCATTCTTCTGTTAATAAAAGCCTTTAGTTACTCTCTTAACTCTCAGTCTTTTATGAGTAATTGATAGCGCATCAATTTTATTAACAAAATTTTTATAATGGAGAAGATCCTCACACCAGCATGCCTGGACTTAGATCATCGGGAGGCGGACTCATCCACCAAGTTTACTCACTGGCTTAAGTGTTTCGAAAAATTCCTGACCGCCTCCGCAGCAATCAAATCGGACGAGGACAAACTGGATGTCCTGACCTCCAAAGTGAACCACCGAGTGTACTCGGTCATCCAAGACGCGACCTCGTACGCGGACGCTATCAAGCTCCTCAAGGACCAGTACACGCGCCCAGTGAACGAAGTGTACACCAGGCACCTTCTGGGGAGTCGTAAACAACAACCTGGGGAATCGACCGTGGAATACCTTCAGGCACTGTCTGTGCTTGGCCGGGCCTGTGGTTGTAAGGATGTAAAGGCCGCCGTGTACACAGAGGAACTTATCCGGGACGCTTTTGTAGCGGGCCACAGATCCAATTACACCCGACAGCGACTGTTGGAGCAGAGTGACCTCGACCTCAACAAGGCCTCTGAACTCGCACTATCATTGGATGCCTACTCCTCTGCACCGTGGACACCGCGGGGAATGACAGCCTGGGACACGGTAGGACCGCCTCATAGCGCCGTGCCACCCCAGCCACATCCCAGCAACGGCCCAACTACCGCAGCAGTGTCCCAAGGCCAGACAGCAGTGCCCCAAGGCCAGAAATGCTACTTCTGTGGCCAGGCAAAACACCCCAGAGCGCGCTGCCCGGCGAAAAACGCGATCTGCTCGGGCTGCGGGAAGAAGGGACACTACGCTAGCGTCTGCAGGGCCAAAGCCACCCCGAACCCCAGCAGCGCCGCGTGTGGGCCATGCGGGCCGCCATCTTGGGCCTCCCCGGCCATGTGCGAACCACCGGTACAGCAGCCATTTTGGATGCCTCCAGCCACATGGGGATCATGGACGCCGCCATCTTGGACGACAGCCGGAACGCAGCAGACCCCCAACACCGCCTCATCTGATACCCGCAGCGACACACCGACCCCTACGCTGGCATCCGTTACACTGGACCAAGCGAGACCGCACCAGCTGGCCAGTTCCACAATGGACATTAAGGTAAATGGTCATGATACAATCTGCCTTTTTGAATCTGGGAGCACGGAGAGCTTCATCCACCCCGACACGGTGCGGCGTTGCTCTCTCCCAGTCCTGCCTGCGCACCAGTGGATTTCTATGGCCTCCGAGTCCCAGTCGGCGGACATCGGCGGCTACTGCGTGGTGACACTCGTAGTAGACGGGACTGTGTATGAACATTTTAAACTTCTGGTCCTGCCCGACCTCTGCGCTGCCGTCCTGCTGGGGTTAGATTTTCAGTGCCACCTTAAAAGTGTTACGATGGCGTACGGTGGACCCCTACCCCCACTCACAGTCCGCAGCCAGCAGCTTCCAAATTGCCCGCCACGCACCAGGTGCAACCTCTCCACACTCAGAGTCACCCCCCCCCCCACTGTTTGCTAATCTCACCCCCGACTGTAAGCCCATCGCCACAAAGAGCAGGCGATACAGTGCCGGGGACAGGGTTTTCATTAAAACCGAAGTGGAGCGGCTCCTGAAGGAAGGGATTATTGAGGACAGCACCAGCCCCTGGCGAGCCCAGGTTGTGGTCGTTAAGACCGGCGAGAAGCAGCGCCTGGTCATCGACTACAGCCAGACAATAAATCGCTACACCCTGCTGGACGCCTATCCACTCCCCCGCATAGCTGATATGGTCAACCAGATCGCGCAGTACCGCGTCTTCTCGACCATTGACCTGAAATCAGCGTACCACCAGCTCCCTATCCGCCCTGAGGACCGCCAGTATACTGCCTTTGAGGCAAACAGCCGCCGCTATCACTTCCTTAGGGTTCCCTTTGGCGTCACCAACGGGGTCTCCGTCTTCCAAAGGGAGATGGACTGGATGGTAGATCAAAATGCGTTGCAGGCCACTTTCCCATATCTGGACAATGTGACCATCTGCGGCCGTGACTTGCAGGACCATGACGCAAACCTCGAAAAATTCCTCCGCACCGCCCAACTCCTGAACCTGACATATAACAAGGAGAAGTGCATATTCCGCACAAACCGCCTCGCCATCCTTGGCTGTGTTGTGGAACACGGAGTCATCGGCCCCGACCCCGACCGGATGCGTCCCCTTATGGAACTCCCACTGCCTCAAGGCCCTGAAGAGGTGCCTAGGGTTTTTCTCCTATTACGCCCAGTGGGTCCCCTACTATGCGGACAAGGCCCGTCCGCTGATCAAGTCCGCCTCTTTTCCCTTGACGGCAGAGGACCGCTTAGCCTTCCACCGTATCAAGGAGGACATTGCCAAAGCCACCATGCACGCAGTGGACGAATCCATCCCCTTCCAGGTGGAAAGCGACGCGTCCGACTTTGCCCTGGCCGCTACCCTCAATCAGGCGGGGAGACCCGTGGCCTTCTTTTCACGAACCCTCCAAGGCCCGGAGACCAGACACTCCGCTGTTGAGAAGGAGGCCCAGGCGATTGTGGAGGCTGTGCGTCATTGGAGGCACTACCTGGCCGGAAAACGATTTACCCTGCTCACTGACCAGCGTTCAGTTGCTTTCATGTTTAACAACAAGCAGAGGGGCAAAATCAAAAATGACAAGATCTTGAGGTGGAGAATCGAACTTTCCACCTACAATTACGAGATCTTGTACCGGCCCGGGAAGCTCAATGAACCCCCGGATGCGCTATCACGTGGCACCTGCGCCAGCGCGCAGATCGATAGACTGCGGGCCCTCCACAATGACCTCTGCCACCCGGGGGTCACCAGGTTCTTCCACTTCATCAAGGCCCGCAACCTGCCTTACTCTATTGAGGAGGTCAGGACCATGACCAGGAACTGCCAAGTCTGCGCTGAGTGCAAACCGCACTTTTATAGACCAGACAGGGCCCACCTGATAAAAGCCACTCGCCCCTTCGAGCGCCTGAGCGTTGATTTTAAAGGGCCTCTCCCCTCCTCCGACCGCAATGTGTACTTCCTCAATATTATTGATGAGTACTCCCGTTTCCCGTTCGCCATCCCCTGCCCGGACATGACCAGTGCCACGGTCATTAAATGTCTGAACGACCTCTTCACCCTGTTCGGTTTCCCCAGCTATATCCATAGCGACCGGGGCTCATCGTTTATGAGTGACGAACTCCGTCAGTACCTGCTAACTAGGGGTATTGCCACAAGCAGGACCACCAGCTACAACCCCCGGGGGAACGGACAGGTGGAAAGAGAAAATGCGACAGTCTGGAAGGCCGCCCTGCTAGCCTTAAAGTCTAGGGGCCTTCCAACCTCCCGCTGGCAGGATGTGCTCCCCGATGCGCTCCACTCTATTCGGTCACTGCTCTGCACTGCCACTAACGCCACCCCTCACGAGAAAATGTTTGTCTTCCCAAGGAAGCCCACATCGGGGACATCGCTACCGCCATGGCTGACGTCCCCAGGGCCGGTCCTACTGAGAAGACACGTGAGGACCCATAAAACGGACCCCCTGATCGAGAGGGTCGACCTCCGCCACGCCAACCCCCAGTATGCTTACATTGCATACCCGGACGGGCGGGAGGACACAGTCTCCATAAGAGACCTTGCACCCTCGGGGGCCGCAGTAACCCACTACTCACTACCACCCCCCCCCCCACGATCCGATATCCAGCCCCAGCAGACGGCAGGCCTGGGCCCCGCGACCCGCTCGACATCTACGAGGACGACACGCCTGTGCCACAGCCTATGCAGGACTCGACGCCGGAAGCTCCACTACCCCTGCCGTCGCCACGCCGATCACAGCGGCAGACAAAACCTCCGGAGAGACTCCAATACACTAACTTTTAATACACTTCACCCCGCCGGACTCTATTTTAAACAAGGGGTGAATGTGGTAAACCACTGTTTGTATTCCACTGTGTACATGCCTGGACATGCCTCGGCTGACTCCTCCCACAAGTCCTAGTATAAAGGTGACTGCTCCCCAGCCCTTTGTATTCTGGACCGGTCGACCACTCGAGGCAGACCTTCATTCTTTTGTTAGTAAAAGCCTTTAGTTACTCTCTTAACTCTCAGTCTTTTATGAGTAATTGATAGCGCATCAGAGTGTTAATCATAAGGTATTATTTCGAAGCTTCTTCTACCTCCATTTGCAAGTACACCTGGGCTAGATCAATTTTGGTGAAACTTTTACCTCCAGATAGCGAGGCGAAAACATCCTCAATTCGTGGAAGCGGATATTGTACCGTGTGAAGGACTGGGTTCACTGTCACCTTAAAATCCCCACAGATGCGGACCTTCTTTGGTTCCCCAGGCGTATTACTCAACGACCTCTTCATTACAGGAATGATGGGTGTAGCCCACTCGCTCCAGTCTACTTTGGACAGTACTCCTGAACGTTCCAACCCTTCCAGCTCTGCTTCAACAGCTGGTTTGATCGCATAAGGCACTGGTCTGGCCTTAAGAAACTTTGGTCTTGTATTTTCCTCTATTTTAATCATTGCTGTTATGCCTTTTAGTGTTCCGAGTCCCTCCTGGAACACTTCTTTTGCGTCAGTTAGCATTTTTGATAGTCGTCCAGGTGTGACGTCGTCATCCTTTTTGGCCTCAACCTTCAGTGCCTGTATGGAATGCCAATCTAATTGTATCTTCCGGACCCATTCACGTCCTAGCAGTGGTGGTCCTCCATCTGGCAATACATATATGTCCATTTTAGGTATTTCCTGGCCTTTATATATCACTTTCACCCTTATTTTTCCTTTTGGGTAGACTTTTTGCCCCGTGTACGTCTTCAAGACAATCTCTGTAGCTTTCAAGGGTATATGTGAAAATAGCCGCTTGTAGTCCCTTTGGTTTATTACTGTTAGGGCTGATCCTGTGTCCAATTCCATTTTCACTTGGACTCCGTCTATCTTGAGTGTAACCCAGATAGTCTGGTGATCCTCCATTTTGGTTACGTTATGTAGTTTCAGACAACCCAGCTCCTTGCTTCCGGAGTCTGTGTCACTTTTCTGTTCGTCTGAACTGCTGTCCATCACCTTGTGTACCTTTTTGTACTTCTCCTGTGGAGATTTCTTACTGTTGGTTTTCTTCCCAGACCTGCAGACTCTTGCTATGTGTCCTGCTTTTCCACACTGTCTGCACACTTGGTCCTTGAACCTACAATCTTTCTGGTCATGTGATGTTCTGCCGCAGCGATCGCACTTCCCTGTTCCATAGGACATTTCATTGGTGCCATATTCTTGTGGTCTCCGTTGTATCTCTGCAGCGCCCCTTGCGGCTGCTTCGTGTGATACTGCCATACTGAAAGCCTTGTCCAGCGTAAGATCCTTTTCTGATAGAAGCCGTTTCTGGGTTCCTTCACTTTACAGCCCACACACAAACTTGTCCCTTAACGTATCTGCTAGTCCCGCTCCAAACTGGCAGTGTTTCGATAGCTTGCGCAGTTCCATTAGGTACTCAGCATTGCTTTCATCTTTGTGTTGGTTCCTTTTATGGAACTTAAATCGTTCTGCTATCAGCAGCGGTGTGGGGTTTAAGTGGTCCTGTAGGATTTCTACTATGCTTTCGAAATTCTTGTTCACCGGCTTCTCTGGGGTTATTTGCACCCATGGAATTTAACAAAACCAGTGCTTTCCTAGCATCTGGCACTTCATTCTCCCTGCAGTACACCTCAATACGTTCCACATATGTCGCCCAATCTTCGACTTCACTGTCGAACGTAGAGATACTGCCACTCTTCGGCATCCCTGGGTGTGATTTAACTGTCAAAAATGGCGTCTCCCGTGCTTCCCCTTCTTTTCTGCTGGCACAAAATGGCGTCTCCCGCACTTTCCTTCCTTCCCGCGCTCGACCTTCTCCGCTGCGGCTTCTAAAAATGGCGTCTCCCGCGCTCTTCCTTCTCCGCAGCTCAATGGCGTCTCCCGCGCTCTCCCTTCTTCTCCCCGTGGACACTGTTCAGCCATTGAGCCCTGGCTGTGCTCTGCGCGTTCTTTTCTTTTTTTTGTGCCTTTCCCGTTTCCGCCGCTCGGTCCTGAACCCGGCTATTGCTTTACCCTCTCTCTCCGTTTTTTTTTTTTTTCTCGACACCGCTCGGTTTTCAACCCCCGGCTGCGCCCTGTACGCTTCACCCTCTGTCTTACCCCGTCAACGCTGCTCGGCTTTCTCTCCGCCGTCGGTCGGCGTCAGCCGCCGCTGTCTGGGAAGGGTCTGCGCTGTACCTGTCGTTAGTCTCTTGCTGATCGTCGTGGCTGGGGATCCAAGCCCGGCTCTCCACAGCCTCCCCTGCGATGTTCACTCTCTGCCGGACGACTGGGCGGTTGCTCGTGTTCGACGCCCGTGTTTCTGGCCTCGACTTTCTTCCACCGCCCTCCCGGAGCGAATCCTCGAAGGGAAATGCTGAGTTGCAGGTAGATTCGAATCGATACTCGTCGCCACTGTTAGATCCGTGATTCTGAGTGTATGATGTTTTTCAATAACCACACGGATGCTGTAACTTAACAATCAACAGATATTTACTGGTGGAGGGTAGTCTCAAGACTGGGGGTACAGAGGCATGCGCAAGGCTTATATACAGGTGTGGTCACTGCCGGTACTACAGTATACAGGAGCTGTAAAAGTAGTTCTGTCTTAAAGGTACATACACTAGGTGGTGCAGCTCAGATTCACCAGAATGATACCGGGGCTAAAAGCTTTATGTTATGCAGATGGGTTGCATAGACGAAGCTTTTATTCCCTTGATTATACAAGATTAAGGGGTGATCTAATTGAGGTGTTTTAGATGATCAAAGGAATGGATAGGATAGAAATAGTTAAACTATTTCCCTTGGTAGAGTAGTCCAGAAAAAGGGGCACAACCTTAACTGCAGAGCTCGGCCGTTCAGGGGTGATGTTAGAAAGCACTTCTTCAGACACAGTGTAGTGGAAATCTGGACCACTCGCCCTCAAAAAGCTGTTGAGGTTCGGTCAATTGAAAATTACAGAACTGTGATTGATAGATTTTTGTTAGGCAATGATATTTATGGTTATGGAACTAATATGGACCATAGAGCACATATACCAGAAACGCTGTCTACGGAGGTCACGGTCCATCATCAAAGACCCTACCCACCCCAGCCACAGTCTGTTCGCCCTCCTGCCATCTGGGAGACGCTACAGATGCATTCGCACCCGTACGACCAGATTTAAGAACAGCTTCTTTCCCAGGGCTGTCATCCTACTGAACTCCACAAATAAACTCTAAAGTCTGCACATCTGCCAATGCACTTTATTATGGTTATGTTTATGTTAATATACTACAAGCCAAATGTATGTTGAATGTTTAAATGTCTTAATCTAAATGTACACTCTCGGGAGCCGCAAGCCTACATTTCGTTGTACTGCACTTGTGCACTAACAATGACAATAAAAGTTGATTTGATTTTGATTTTGATTTGAAGGCGGGTAGATGGAGTTAAGATACAGCTCAGCCATGATCGAATTGAATGGAGAAACAAGCTTGAATGAATGAATGGCCTACTCCTGTTCCTATGTTTCTATTTATAAAGCCAATGTTCCCATATTCTTTTCTAAAAGCCTTATCGTCCTGTCCTGCCACCTTCACAGATTTCTGTATGTACACCTCAAGTTTTTCTGGTCCTGCAACCCCATTAAATTGTACCATTTAGTTTATGTTGCCTCATTCTTCCTTCCAAAATGCATCACTTCACATTTCTCTGCATTAAATTTCACCTGCCATGTGTCTGTCCATTTCACCAGAGTGCTTATTTCCTCCTGGAGTCTTCTGCTATCCTCCTCATAGTTAACAACTTTTCCAAGATTCGTATCATTTACAAACTTTAACATTATGCTCTGTATACCCAAGTCCAGGTCACTAAAATATATCAAAAAGAGCAGTGGTCCTAATATCGACCCCTGGGGACACCACTGTGTACTTTTCTCCAGTGTGAAAATATCGGTTCACAACTAGTCTGTTTTCTGTCCATTCGCCAATTTAGTATCCACACTGCCACTGCTCCTTTAATATCATTGGCTTCAATTTTGTTAACCAGTCTATTATGAGGTAATTTATCAAACGCCTTCTGAAAGTCCATATACTGAACATCAACTGTACTACCTGCATCAACCCTCTCCTATTTCATCCTAGCTCAATCAAGTCAGCCAGATTTGATTTGACTTAAAAAAAATCTATTTTGGCTGTCGCTAATTACTCCATGTTCTTCCAAGCGACAGTTAATTTTGATTTGGATTTTTCTCCCTAGAAGCTTCCGCAACACAGATGTTAAGCTGAGTCGCCTGTAGTTATTTGGTTTAGCTTCTCTCCTCTTTTTTGAACAGGGGAGTAACATTTGCAACCCTCCGAATTCTTTGGCACCTTTCCCCATGCCCAACAATTGGAAGGTTGTGACAGAGCGGGTGAATTTTATAATTTGAGCCCTGCCAACCGTTTTAGTACATCGTCCTAATTTTTTTTTATCCTCTCCAATTTCTCCACCACCTCCTTTACTGTACCGTTGGCAGCATCCTCTCCTTTAGTGAATACGGAGGCAAAGTGTTCATTTAGTACCTCAGCCGTGACCTCTGCTTCCACAAGATGATTGCCTTTTTTGTCCTGAATCGGCCCCACTGTTGTGTGTTTACGTATTACACTAGTGGCAGCGTCAGTGAAACAGCAAAGTACTGAATTTTACAAAGTCTCAAACTGTTTATAAATTAACTGAATCGCTTTTGCATTTCCACATTGGAGAATGGAAAGGACGCTGATTGATAGTTTCAATGGATGCACGTGCGCGGACACACACACAAATGGAGAATTATGATTGTAAAACAGCAGTCAAATCTACCACTTGTATATTCATGGTGTTTTCTGAGATCCCAGAGCTCACAGCTGTTGTACTGATGGGGGAGGAGGGACTTGATATCATGTTTAACAAGGCAACATTCTCCTTCTCATTTTACTATTTCCGTCTAACCCTCCTATTAATATATTTATTAGAGCATCAGAATCTGGGAACGCCTGTCACCACTATGGCTGAAGGTCCAAACAGGGGAGAAGATCCAACAATTTCAACAAGAATGGGAATGGACACAGGTAGGTTCAGAAAATACTTTAAAATACAATTTCTGTCCTGACAAAAGGTCCGGATCTTGTGCCTGAACCTGCAGCTCACACAGGAAGAGGGAACAGGGCAGGGACTGAGTACAAAGAGGGAAGTGAGTGACCATCGAGAGGGACATCGCAGTCACAGGTGGTGGGAGCCCCTGAGTACTGGAACAGTCCAATAGATACCTGGTATTGGGGACTGTAAGGTGGATAGAGACCGTGACTCAGAGGAGGGTCTTCCTGAGCAACAGTGTGACTCCAGGGAGCAGGAGGCCACCCAGTGGGGCGAGAGTGAGAGGCAGGTGGGGCATGGGAATAGGAGAACGATAAGGGTGGGAGATTCTATAGTCAGGGTAATAACCTTTTCTGCAGCCCTGAGCATGTCCCAAATGGTAAGTTGCATCCCTAGTACCAGAGAGAAGAACATCCTGGAACGGGTGGGACCACCTCTGGTAAGGAAAGGAGAGCAGAGAATAGCCATGGTCGGAACCAGTAACACGGATAGAAATACGTTTATAAAGGAAATATTGAGACTGAGGCACTAGACTAACAAACAAGGATTGTTTCGCAATGGGTTGCTTGACGAGGGAAATATGAGGCAGGTCAATATGTGGTTGCCGGGCTGTAGTCGGAGGGAAGGGTTCACGTTCTTGGGGCACTAGAGTGAGTTCAGGTAGAAGGGAAGGGACGGCCGCCATCTGAACCCACCAACAATACTTTTACAGAAAAGGTGAATGGAGCAGTGGGAAGGTGTCAGGTGAATGACTGGAGGGTGGGAAATATCCGCATCTGAGATGAGAGAGCAGAATTAATAAAATTGTTGGAGCTGAAACAGAAGATTTCTGAAATAGTGGAAAGTTCTGAGCAGGAAAACACAGAAGGAGGATCTGACGTAGTAAGAGAGAAAGTCACTATTCTTCTTGGTATTAAACAATGGAGCTAGTATTGAGTGTTCTGTCTGAATGTACAAATCATTCCAAACACATTTGGAAAGTCAGATGCATGAGAGATGTGATCTAGTATCTATAAGACAGGGTTTGGTTTTTCTCAGGATTCCGAGAAGTGTTGCTGGTTCCTGGTTAGAACATTTTGAGGTGAGAAAAAATAATTGTGGACGCCAGTATTAATAAAAGGTTATATGACAGCACTAGAACAACAACTGGCATTGGTATAGCGCCTTTGACCGAAAGCTTGGTCAAAGAGGTAGATTTTAAGGTGCGTCTTAAAGGAGGAGAGGAAGTGATAGATGTAAAGAAGTATTTGGATCTAAGTTCAATAGCCTAGGTGGATAAGTCACTGAACCCAGAAATAATGTACCCCAGGCTGTTAAAGGATGTCAGAGAGGAGATGGGAGGGACTCGTGAGCACCATTCTTCAATCCTCGCTTGATATAAACAATATAAAAGTGGACTGAAGGAGCCCAAGCAATGTCTTTGTTAAAATAGGAAGAGAGGATCAACTGGGTAACTAGAGACCAATTGGTTTACGTCCGTGGTGGGAAAACTCCTGGAATCTGTAACTCCAAGTCGAATCAGTGAGCATTGAGAGATACAAGGGATGATGAGAGGCTGGAAGGATTAGCTATGGAGAAGTCGTGTTTGACAAATTTGATGCAGTTTTGTTGAGACATGACTATATAGATCGATGGAATGCAGCACATGTGGTCTATATCGGTTTTCAGAAGGTGTTTGATAACGGGAGGCTTCAGCCATTTCGTATAAGAGGAAATGTACCCACTCAGGTAGAAAGTAGATAATGTGTTTAGTTTTCTCCATTTGTATTCACAGATCCGAACTCTACAATCACTGAGTTCTTGACAAAGTGCAATGATTACCAACTGTTCATGCTGATGAAATTCTACCGGGACAGACTGGAACAGGCGATTGAAGGAGGGGTGGACGGAGTCAGCTTGTTGTTAACATACGAGAGGCATTTCAGTGGACAAGAACATAGGGTAAGTGGGAGGGACACAGAATGAGTTTGGATTATTTAAACATCACAGAACTGACAGGATATCAGATCTTAGAACACAATGTTACTGAAGAGCAACAGGTCAAATAGGAAAGGAATGGCTAAAACTGAAAATATTGCGAATCTGAAACAATGATACGAAGAGGTGAAAATACCCAGCGGACCTGTTAGTACCTGTACAAAGGACAGGGGAATGGTTCGGGTATGAGTCTTGTCTGGACTGAAAACAAAGGGAACAGTTTTAGTAAGACTGGGTAAAGGAGAGACCAGAGACAACAGACAGGGAGTTAGAGGGAAGGTCTTGAGTTGATTGAACGGAGAATTACTTAAAGTAAATTAAGGATTTGAGAGATGATAAAAATTATCTGCAGAGTAAATGAAAGGAATTTCGAGAAGAAAACAAAAATGTCAAAATCTAACAAACCGGGAAACTAACCAAAAACCAAACTGGGGATTAAAAACCTGAGCCTGTTCATTTATTTAAATTCTCACCCATACATTAACTGGGGGTCAATTCTAACTTTGGTGGAGGCGCAATACTGGCGGTAGTGCTTGCCGTGGAGCGTCACTCCCTGGGACAGCACTTTATGAAATTGCGGTAAGCAGCCTGTACTGTTCTGTCAGTTACCTTTAATGGAATGGAACTAAATGAACAAGAAAATCGGGAAGAAAGTATAATGGACTGTCTATCTACTATCACCTTTCTAAGTTGGAAATCGAGGCAACCGAGTCTAATCTCAGCCTCCTGCTCGTTACCGTTAAAATCCCAAATGATCTAATCCCAACCTGCTGCTCACTGCACTTTACTGTTATTCCACTGAATCTAATCACAATTTCCTATTTATTTGGCAAATCGCGTCTGACTAACTTGATTGAATTATTTGGTGAGGTATTAGAGAATGTTGGTCAAGGTGGAGAAGTAGATGTTGTGTATATGGTCTTTCGGAAGGAAATTTTAAAAGTGGTGGTATGGATATGGAATTCTTCTTCTTAGGCAGTCCCTTGGGACCGAGGATGACTTGCTTCCTCATTAAAAATGAGTTTGCAGGTGACAGATGAGTCCAATGCGGGACCTACAGTCTCTGTCACAGGTGGGGCAGACAGTGGTTGAAGGGGCGGGTGGGTGGGGTGCTTGGGTTGATGTGCGCTCCTTGCGCTGCCTGCGCTTGGCTTCCGCTTGCTCCGGGCGAAGAGACTGGAGGTGTTAGTCGCCTTCCCGGATGCTTCTCCTCCACTTTGTGCGGTCTTGGGCCAGTGATTCCCAGGTGTCGGTGGGGATGTTGCACTTTTTCAAGGAGGCTTTGAGGGTGTCCTTGAAGTGTTTCCTCTGCCCACCTGGGGCTTTCTTACCATGTCTGAGCTCCGAGTAGAGCACTTATTTGGGGAGTCTCGTATCGGGCATGCGGACGATGTGACCCGTCCATCGGAGCTGATCGAGCGTGGTCAAAGCTTCGATGCTGGGGATGTTGGCCTGAGGGAGAACACTGACGTTGGTGCGCCCATCCTGCCAATGGATTTGCCGGATCTTGCGGAGGTAGCGTTGGTGGTACCTCTCCAGTGCTTTGAGGTGCCTGCTGTACATGGTCCATGTCTCGGAGGCCGACAGGATATGGAATTAGCTCAGTGAGAGGAAGCAAAAGGCTGATGGTAGATTGATGCTTTTTTCAGACTGGGAGGTGGTTTTCAGTGCCGTTCTCCAATGGTCAGTTGTGGGTCCATTACTTTTTGCAATTTTTATAAAGGACCTAGACTTGGGTTTGGGGAGCACTTTTGGAAAGTTCACAGATAATCTGAAATTTGGCAACGTAGTAGGTAGTGATGAGGATATAGACTTCAGGATGACATAGACAGGGTGGTGAAATGGGCCGAAGCATGGCAGATGGAGCTCAATGCGAAGAAGTATGAAGTGATTCACTTTGGGAGGACTAATATGAAAAGGCAGTGTACTATAAATGGTGTGATTGTGAAAAGTGTAGATGAGCAGAGAGATCTTGATGTCCATATAAACACATCTTTAAACATGGCAGGGCAAGTTGATAATGTGGTTATAAGCATATAGGTTACTTGGGTGTATAAATAGAGGAATAGAATATAAAAGGAATAGAATATAAAAGCAAAGTGGTCATGCTAGAAATTGTAAATCACTGGTTAGACCTCAGCTGGAGTATTGTTGACAATTCTGGGCACAACATTTCAGGAAAGATGTAAAGGCCTTAGAAAGGGTACAGAGGCGGTTTACCAGGATGTTAATATGGTTGAGGGACTTCAGCTATAAACAGAGGTTGGAGAATTTAGAACTGTTGTCATTGGAACAGAGAAGGTTAAGAGGTGACCTAATAGATGTTTTCAAGAAAGTGAGCGGTGGTTTTAATAGAGTAACTAGAGAAAAGCTTCTCTCTGGTGAGTGGATCAATAATCATAGGTCATAGATTTAACATCATTGACAAAAGATCTGAGGGGAGATGAGGAGACTATTCCACTCAGTTGTCGGGATCTGGAATGCTCGACCTAAGAAGGTGCTGGAAGCTGATTATATAAATAATGTTAATAGGGAATTGAACAGCTACTTTAGGGTTAGGAAGTTAGAGTTACAAGGAAAAAAGGTGGGGGGGGTGCGGGGTGGGACTAAGCAAGACTGGTCTTTCGAAGACCAGCACAGGCACGACTGGCCGGATGACATCTTTCTGTGCTATAATTTGGTGATTCTATGATGCACTTCAAAATCCCATCTATTTAGTCACAACCTCCTGCTCTGCCCATCACGGTGAATATCCCATAATGTCCGGGTCCAATCTTCTGTTCACTACACATTGCCGTTAATATCCCACCTAGTCTCGCCCTGATCTGCTCTTCACTCCCCACACTAATGTTTTCCCTTTTCATCCATGCAACAGTGGAATTATTTTTTACAAAAAACTGTCGACTTGCTTCCACAGTAGTTAATGGCAGTGAATTATGCTTTCTAACCAACTCCTGTGTAAATAAATTTAATCCAACTTCACTCCGAATGCTTAGAACATTTTTTGCCCTTTGGCCAATCAGTGGAAACTATCAGAAACTATTAATTTGATCATAACTCTTCATAATCTGGCAACTTGCAGCATCTCCTCACTTAATCTGCTGACCTCTGGTGGAATGAGCGCACAATTCTCAAATCCCTCCCTGTAACAGGAACTCCACATCCCTGGTACCAACCCCGTGAATCGGCATGGCAGTTTTCCATTGCTTTTACTACAATAACAACAACAACAAGCTGTATTTATATAGCGCCTATAACATCAGAAAACTTCCCAAGGCAGAGTACTTTAAGACATCAAAATTAACACTGAGCCAGATAAGGAGAAACTTGGGCAGATGACCAAAAGCTTGGTCAAAGAGGTAGGTTTTAAGGAGGAGAGAGGTGGAGAGGTTTAGGGAGTGAATTCCAGCACTTGGGGCATAGGCAGCTGAAGGCACGGTCTCCAATGTTTGAGCGATTTTAAAAGCAGGGATGCTCAAGAGGCTAGAATTAGAGGAGCACAGATATCTGGGGTGGGGTGGCGGGCGGGATGGGCTGGAGGAGATTGGAGATAGGGAGGGACGAGGCTATGGAGGGATTTGAATCCAAGGATGAGAATTTTGAAATCGATGCGTTGCTTAACCGGGAGCCAATGTAGGTCAGCGAGCACACTTCCTTCCTATAATGGTGTCGAAAACTATACACAACAGAGGAAATTCTCTGTACTTGTGCTCTGGATGTGGAAGGTCACTCTCCACGAGAATATCAGCAAATTGAACTCATTCAGTCTATCATTTCATGTTCCTGTGCTCTTGGTCTGGAACGTCAGTCTCAGGGCGGAGCATAAGGAAATGGAGTTCATTTGGTCTGCAATTTTCCAACCGTTAACTTCAGTGGGTGGATTTGTGCTCCATTTTGTTTACGGCGAGAGTGACTGGGGGATGAAAAATTGGTCGTTTGATATTTATATAATGGGCCGTATTTTGCTGTAGAAGTAACGGTGGGGCTATCGGCGCTCACCGTAATCGGGCACCAACTTCCAGCGACCTCGCGTGTGGAGCTGAACGTGGGAATCAGTAAGTTGTTGTTCGAGTCGCCCTGCTGCTCCAAAAGCTGCTCAATACCGGTATCTGTCTGCTTGTTCCTGCTTCTCCATTGTCCTGACCAATCTCCAATATTAGCATATGTGGTGAACTTGGGAGTTGCATCAGCTGTCTGTCGGTTTAAACTGTATCAATGATTCGCAAAGCGGGACAGTTAATATGGCCAAGAAAGAGATGTCCATTTAACTCCTGTGCCCAATATTCTTACAGTCGGTTAGTCCCTCGTGTTGGATCTCTCACCACCTGAGGGTTCACACCTGAGTGGGTGTGCAAAATAATGGGTGTCAGACATTTCAATTACTGAGCGACAAATGATTGGATTTTCATCGTTATTATTATTGGCCGATTCTCCTGACTGATAATCAGCAGTGGTTGTCTCGATTAGTCGGTGTAATTTCTCTGTTTTCTAGATGCTTCCCTCACTTCAGAATCGTCCCTTCACTGCCACTGGAGTTCTGATTCGCTGCTGTTTATTTTTATAAGTAAATCACAAAGTGTGACAGAAGGAAGTAAGTGTGAGAAACGAGTGTATCATATTGCCCATCAGTAATCTGATGTCACGTAGGACACTGAAGGACAGAGAAAACTAATCCCATTAAAATTATTGCAGATTCTCAGTGATTCCTCGCACTCCAGGAATGATATTTCTGATTTTCTGTTTTAGTTTCATCTGATTTATTTGTCGTTAAAGACTGAATCAAGATGTTTACAGAATATTCAGCCCCTGTTCAGAATGGATCAGTTCCCGGCCCAGTGACTGCTTTCTGTGCTCAAAACAACTGGGAGATCCCTTCACTGAGCAGATCCTTTCCTTCTCATTCTCAGTGTTTGTCTTTCACTCCACTCCTCAATGTATTCATTATTATTCTTTACAGAAAGTCACTGAGCTCGTGGAGAAGGGAAACCGGGCAGACAGTTCCAAACTTCTCCTAAATCTGGTGATGGAGAAAGGCTCTCGGGCCCGAAGGGTGATGTGGGAATCCTTTGTGAAAATGCGCCATGGGGTACCAAAGCTGGACAAAATACTGAAAGAAATACAGGAACTTGGTACGGTAAAATCACACACTGGATTAAATTTCAGATTCAAACAATGCAGATTTTACTATAATATCACACAGATCTGGTTTCATGAAGTTTAATTGATTTAAACAGGTTCTGATTCATCATTTGATTATATGAACATCGCACAAGGTTTATCCGAAATACCCAGTCAACTGAAAGGTAAGTGTTGACATGGAGATTTCAAACCATTTATGTCACTTCTGAAAATAAAAAAAGAATGAATGTGGCCGTTTCTTTAAAGATTGTCAGAATCTGGGAACCAGAACTTTAAAGGCTGGGGAAAGATTATTGAATGTTGTTTGGATTTGTCATGAATCCTCAACCATTCTGCGTAGATTCAGTTTGCAATTCATATGATTTCTGGCTTTTCCAGGACAAATTCAGACATTGCATTATTCTACTAAACCATCACATACACACCTGGCAGGATCCCGATACACTGTGGAAACCTCACACACCTGGCAGGATCCTGATACACTGTGGAAACCTCACACACCTGGCAGGATCCCGATACACTGTGAAACCCCATACACACCTGGCAGGATCCTGATACACTGTGAAACCCCATACACACCTGGCGGGATCCTGATACCCTGTGGAAACTTCATACACACCTGGCAGGATCCTGCTACACTGTGAAACCCCCGACACACCTGGCAGGATCCTGATACACTGTGGAAACCTCACACACCTGGCAGGATCCCGATACACTGTGAAACCCCATACACACCTGGCAGGATCCTGATACCCTGCGGAAACCTCATACACACCTGGCAGGATCCTGCTACACTGTGAAACCCCATACACACCTGGCAGGATCCTGCTACACTGTGAAACCCCATACACAACTGGCAGGATCCTGCTTCACTGTGAAGCCCCATACACACCTGGCAGGATCCCGATGCACTGTGGAAACCTCATACACACCTGGCAGGATCCTGAAACACTGGGAAACCCCCTACACACCTGGCAGGAGCCTGATGCACTGTGAAACCCCATACACACCTGGCAGGATCCTGATTCCATGTGAATCCCCATACACACTTGGCAGGGTCCTAGAAACATAGAAACATAGAAGATAGGAGCAGGAGTAGGCCATTTGGCCCCTCGAGCCTGCTCCGCCATTCAATGAGATCATGGCTGATCAACCAAATTCAGTACCCTGTCCCTGCCTTCTCTCCATATCCCTTGATCTCTTTAGCCTTAAGAAATATATCTAACTCCTTCCTGAATATATTTAACGAATTGGCCTCTACTGCCTTCTGTGGTAGAGAATTCCACAGGTTCACCACTCTCTGGGTGAAGAAATTCCTCCTCATCTCTGTCCTAAATGGCTTACCCCTTATCCTTAGACTGTGACCCCTGGTTCTGGACTCCCCGGCCATCGGGAACATCCTTCCTGCATCCAGTCTGTCTAGTCCTGCTGGAATTTTATATGTTTCAATGAGATCCCCTCTCATTCTTCTAAACTCCAGCGAGTACAAGCCCAATTGAACCAATCTCTCCTCATACGTCATTCCTGCCATCCCAGTTATCAGCCTGGTGAATCTTCGCTGAACTCCCTCCATAGCAAGAACAGCCTTCCTCAGATAAGGTGACCAAAACTGCACACAATACTCAAGGTGTGGTCTCACCAAGGCCCTGTACAACTGCAGCAAGACAGCCTTGTTCCTGTACTCATACCCTCTCGCTACGAAGGCCAACATACCATTTGCCTTCTTAACCACCTGCTGCACCTGCATGCTTACCTTCAGCGACTGGTGCACAAGGACACCCAGGTCTCGTAGTTCCCCTTCTCCCAAACTATTGCCATTCAGATAATAATCTGCCTTCTTGTTTTTGACACCAAAGTGGATAACCTCGCATTTATGCACGTTATTTTGCATCTGCCATGCTTCTGCCCAATCACCCAACCTGTCCAAATCATACTGGAGTTTCTCGGCATCCTCCTCACAGCACACACGCCCACCCAGCTTTGTGCCGTCTGCAAACTTGGAGATATTGCATCTAGTTCCTTGTTTAGATCATAAATATATATTGTGAATAGCTGGGGTCCGAAGACCGATCCCTGCGGTACCCCACCAGTCACTGCCTGCCATTTGGAACAAGACCCGTTTATTTCAACTCTTTGCTTTCTGTCTGCCAACCAGTTCTCTATCCAAGTCAATACCTTGCCCCCAATCTCATGTGCCTTAACTTTACACGCTAATCTCTTATGCGGGACCTTATCGAAAGCCTTCTAAATGTCCAAATACACCATATCCACTGATTATCCCTTATCTATTTTACCTGTTACATCCTCAAAAAATTCCAGTAGATCAGTAAAGCATGATTTACCTTTTGTAAATCCATGTTGACTTTGTCCGATAGTGTCACTGTTTTCCAAGTGCTCTGCTATTTCATCTTTTATAATGGACTCTAGCATTTTCCCCACTACCGATGTCAGGCTTACCGGTTTATAATTTCCAATTTTCTCTCTACCACCTTTTTTGAATAGTGGGGTAACATTAGCTACCATCCAATCCATGGGTACTGTGCCAGAGTCTATCAATAATGAGCACGCGCTGCCAGCAGGACTGGAACCTGCATCGGTAAACCCCATTGGACTTGCAAGTCCAACGCTTTAACCACTCATCCATCGCAGCTGCAAATAATCCGGATATACTGTGAAACCCCAAACACACCTGGCAGGATCCCGATACTGTGAAACCCCAAACACACCTGGCAGGATCCTGCTACACTGAAACCCCATACTTACCTGGCAGGATCCTGATATACTGTGAAACCCCATACACACCTGGCAGGATCCTGCTACACTGTGAAACCCCATACACACCGGGCAGGATCCTGCTACACTGAAACCCCATACTTACCTGGCAGGATCCTGATATACTGTGAAACCCCATACTTACCTGGCAGGATCCTGATATGCTGTGAAACCCCAAACACACCTGGCAGGATCCTGCTGCACTGAAACCCCATACTTACCTGGCAGGATCCTGATATACTGTGAAACCCCATACAAACCTGGCAGGATCCTGCTACACTGTGAAACCCCATACACACCGGGCAGGATCCTGCTACACTGAAACCCCATACTTACCTGGCAGGATCCCGATACTGTGAAACCCCAAACACACCTGGCAGGATCCCGATACTGTGAAACCCCAAACACACCTGGCAGGATCCAGCTACACTGTGAAACCCCATACACACCTGGCAGGATCCTGATACACTGTGAAACCCCAAACACACCTGGCAGGATCCAGCTACACTGTGAAACCCCATACACACCGGGCAGGATCCTGCTACACTGAAACCCCATACTTAACTGGCAGGATCCCGATACTGTGAAACTCCAAACACACCTGGCAGGATCCAGCTACACTGTGAAACCCAATACACACCTGGCAGGATCCTGATACACTGTGAAACCCCATACACACCTGGCAGGACCCTGATACACTGTGAAACCTCATACACACCTGGCAGGATCCTGATACACCGTGAAACCCCATACACACCTGGCAGGATCCTGATACACTGTGAAACCCCCATACACACCTGGCAGGATCCTGATGCACTGTGAAACCCTCATTCACACCTGGCAGGATGCTGATAGACTGTGAAACCCCATACACACCTGGCAGGATCCTGATACACTGTGAAACCCCATACACACCTGGCAGGATCCTGCTACACTGTGAAACCCCATACACACCTGGCAGGATCCTGATGCACTGTGAAACCCTCATTCACACCTGGCAGGATGCTGATACACTGTGAAACCCCATACACACCTGGCAGGATCCTGATACACTGTGAAACCCCATACACACCTGGCAGGATCCTGATACACTGTGAATCCCCATACACACCTGGCAGGATCCTGATACACTGTGAAACCCCATACACACTTGGCAGGATCCTGGTACACTGTGAAACCCCATACACATCTGGCAGGATCCTGATAGACTGTGAACCCCCATACACACCTGGCAGGATCCTGATACACTGTGGAACCCCATACACACCTGGCAGGACCCTGATGCACTCTGAAACCCCATACACACCTGGCAGGATACTCATACACTGTGAAACCCCATACACACCTGGCAGGACCCTGATGCACTCTGAAACCCCATACACACCTGGCAGGATACTCATACACTGTGAAACCCCATACACACCTGGCAGGATCCTGATACAGGAAAAGTTCTGATATCCGGCACCGACGGGACCAGCTTGTTGCCGATATATCAAAAGTACCGGACATGCAAAGTCAACGTTGAAGCATACGGAGATGAAAATCTCCGTATTTGACAACAAACACTGTTGCTCAGCAACAGCTCATAAACACTTGGCCCATACCTTGAAGCGTCTCTGAAGCTGTTACTAAGCTACAAAGATGCTTTCCAGAGCCTGCCTGTTAAAAGAATGCTAGGAGAAGAAAAAAAAAACTAACCAAAACGGCTGCTGATTTCTGCCGTTAGAGCAAATTTTCCGGCCATACAACCTCCGGATAAACCAAAGTTTCCTGTACACTGTGAAACTGCATACACACCTGGCAGGATCCTGATACACTGTGAAACCCCATACACACCTGGCAGGATCCGGATACACTGTGAAACCCCATACACACCTGGCAGGATCCTGATACACTGTGAAACCCCATACACACCTGCAGGATCCTGATACACTGTGATACCCCATTCACACCTGGCCGGATCCTGATTCACTGTGAAACCCCATACACACCTGGCAGGATCCGGATACACTGTGAAACCCCATACACACCTGGCAGGATCCTGATGCACTGTGAAACCCTCATTCACACCTGGCAGGATGCTGATACACTGTGAAACCCCATACACACCTGGCAGGATCCTGATACACTGTGAAACCCCATACACACCTGGCAGGATCCTGATACACTGTGAATCCCCATACACACCTGGCAGGATCCTGATACACTGTGAAACCCCATACACACTTGGCAGGATCCTGGTACACTGTGAAACCCCATACACATCTGGCAGGATCCTGATAGACTGTGAACCCCCATACACACCTGGCAGGATCCTGATACACTGTGGAACCCCATACACACCTGGCAGGACCCTGATGCACTCTGAAACCCCATACACACCTGGCAGGATACTCATACACTGTGAAACCCCATACACACCTGGCAGGACCCTGATGCACTCTGAAACCCCATACACACCTGGCAGGATACTCATACACTGTGAAACCCCATACACACCTGGCAGGATCCTGATACAGGAAAAGTTCTGATATCCGGCACCGACGGGACCAGCTTGTTGCCGATATATCAAAAGTGCCGGACATGCAAAGTCAACGTTGAAGCATACGGAGATGAAAATCTCCGTATTTGACAACAAACACTGTTGCTCAGCAACAGCTCATAAACACTTGGCCCATACCTTGAAGCGTCTCTGAAGCTGTTACTAAGCTACAAAGATGCTTTCCAGAGCCTGCCTGTTAAAAGAATGCTAGGAGAAGAAAAAAAAAACTAACCAAAACGGCTGCTGATTTCTGCCGTTAGAGCAAAGTTTCCGGCCATACAACCTCCGGATAAACCAAAGTTTCCTGTACACTGTGAAGCTGCATACACACCTGGCAGGATCCTGATGCACTGTGAAACCCCATACACACCTGGCAGGATCCGGATACACTGTGAAACCCCATACACACCTGGCAGGATCCTGATACATTGTGAAACCCCATACACACCTGGCAGGATCCTGATACACTGTGAAACCCCATACACACCTGCAGGATCCTGATACATTGTGAAACCCCATACACACCTGGCAGGATCCGGATACACTGTGAAACCCCATACACACCTGGCAGGATCCGGCCTCGGGTGACTGTGTGGAGTTTGCACATTCTCCCCGTGTTTGCGTGGGTTTTCTCCGGGTGCTCCGGTTTCCTCCAACAGTCCAAAGATGTGCGGGATAGGTTGATTGGCTATGATAAATTGACCCTTAGTGTTAGGGGGATTAAATACGTGGGGATAGGGTGGGATATGTATTGGTGTAGGGGTTATGGGGAATCGGGTGGGATATGTGTCGGTGCAGGCTCGATGGGCCGAAATGGCCTCTATCTGCAATGTGGGGTTTCTGTGATTCTGTGATTCTGTGATCTTGATACACTGTGAAACCTCAGACACACCTGGTAGGATTCCAACACCCTGTGAATCCAAACACAAACCTGTGTGCTTTACAGAAGCTATGGGCTCACCAATAAATAGCAGCTCCTTGAGCCAGATGTTAATGCTTACCTGCATCCCGAGATATCTGTCCCACCATAAACTGTAGGGAGATGGGCGGAGAAATGCAAAACCTTAAAATGTTTTCATTTCACAGCACAGAACGAAACATCAGAAATTTTTCGATCCGATCTGAGAAGATGTACAGATGTTCACAAAGTTGAACGTTAATGTGAGGAAAAGACTATGTATAGGGTGACAAGGAAGTCATTGGCTAGCTTCCTACTGGCAGTCAAAGAGAGAACCTTATTCAACACACAGAATAGTCCTTTTATTCCAGTGTCTTTATTGAGCTAATGTAAGGACTAACGGAAACCTATTTCTAATTTCCCAAACCTGCATTATAGGAAACTAAGGCCACAATGAAACAACGGAGTGTAATTATTGCAAACAATACCACAGATACCCTGCTCAAGGCCTGATACAGTAACTGGAACTTGTGTACATTCACAAACTGTCGATCTCTCTCTGCACACAATATGATAATAGTGGGATACCTGATTATTCACAGTCTATCCTTCACTCAGTGCACACAATACTCCAAATAGCCTGCCCAAGGCCTGATATAATAACCATGGGTCTTCTGTATATGCATAGACTGACCCTCTCCCAGTGCCCACACTACCACAGATAACCTGATCTGATAATAGTGGGACTCCTGACCATTCAGCCTGCCCCTCTACCACTGATATCCAATGTAATATTCAGAGTTCTGCAGAAGGGAAGCACCACTGACAGTTTCACAGATTGATCCAACAGAACCTCTGCTGTCATATAACCAGGGTCATGTGTGTATTTGTAATGGGATGTCTATAGCACAGGACAGGCCGGATAGTATTAAACAACAGAGGGAAAATATCACCTTCATAGAAATCTCCATGTTAAGTGAATATTAGAATGAAGTGAGGATTTGAAACTTTCCTCGGCCATTGTTCACTTTCAAGCGAGTTTTCCATTAACTGAGTTTTAATTTCTACACACACCTCTATTAAAGCTGTGAATTAAATCTTGCAATACTTTACTGAACAGTAAAATTGTATTAAGAAGTTTTTTTATGTCAATACAACTAACATTGAGAAAAACTTTCTCCCTGATTTAATTGAAGATGCTCAACAGAAACACAAGGAAACACTCCGGGTACAAACTGAAACACTGAGAGTGAAGACTATCCTAATACAGGAGAAGGTTAAGATTTTCCAGCTGGTTGATCGATACGCTGAGCTAACGGTCATTTCTACAGTTCGAGATCGGACACTTGTAGAACAGGAACTGCTGGCAAGAGGCCGAGACCATGAAGAGTGGAGGGAGAAACATCTCCGGAGAGAGCTGGAGAAAATCCGAACTGATCAATTGTTCCAGAGCAGTTTTTCCTGGGTAAGCACTTTGCTCCAGAAAATGAAGAATTTCTTCCAGCAATCCAATTCTGGGAGTTCAGCAGCAGTGAGCGGAGTTGCGGGGATTGGAAAAACAACAATGGTACAAAAGATTGTTTATGACTGGGCCACTGGGAAAATATACCCACACTTTGAATTTGTTTTCAGTTTTAAATTCCGAGATTTGATCGCTATTAACTGTAGAATAAACTTGAGGAATCTGATACTGGATCTGTATCTTTACTTTGGGAATATTCTGGGAGAGCTCTGGAAGAACCCAGAGGGATTGCTGTTTATATTCGATGGTTTGGATGAATTCAAGGACAGGATCGATTTTGCTGACAATCGGAGAAATACAAAACCTCAGCACAGGTGCACAGATCCCGAATGCAGTTGTGAAGTGTCTGACATTGTGTACAGTTTAATACAGCACAAGCTGCTCCCAGGATGTTCAGTGCTAGTGACCAGCCGCCCCACTGCATTACATTTATTGGAAAAGGCTGAGATCAGTGTCTGGGCTGAAATCCTGGGATTTGTTGGTCAAGAACGGAAGGAATGTTTCAACAAGTTTTTGAAGATCAGACGGTGGCAGCAGCTGTTTTCGAACATGTGGAAGAGAACGAGATCCTGTACACCATGTGCTACAACCCTTCCTACTGCTGGATCCTCAGGCTTTCACTGGGCCCCTTCTTTACACAAAGAGACAGGAATCGGCAGCAAGTTCCCAAGACCATCACACAACTATGTTCCTACTATATTTACAACATTCTGAAAAACCATGGCCGAGAGATTGAAAGCCCCCGTGATGTGTTACTGAAGATGGGTGAGATGGCCTTCACAGGAGTCTCTGAGAAGAAGATTGTGTTTAGAAATGGAGATTTGATCCAGTACAATCTGCAACCTTCCCAGTTCCTGCCTGGGTTCATGATGGAACTTTTGGCGAGAGATGATTTTGCCCAGAGCGTGGTGTACACATTCCCGCACCTCACCGTCCAAGAGTTTGTAGCCGCACTCGCACAATTCCTGACTCCAGATCCCGGGGACATTCGGAAACTCCTCAGTGAAGCCCACAGCAAGGAAGATGGGCGATTTGAGATATTTCTCCGTTTTATTGCTGGTCTCTCCTCCCCACAGGCAGCTCGGCCCCTGGAGGTGTTTCTGGGTCCATTTCTTCATCAAACCACCTGCCGAGTGATTGACTGGGTGAAGGAGAAGGTTGAAACACAGATTGGAAACACAGAGAGTGAAACTGGTAAAAGGAACCTCCTGAACACATTGCACTACCTGTTTGAGTCTCAGAATAAAGCACTGGCTCTGGCCACAGTGGGATCCGTGAAGACACTTCCATGTAGTGGATTGCGATTGACCCCGATTGACTGCGGTCCTGTCTTATGTCATTGGACTCTGTGATACAATAAAACACCTTGAACTGGGGGCCTGATCCATTCAGTGTGAAGGACTCCAGCGGCTGGGACCCGTACTGCACAAGTGCCGGGTGTTGGGGTAAGTGCTTATTTGTCTCTAACTGTTGGGCGAATTGTAGAACAGTCACGGATTGTGTTGTTGCTCCGTAATGAAGGAACAGTTCAGTTAAACCAGAGAGAAGCAGATTCAACACAAATATAACAATATAACAGGATCGGTCAGTAATTCCCTCAGGACTGGAGAATCTAAAATAAATCCTTGTGGACAAGTAGGGATTTTACAGTCTTTGTCAGATCAGTAAATACAGGTCACTGAGAGTCGGATAATTTAATTACAATAAATCATGTTTAATGAGGCTGGACAGCAGAATGAAAATATTTAATATAATCTGGCAGCACAGAAAATTAATTTAAAATATTTTCTACATCCCCATTTCAACTAGAAATAGGAGAGAAACCAAAGTTTAAATCACTAACCATTACATATTTAATCCAATACCGTGCAGGATGTGTCTTGTCGAGGGGGAAGTTTCCTGGATTGGGAATATTGGGGAATCGGATATTCTTTCAGCTGCAAATGTTTACAAATATACACAGTCCTGATCATTGAGTAAAGATTGATATTGAGGATCTTAAATCTTCTGGTAAAAAGGTTCCAATCTAACGTGTTGTGGGGTATTAGCCACGGAGTACAGGCACACACTGGCCAGCGGTGGGACCTCGCACACAGCGGGTGGCTCCTGGGTAAACCGGGGGCAGTGAACCCGGAAATTCCCAATAATCCGCCCCCTGTGTGTGAGGCCCCGCTCGGGGAGGTAACTTCTGAAAATTCCCCAAAAACTGTCGGGCCAGTTACACCTGAAATAAATGTAGAGCCAGTTTAATGGGGAATAAAGTGAGAGACTGCCCTCCCCTATAATCTAGGAGCACAAGGACATTTAAAACTTGTAACGGGACAAAATAAACTCTCCTTGTTGCATAAAATCCTGGGGGTGGATTTTACAGCAGCAGATAGCGCCGTTTCACAATATAACTCACCCCAAGATATTATATAGATTAATATAATGCACAGAGTATAAAGTACAGTGAATCACCGCTTTATAGAAACATAGAAATATAGAAGATAGGAGCAGGAGTAGGTCATTTGGCCCTTCGAGCCTGCTCTGCCATTCAATGAGATCATGGCTGATCACTCAAACTCAGTACCCTGTCCCTGCCTTCTCCCCATACCCCTTGATCCCTTTAGCCTTAAGAAATATATCCAACTCCTTCTTGAATATATTTAATGAACTGGCCTCCACCGCCCTCTGTGGCAGAGAATTCCACAGGTTCACCACTCTCTGGGTGAAGAAATTCCTCCTCATTTCAGTCCTAAATGGCTTACTCCTTATCCTTAGACTATGACCCCTGGTTCTGGACTACCCGGCCATCGGAAACATCCTTCCTGCATCTAGTCTGTCCAGGCCAATCGACACAATCTCTCCTCATACGTCATTCCTGTCATCCCAGGTATCAGCCGGGTGAATCTTCACTGCACTCCTTCCATGGCAAGAACGTCCTTCCTCAGATAAGGCGACCAAAACTGCACACAATACTCAAGGTGCGGTCTCACCAAGTCATTTAATTCCGGGAAAATTGCCCCATTCCCATAAAATCCGGGATTTAATGAGCAGTAGAAATGAGACTTGTTTCTGCAAACAAGATGGGGCCGGTCACTGAGCTCCAGGAGGGTAATTCTGATCATCAGGGAATGAGACCGGACTGAGGGACATTTAAAGGCTTCACACAGACAGCACTTTATTTAATAAATACATTTACTGACAGTCCCTGAATAAGCCTGACATCGATAGTGTGGAAAATGCTAGAGTCTATTATAAAAGATGTAATAGCAGAGCACTTGGAAAACAGTGACAGGGTCGGACAAAGACAACATGGATTTACAAAAGGTAAATCGTGCTTGACTAATCTACTGGAATTTTTTGAGGATGTAACTAGTAAAATAGATAAGGGAGAACCAGTGGATGTGCTGTATTTGGACTTTCAGAAGGCTTTCGATAAGGTCCCGCAGAAGAGATTAGCATGTAAAGTTAAGGCACATGGGATTGGGTGCAAGCTATTGATTTGGATAGAGAACTGGTTGGCAGACAGAAAGCAAAGAGTTGGAATAAACGGGTCTTTTTCCGAATGGCAGGCAGTGACTAGTGGGGTACCGCAGGGATCGGTCCTTGGACCCCAGCTATTCACAATATATATTAATGATCTAGACAAGGGAACTAGATGTAATATCTCCAAGTTTGCAGACGACACAAAGCTGGGTGGGCGTGTGTGCTGTGAGGAGGATGCTGAGAAACTACAGGATGATTTGGACAGGTTGGGTGATTGGGCAGAAGCATGGCAGATACAATATAACGTGGATAAATGTGAGGTTATCTACTTTGGTGGCAAAAACAGGGAGGCAGATTATTATCTGAATGGAAATAGATTGGGAGAAGGGGAAGTGCAATGAGACCTGGGTGTCCTTGGGCACCAGTCGCTGAAGGTAAGCATGCAGGTGCAGCAGGCGGTTAAGAAGGCAAATGGCATATTGGCCTTCGTAGCGAGAGGGTTTGAGTACAGGAACAAGGATGTCTTGCTGCAGTTGTACAGGGCCTTGGTGAGACCACATCTTCAGTATTGTGTGCAGTTTTGTTCGCCTTATCTGAGGAAGGATGTTCTTGCCATGGAAGGAGGTCAGCGAAGATTCACCAGGCTGATACCTGGGATGGCAGGAATGACGTATGAAGAGAGATTGGGACGATTGGGCTTGTACTTGTTGGAGTTTAGAAGAATGAGAGGGGATCTCATTGAAACTTATAACATTCTGACAGGACTGGACAGACTAGATGCAGGAAGGATGTTCCCGATGGTCGGGGATTCCAGAACCAGGGGTCACAGTCTAAGGATAAGGGGTAAGCCATTTAGGACAGAAATGAGGAGGAATTTCTTCACCCAGAGAGAGGTGAACCTGTGGAATTCTCAACCACAGAAGGCAGTAGAAGCCAATTCATAAAATATATTCAAGAAGGAGCTGGATATATTTCTTAAGGCTAAAGGGATCAAGGGGTATGGGGAGAAAGCAGGGACTGGGTACTGAATTTGGTTGATCAGCCATGATCGCATTGAATGGCGGAGCAGGCTCGAGGGGCCGAATGGCCTATTCCTGCTCCTATCTTCTATGTTTCTATGTTTTCTATATGGGGAGTTGGACAGAATGAGATTCATTGTCACTGAGAGGAAAGTCTATTTATTAATTTCTCTGTTTCCTGTAATATCCATGAGAGAGAAATTGTATCAGATCCGGGGTTTGATTCAGTTTGTTTCTCACTCTCTGTCTGTGTTTAGACTGAGTCACAATAATATGGGAGATTTAGGAGTGAAGCTATTGTCTGCGGCTCTGAGGAACCCGGACTGTAAAATACAGGAACTGGGGTAAGTACCAGACAGTGTGAGATTGTGTTCATAATAACTGGATGTCTGACATTGAACATTATTAATAGTATCAGTAATCATGTTCGTATTACACACTGGGGTTTACTGATTCTAGCTACTTCTCTCTCTGATCACAAGCTGAATAATGCTGGTCTCACAGATTCATGTGCCGAGGATCTCGCCTCCGCTCTCAGTACAAACCCATCACTGACGGTTCTGAACTTGGGTAAACATAAACTGGGAGATTCAGGAGTGAAACTACTGTCTGTGGCTCTGAGGAACCCGGAATGTAAAATACAGAAATTGTGGTAAGTACCACACTGTGTGAGATTGTGTTTATAATAAGTGGATGTCTGACATTGAACTTTATTATTAGTATCAGTAATAATGTTATTAGTAAACACTGGAGATTTACCCTGATTCCTGTTATTTCTCTCTCTGATCCCCAGTCTATGGGGTGTCAGTCTCACAGATTCTTGTGCCGAGGATCTCGCCTCCGCTCTCAGTACAAACCGGTCACTGACGTTTATGAACCTGGAATCAAACTCCTTCACAGACCGATCTGTCCCCGCTCTCAGTCGCCTCAAATTGACCTGCAGGATTCTGGAGCGGATCCGGTGAGTGTTTGTGTTAATGTTTAATGTAATAAATAAAATATAGATAGGATTCAGTCACTTTATGGGTAACATTTGTCTGTAATGATTATTGAAATATTAACCCCAGTCTCCCTGTTATTTACACTGTTGTTCAATCTGGTATTTTCTGTTTAATCTTTAATTTGTTTCAGGCTGCGGGGCAATCAGTTCAGTTCAAATGGAAAGAGACTCCTGGAGTCGCTGTGGAAATCCAGACCCGGACTGTGTGGATGTGTAAACATTTCAATTTATGACCATTTTGGGCCGATTTTCTGCCCCTCCCCTTTACCAGGTTTAAATCCTATCGGCCCCTTAAAGGGTTTTCCAGCTCGAGCTGAGAGAGTGTCCTCTCCCATTGTGAGGTCAGAGGCCCAGCCACAGGGTCACGAGACTCAGCTGCCCGGCCCCACAGCGCTGCTTCTGCAGGATATCCGGGGCTGAATGTTCCCCAATGGGGCACTGGGGAAATGAACAGAAAGGAAGTGCCCAGGGTGGGGCTCAGTCTGGGCTGCAGTGGGAGACTGACAATTGCACTCAGTGTTCCTGGGTGTCTCTCTCAGTGAGGAGTCAGACGCTGTAACAAGTGTCCCTGTGTACTGTGTTTGTCTCTGCCAGTGAGGAATCGGACTCTGTAAGAATTGTCCCTGTGTACAGTGTGTATCTCTCCCAGTGAGGAGTCAGACTCTGTAACAAGTGTCCCTGTGTACAGTGTGTGTCTCTCCCAGTGAGGAGTCAGACTCTGTAACAAGTGTCCCTGTGTACAGTGTGGGACTCTCCCCGTGAGGAGTCGGTCTCTGTAACAAGTGTCCCTGTGTACAGTGTGGGACTCTCCCCGTGAGGAGTCGGACTCTGTAACAAGTGTCCGCGTGTACAGTGTGTCTCTCCCAGTGAGGAGTCAGACTCTGTAACAAGTATCCCTGTGTACAGTGTGCGTCTCTCCCAGTGAGGAGTCAGACTCTGTAACAAGTGTCCCTGTGTACAGTGTCTCTCTCCCAGTGAGGAGTCAGACTCTGTAACAAGTGTCCCTGTGTACAGTGTGTGTCTCTCCCAGTGAGGAGTCAGACCCTGTAACAAGTGTCCCTGTGTACAGTGCGTGTCTCTCCCAGTGAGGAGTCAGACTCTGTAACAAGTGTCCCTGTGTACAGTGTGTGTCTCTCCCAGTGAGGAGTCAGACTCTGTAACAAGTGCCCCTGTGTACAGTGTGTGTCTCCTCCAGTGTGGAGTCGGACTCTGTAACAAGTGTCCCTACAACCCTCCGAGATCTCTCCACTCCTCTGACCTGTTGCACATATTCGATTTCCGTTGCTCCACATTGGCGCTGTGACTTCAGCTGCCAATGCTCTAAACTCTGGAATTCCCTCCCTAAACCTCTTCGCAGCTCTATCTCTCACTCCTCCTCCTTTAAACGTTTCTTAAAACCTACCAGTGGCTCAGTGTCGAATTTTGCCTGAAAATTGCCTTGTGGGGCCAGAAATTCGCGGCCAAAGGCGTGAGTGCGCTCGGGGTACTCACGCATCTGGCCGTTGGAAATGCCAGCGTTCAGCATGAACAGCGCATGCGGGGAACGCCGGCATTTCCAGACCTCGAGCGCGTGCGACTGCACAGGCAGCGCTTGCGCAGTGAACTTCGTAGATTTCATTCATGAAATCCGTGAGGGTAAGTCCTCAGAAGTTACACTTGAAAAAAGCAAGTGTAAAGTGGTTCATTGGCTGCGGAGGAAGAAACATTTTATCGTGGAGCTTCTGAAATGCAATATTTTTGTTTGGGAAAGGGAGGGAAGTTATTAAGAAATTTTAAGTAAGTTTTAAAGTTAAATTTTTTTTTTTTTTTTTAAAAGGGTTTTCAGAACGGTAGGTAGAAGGAGCAATTGTGGCTGTGTGAATGGAATGTGAGAATGAGTTATGTATGTATGTCCACATATATTCCTTTACGTATATGTATGTATGTTTTATATTCCTTTACTAATGTGTATGAATGTATGTTTTTAATTATGATTTTCCAATAAGTTACTTTCTCTGAAAGTCATAATTAAATAATACATTCATACACATAAGTAAAGGAATATATACATAACACGCAAAGGAATATATACAGACATACATACTTTCAGAAGCTCAACGATAAGAAATATCTTCCTCCGCAGCCTCTGGAGCAACTGTACCCATGCTTTTTTCATGTGTAAGTTGTAAGGACTTGACCTCACTGAAAGCAGTAATGAAAGCGGCGAATTATACTGCGCACGCGCTGCCTGTGCAGTCGCACGCATTCTGCCTCTGAACCCCTTCGTTCAGAGGACAGGAAATGCCGGTTTTCCCCAAAAGCACTGTGCATGCTGAAAACCGGCATTTCATCCGGCCAGATGCGTAAGTACCCCGACCGTACTCGCGCAGTTGGAAGGGAATTACTGGGCCAACATTTTACATGTCAATAAAATGAAAAATTTAACAATTGCACGACTTGCCCCCTCGCATCTGCGACTGAGGGTCCAAGGAGGTGCATTGCGCAAGAGGTCATCATCGTACGTATCCTCACACTGTTCCCTTTGGGGAACTGTATGAAGTGGTGGAAGGAATTATGGCCGTGATTAACGCTCATTCCGTGACCGTAACCATCTTTGAACCAGCCATTAGGGTGGTTAGTCCTATGGCGGGAGGGTTTTACGGGCTCCCACAACCCATCTGACGGGGGGGGGGCCACCAACACCCACGGACGCAAGTATCCCGTTGGATGTCCACCCAGAATTTAAAGTTGGAACTCCGACTCCACTTGCCGGGACTGTCTGGAGTGGGGTTCAAAACCCTACTCCTTCTGGCCCAGCGGCGGGGATGCTTACTGCTACGCAAAAGGCCCACTCCGCACAAAAGGTGACACCCATACGTTTCCTGTGCCTTTTCTCTCCCCGTGACTGGAGCCCTATGCTGCCATTTCACGTTGCTAATCGGATTGGGCCTCTGTCATAGCGGTAGGATCCCCGCCGCTGGGCCAGATCAGGGTAGGGTTTCGAACCCCGCTCCAGACAGTCCCGGCAAGTGGAGTCGGAGCTCCGGCTCTAAATTCTGGGTTGACATCCAGTGGGATATTTGCGTCCGTGGGTGTGGGTGGCCCCCCCTCCTTGTATAGCTTGTGGGAGCCCGTAAAACCCTCCCGCCATAGGACTAACCACCCTAATGCCTGGTTCTAAGATGGTTACGGTCACGGAATGAGCGTTAATCATGGCCATAAATCCTTCCACCACTTCATACAGTTCCCCAAAGGGAACAGTGTGAAGACACGTATGACGACGACATTGCTAAATAAATAAATGGAATTAAAAAAATTCTTTTAGGGCTTTTAAAAGTCTTTAAATTGCTTTAATTCTGTTTAAAACTACTTCAGATTACTCAAAATAATGTAAACATTTTAATAAGTTTATAAAAGTTACCAAAATCTTCAAAAAACTTCCAAAAACCTATTTAAACTGCTGCTTTGCATGTAAAAATGGTTAGCAGCTTGACAGAAACATTGGGGGCGTGTCCAGTGAAACTGAGACCTCAAGGGGCGTGTCTCACTTGCACTGCACGCTCCTGGCTTCGCGCTGGCTGCACTCCTGGGCGGCGTGACGTCATACGCTGCCCGGGATTCTTCTTCTGGAAACACCAATTCCAGGCGTCCCTGGAGCTGATCGGCAGTAGCGCGGGGTAAGTGCAGAAACGGGGCTGCAAGCCCCGTTCACCAATTTCTGGCCCGTGATGTTTCAATATATTAACGCTACTATATAAATGCAAGTTATTGTTGTTGCCCCTGTGTTGTTAATAAAACTCCACCGCTTACTTTAGCTCAAGCCTGGTCTCCTCGTTATTTTCATAAAAACTGGCTCCATTGTTTCAATCTGTTAAATAAAGGTTCCTCAAATGTACATCCTACCTTCTCCAAATGACACTAAACGCGACCTGTCAGTCTATTGAAGCGGGTGGTCTTACTCGGGAGGCTGGATATACAATTTACACAAGATGGTCAGACTGAGTGTCAGTAAAGGGCGCAGCTCAGACTCTAAAAATGGCGCACCACAGGGAACGGGAAATGGCCGCCATGAACCTGTCGCAAAATGGGCAACATCACCTGTTTCAGGCTTGTTTTTTTAACGCTCTTAGATCTATTAGAATTATTATTTGCTGTGGCCATGTTTGATTTAAACCGTTGGTTTCTCTGACTGCCACTTTTGTTTTTTTCCTTCCTATCTTTTGCTTTTATCCTTGTTTCCCTTTCCTCTGTCTCCCTGCTCAGGTACCCAACCCCCTTCCATTTTCGTTTAAACCCTCCCCCACAGCACTCGCAAACAAACCCCCTAGGACATCAGTTCCAGCCCTGCCCAGGTGCAGACCGTCCGGTTTGAACTGGTCCCACCTCCCCCAGAACCGGTTCCAATGTCCCAGGAACTTGAATCCTGTAGTGTATGTGCCTTTAAGAGCACCAGGTGTGCTGTAATGCCGGTAATTGCCACTCGGGCTATATAAGCCTGTATATTGTGTATGTCCGTTAGAACACCCCCCCCAGACTTTGCTTAGTAAACACCTATGAACCAACTCCTGTCTTCAGTGTCTTTATCAACACACGGACACTACAGTGGTGACGAGGTGGAAACGGACTTACCTGCAATTCGGCAGCACCTCAAGGACATCGATTCCTCGGGCGTCCAGAAGACTCAAGAAAGTGAGAGAAGCTGTGGTTTCACCAGCTGGCCAAGCTGGTAGCAGGTACTGCGCTAATCCTTCCTGGGCATCAGGCTGGGGCTCCAGCGGCTGGCTCTACAGCTGAGACAGGCAGCGAAATCGGAGGCAAGCAATAACGGACTGGGAGGGAGCACTCAGGAGACGGCCGGCGCGGCAAGCAGGTCAGCGTTCAGACCTGGAGAGAAAGTCCAGCGGGAACGAGTCTCCAACTGTAAATAAATTTTAAAAAAAGAACGGAAACCACGGGAAATAGCGTTGTCATCGGCAGCAGCGGCGGGAAATCGCGGGAAGCGCCATATCTTTGCTGCAGAAAAGAAAGAAAAGTGCGGGAAGCGCCATATCTTTTCTGAAATGCCTAAGTCTGGCAACATTGATGCTTTTGATAGTGAAATAGAAGATTGGACCACATACGTGGAAAGAGTAGAGGTATATTGCACTGCAAATGGAATAGAAGATGAAAAAAAAGCTTCAGTACGGCTGAACCTAATGGACGCAAAGGCATACGGGCTGTTACGAAATTTAATCACTCCAGCCAAACCAAAGGACAAGAATTTTAAAGAAATTGTTGATACCCTGCAGGAGCACTTAAATCCAACACCGCTGCTGATAGCGGAAGGATTCAAATTCTTCAAGAGAAATCAACACAAGAATGAAAGTAACGCTGATTACCTAACCGAATTAAGAAAGCTATCAAAGTACTGCCAATTCGGGGCAGGGCTATCAGATTATCTTCGAGACAAATTCGTTTGCGGTCTCTTAAGTGAAGGAACACAAAAAAGGCTGCTTTCTGAAAAAGATTTAACATTGGACAAAGCTTTCAGTATGGCTGTATCATACGAAGCAGCAGCAAGAGGAGCTGCACAGATACAACAAAAGACACAGGACTTTGGCACCCATGAAATGACACAGGGTTTCGAAAGATGTTATCGCTGTGGCAAATCCACCCATAACCAGAGGGACTGCTGGTTCAAGGACAAAGCATGCAGGCAATGCAGAAAGATCGGACACATTGCACGGGTATGCCGATCTGGACAAAATAAATCCACAGACAAAAAAAAAATCAATAAAGGAAAGTACAGGAAGGTACAAATGATGACGGACAGTAGCTCCGAAGACCAGAAGAGCGATAGCGACTCCGAAAACAAGAGACTAAGCTGTCTCAAATTACATAATGTACTTGCCAAAGATGATTACCAAACCATTTGGGTTACCCTCACGAAAGCAGGGTCCCCAGTTAAAATGGAGCTAGATACAGGATCAGCTCTAATCGTAATAAATCGACGGGATTACGAGAGGCTATTTTCGCATATACCTCTAAAAGGCACATCCATTATCTTAAAAACATATACGGGGCAGAAGGTATACCCCAAAGGAACAATAAGGGTGCCTGTTGTATACAACGGCAAAGAAATACAAAAGTTGTATTTATACATTCTACAAGATGGTGGTCCACCGTTGTTGGGACGTGAATGGATCAGAAAGATATGTTTAGACTGGCACTGCATTCAGGCACTGACGGTGACCAGTAAGAAAAAAAACAATGATGACATCATACCTGAACGATTAAAAGACATCTTGGCCAACGCCAAAGAAGTGTTTCAAGAGAAACTAGGAACCTTGAAAGGCATCACCGCCTCAACAAAAGTGGAAGATGCAGCAATTCCCAAATGTTTTAAGGCAAGACCGGTGCCATACGCAATTCGTCCAGCAGTCGAGGCAGAGCTGGAGAATTTGGAAAAGGCAGGCGTATTATCCAAAATAGATTGGAGCGAGTGGGCAACACCCATCGTTCCAGTCATGAAAAAAGCATTGAATAATGAAAAATCTGAGGAACAGAGAAAAATTCGCATCTGTGGAGACTTCAAGGTGACTGTAAACCCGGTCCTTCACACAGTACAGTTTCCTCTTCCGAGGATAGAAGATATTTTTGCCTCACTATCCGGAGGGAAACGTTTCACCAAAATTGACTTGGCACAGGCATATCTACAGATGGAGGTTGAGGAGGCCTCTAAAAAGTATCTCACGATAAACACACACAAAGGCCTGTACCAGTAAAATCGACTGGTTTTTGGAGTAGCATCAGCTCCAGCTATCTGACAAAGAGCTATGGAGCAAGTCCTGCAAGGGATTCCGGGGACTCAATGCTACCTAGACGACATCCTTGTAACAGGAGAAAACGACAACGAGCACCTTGCCAATTTGGAGCAGGTGCTCACTAGGCTGAAAGAACGGGGTCTACGAGCAAGTCGCCCCAAGTGCGAATTTTTCCAAAATCAAAAATATTGTGGCCACATAATTAATAATGAAGGGTTGCATAAATCACCTTAAAAAAAAATTGAAGCGGTCATAAAAGCCCCAGCACCTGAAAATGTTTCACAATTAAGGTCGTTCCTGGGATTAATAAATTACTATCATAAATTTTTACCGAACTTATCAACTCTTCTACACCCTCTTAATGAACTTCTACAAACAGGAGTGATTTGGAAATGGAACGAAGACTGTAAACGTGCCTTCCCTAAATGCAAAGACGTAATCACATCCGAGGAAGTTTTGGCTCATTACAACCCATCACTGCCAATCAGACTGGCGTGCGATGCATCCCCTTATGGCATAGGAGCAGTATTATCCCATAAATTCCCTGATGGCTCAGAACGGCCGATAGCTTTTGCATCACGCTCATTAAACTCAGCTGAGCGTAACTATGCCCAAATCGACAGGGACACACTCAGCCTGGTATGGGGAGTGAAGAAATTCAACCATTACCCACACGGACAAAAATTTACCTTGTTGACTGACCATCAACCCCTCATCTCCATATTCAACCCTAAAAAGGGTGTTCCCATTATGACAGCGCAAAGGCTACAGAGGTGGTCCCTTTTTCTAGGGGCACACCAATACAACATAGATTACAAAGGATCAAAACAGCATGGGAATGCTGATGGTTTATCGCGCCTACCGTTGCCAACGGTAGAAGAGGCACCTACAGTAGGCACAGTAGAGATGTTCCACTCTACCATAGTGGAATGTCTACCAGTAACAAATTCTGCCATTGGAAGGGAGACGAGAAATGACCCGACACTCTCACGGGTCTACGATTTAACAGTGAAGGGCTGGCCAGCACATGGCGAACCACTGTTGCCAGCATTCTCACAAAGAAGAGAACAGCGGTCAGTGTGCCGAGGAACCTTGATGTGTGGATCCAGAGTGGTGATTCCACCCAAACTCCAGGATAAAGTGCTAAAGGAGCTTCACGAGGGGCATCTGGGTGGAGTGAAAATGAAGAACCTTGCTAGGACGTTTGTATGGTGGCCAGGTATCGATGGAGACATCGAAGAAATGAGCAAGAGCTGCCTATGATGCCAGAAGGACCAAAACGCTCCACCACAAGCCCCTCTACATCCATGGGAGTGGCCCTCATCTCCCTGGCAAAAGGGTGCACATCGACTTTTCTGGTCCATTTATGGACTCCATGTTCTTAACCGCGGTTGATGCACACTCCAAGTGGCCGGAGGTAATAAAGATGTCCTCCACCACCACGGGAAAAACCATCACAGTATTAAGGACCATATTTGCCTGGAATGGGCTGCCAGAACAGATATGTTCTGATAATGGACCGCAATTTGTGTCCAAAGAATGCACAAAGTTCTTAAAAAACAATGGGGTTAAGCACTACACGTCCGCCCCATACCATCCCGCAACCAATGGATTGGCTGAAAGGTTTGTCCAGACCTTCCAGAAGGCCATAAAGGCCATGGGTAATGAAGACATAAAACTTCAGCACAAGGTGGTGTTGGAGAGAATTTCGGTACCAAAGGACTTTGCAAAGCTCGTCGGGATACTTGACATTCATTAAGCTGTCTGAAACTGGACCTTGAACTGTACACGTACCCTGGGATGAGGTAGTGCCAGCTGCATCCTGTTTTGTACTTCGGTTATCTTGCAAGGACAGACAGTCTGTTAATTGTTTTACTTCTGCTTATCCTATCTCGCGGTCAAAGGTCCAAAGAAGTCCTAGTTCTGCTGAACATTGTTTAAAATATCTTACTGCTACAATGTCATGAGGCATTTCTGTGATTAATTTGCTTAACCTTTCATTTGTGTATAAAGGTAAACGCATTTAGAGTGTGAAACGAGAAGCTTGGTGGTTGCACAAGGGTGCATAGCACTTCTCCCAGAGCGCTCTGCAATAAAGTGTACTCTCACATTTCAATTAAACCACAGTCGTCTGAGTCTTATTACTCTATCAAGCTGAGGTTGGGTATATGTCGACCTTGTATTTCACTTGGTCCGTTCAGGCTCCAACTCAGCGGTAACAAATTGGCGCTGCGAGCAGGGTCACCGAGTGCTCAAACACCCTGATCAAGTGCTAACGTGCTTGAGTGATCCAAAGAACAACGTAAGTGGGCCATCGGAATGTGAGAAAACACTATGTGGTTCTAGACATTTGAACGTCTGCATTTATTAAGTTTTTGGTCTCAGGTTAACTTAAGAAGGAGCCTAGGAATTTCGGTAAAGTAGTCCGGAGACTTTGCCACGAGCACGTGACGACACCCGCCGCTGAAGGTAAACGGGGGTTTCGGAGACCGTGATTTGGGACGAGCAACTGTTGTCACGTAAGGACCTTAAGAGGGGGCCTCTGGGCTCCCTCATTAACAGTTACATGACAGATAGATGTTCGTTAATTGAGAAAATGCAGAGGGACGGATGGGATGTATCACAGACATTGGAAGCACAAAGAAAATGGCTAGATAAGCAGAAGAAAGAAAGTACCAAGAAGGTAGGGGTACTCTTGGTCCATCAACTGACTGGATTAATAGAACAGGTCGAGAAAGTGCAAGAATTAATTAAAGCTAAAAATAAGGAAAATGCAGAACTAAGAAAGAAGGTACAAATTTTGGAAAGCATTAATAGAGAACAAGAAAGGACATTAGCGTACCAAGGGGAATGGTCCAGACAATGGAAAAATGAACCTCTTCCCCCCCGTACGCCCCCCTAGGACTAAGTGCCCCCGGGGTGGAGGAAAGGGACCTGGCCCCAGTTAGGATACGTGAGGCCGCTGGGAATAATCCAGGTAGAGCAGAGTACCACCCATTTACCCCGGGAGAGAGACAACAGATCCTGAAGGACTTGGGAAAGTTACAGACCTGTAGTGCCAACACCAAATTCTGGGCAGACCTGGACATGATGTGGTTGGGCCATAGCCTACACCTGCGGGATATTCACCAGCTGGTACGGGCGGCCTGCCCGGTTGACCGGTGGCGCCTAGTGGCTGAGACCCCTAACCCGGGCCAAGCAAACACCGATTATAGGAATGGACAGTGGACGCAACAAAGTGCCTTAAAACAGACCATGGAACAACAACAGGCACCCTTCCTCCTTTTCAAAACGGAAAACCAAAGGGCGTTAGGGGAGGCCCCCACGAATTGGAGTAAAATCATATCATGCAAACAACAAAAGGGAGAGGGCGCCTCAGAGTTTGGAGAATGACTATTCACTACTTATGGGGAATCCTCTGGCCAGCCTGGGGCAACGAGAACAGACCCTGCCTTCATACAAGCATTTAAAGATGGGCTGTCTCCAGCACACCAGGCAATCATAAAGATGGGGATAGTCACAAATAGAGATTACAATGAATTAGTAGAATGGGCATGTGGGGTCGATGGCTTAAAACCAAAAGATGAGAGCGGGATAAAGGTGAAGCAGGAAAAAGTAAGTGCAGTAAAGCAGTCGGGCGGAACTGGGTCAAGTAAAGGTTAGCGAGCCCATTGTAATGACTGGGAACATCATTCCCCATACCAAACATACCCTAGTAGAAATGCTAAACACAGGGAAGTTAAGGTCTGTCTGAAATTTAAGACGGGCAAAGTGGGAGGCAGTTCTTCTCCCTCTAAACGATTCAATAACCATTATTAGAGATATGGGAGAAAACCCGGCAGAAGGAGTACTGGGGACAGGGGCACCTCATAAATGTGGAGACGTAGATACAGACCTAGAAGGAGGTAAGATAAAAGACACCCCTCTGGTGGAAGCTGAGGAAACATTTTACGTAGACGGGTCCCGAAAATACGTAGAGGGGCAACCCCGCACCGGATGGGCAGTGGTTAGCAGTAAAATGAAGACTGTAAGGTCAGGGAGACTTGGGGGGGGTTCGTCAGCACAAGTAGCCGAATTAGTGGCGTTAACAAAGGCATTGGAAGTATCAGAAAATAAGATCGTAAACATATATACAGATAGTAGGTATGCCTTCGGGGTAATCCACGATTACATGACTGCTTGGGGCAGGAGAGGGTTCATCACGACAGGAGGTAATCCTATGAAACATCAAGAAAGGATCGAAGCCCTTCTTGAGGCAAGTAGTAAGCCCCGGCAAGCGGCGGTAATAAAAATTAAAGCCCACCAGAGGGAGCCCGACATAAGCAGTCCAGATTGGGCCAATCATCAGGGAAACCACGCAGCAGACAGGGCTGCGCAAGCAGCCCTGGAACAGGAAGAGGTTAGTGACGCGTCAGTAGCTAGCGTGGATAGTCCAGGAAACGAGATAACTTTGCCGAATTACATGAGGACACAACAGACGCTGAGAAACGTACCTGGGAAGGGCAGGGGGCCGCCCAAGGGCCCGACAAGGTATGGCGCCGGAATAATAAAGTAATGGCCCCTGAGTGTATTCAGAATATCCTCCTAGAAATCCACCACGGCGTGTCTCATTCAGGTCGAGAAGCGATGACACAGACTATAGGCAAGGAGTGGTGGTGGCTAGTATGAGGAGGGATATTGTGAAATATTGTCAACAATGTGTTACGTGCGCACAGCACAACACGGGCAGACATATTAAAATTAAAATGGGACACCAACCCCGACCTCGGGGCCCATGGGAACATCTCCAAATTGATTTCACGGGACCTCTACCCCCATCTCGTGGTAAAACGCACTGTCTGGTAATTATTGACCAATTTACTCGGTGGGTAGAGGCCTTTCCGACGCGAAATTGTACTGCACTGACAGTCGCTAGGATTCTGGCTGAGGAAGTGATCCCGCGGTGGGGAGTGCCTCTGTAGATAGATTCTGATCAGGGGACCCATTTCACGGGAAGCGTGGTAAAAAAATATATGCCAACTGATGGGGATTAAACAGAAGTTCCACATCCCGTATCATCCCCAGAGTTCGGGAAAGGTGGAACGAATGAACCGGACCCTTAAGAATGCATTAGCCAAGGCAATGCAGGAATCGGGAAAAACTTGGGCCAAAGTATTACCCATTATCCTGATGAAACTCCGAGCCACCAGAAACCAGACAACCGGTTTGACCCCTTATGAACTAATGACAGGACGAGCGATGCAATTACCCGAAGGCATCATAACAGGTGGGGCCGACGTAGGCCCATTAAAAGATAAATTAAGACGATACGTTTTGGAATTAGGCGCTCAGTTAAAAGAGATGCGCAAAGAAGTCCGAGACCACCAAAGAGAGCGAGATGAGGAGCTACGGCTCCATATGCTCCCCGAGGTACCCCCAGCGGGAACAAAAGCCATGGTAAAGATGTTGCCTGCAAAACCAGGTTTCGCTCTAAAATGGAGCGGGCCGTATGAAGTTATAATTAGTGGAGACACCTGTGCCTGTCTGGACATAAGGGGGAAGGGGGTTTGGAAACATTGGACTCAACTGAAGGTTTATGAGAAAAGGGCGGGTTCAGTCGAGCCCAAACCATCAATACAGGAAGAAAATCCCAGGGATGGTAATACCAGTAGAGAACCTTAGCAAAGGGAAGATGAGTCTAGTGGAGTACAATGAACAAAAGGAGGGTGTGTGTGTGTAGCAAATTACTAATGACACATCCTTTGTACTTGTCTTACAGATCAATAACGGCTGATTAATGTATGATTCTTTGATCTGTGTGCCTGCATGGGCGTTTGTTTTGTGGCTTGTTGCATCATTTGTGCTTATGTGCTTTTACTTAAACGTGTTAATACAAGAGTGTTATCGGGAGGGCCAAAGAAAGATTAAAATAACACCAGAACAACAGTATTTAATAAAAGATGAGGAGGGAGACCGTAATATGTTTAGTTGCGATAATATGCATTGTTACGGTAGCCGAGGGAAGACCGCTATGTAAGCGGGAATTACATGTAAATACTTTTGTGTATATGTCATATGAGTATGCTAGGGAAAGGGGACAGTCCAGCTGTTGGGTATGTAGCCATATCCCAATCCACTCCAGAGGGGGAGTCCCTCTTAGACCAATACCATTGAATGTAATTCAAATGGCTGAGTGGTTAGTTAGTAGAAACAATACGAGCAATAGTACTAATGGTGAGGAAACCCAGAGCAGAATACGGGAGGAACAAAGAGCACAGTTCAGGAGTGCAGGATATCCCTTAAACATGTTTGAAGGATGGTACAAACCCGTGTATAATATGAGTGAAAAGCCACCGTACCTTATCCTCACAAACACAACTGGGGTAGGAAGACCCGTTGGGGCGATATGTTGGATAAGGAATGTAAGCAGAGGGGAAGAGGGGAATCTGGAAGCAGGGAACAGTCATTGTTAACATAATTGGACAACCCTCGAACAAGGTTCACCCTTAGAAGTTTGGTGGTTTAACACAACGGGTTTAACAAACCTCACTAGTGGGGGAAAATGGAACGGAATCACAGGGAGTAACGGCGAGTCTGGCTTTCCCACATTCACAACGAATATGAACCTAACTGCCTATAATGGGACCTATTTTATTTGCGGACATAAGGCATACCTATGGCTCCCATGAGATTGGACTGGGTCCTGCTATTTGGGATATGTGGTGCCATACATCCATCACTTGCCCTCTATCGCAGATCATCACCATTATCGCCCTAAAAGGGCAATTACAGAAACAGAGCGGTACTTCGCCATTTTATTCCCTTCTTATGGGACAGGCAGAGCCATAAAGGAAATCCAGCTTGTCGCGTCATTGTTAGAAAAAGTAACTAATGACACCGAGGAGGCACTGGCAGAAATAAGTGATGAGATGACGGCGATACGGACTGTTGCCTTACAGAACCGAATGGCATTAGACTACCTGCTAGCGGAGCGGGGGGGGGGTACATGTGCCTTGATAGGGCAGGAATGTTGTACATATATCCCAGATGGCTCCAAGAATATCACAAACCTAGTAACCCACATGAGGGATGAAGTGAAGAAACTCCATACCAATCCCGGGCAGGGATGGTTGGACTGGCTAGGACTAACGGGATGGGGCCCATGGATAATGCATACGCTGGTCATTTTTGTCGCGATATGTGTTGTAATATGCTGTCTGTTAACCATCTTAAAAACTTGTTGCAAAATGGCAATGACACAGTTAATGCCAGTCAGTATGATTCAGATAGACGAGCTATTGCCTGAAGAACAGCAAACGGAGGACAAAGCTAATCCAGCCGACTTCCCCAAGATAAGTCAGTGGGTGTAAGAACAACTCTGTGAAGAAAGAAGATTGGTGGTCGCCTGGAACAAGAGGATCGTGCTCCAGGACCAAAAGGAGGGATTGTTGGAGAGAATTTTGGTACCAAAGGACTTTGCAAAGCTCGTCGGGATACTTGACATTCGTTAAGCTGGCTGAAACTGGACCTTGAACTGTGCACGTACCCTGGGATGGGGTAGTGCCAGCTGCATCCTGTTTTGTACTTCGGTTATCTTGCAAGGACAGACAGTCTGTTAATTGTTTTACTTCTGCTTATCCTATCTCGCGGTCAAAGGTCCAAAGAAGTCCTAGTTCTGCTGAACATTGTTTAAAATATCTTACTGCTACAATGTCATGAGGCATTTCTGTGATTAATTTGCTTAACCTTTCATTTGTGTATAAAGGTACGTTCAGGCTCCAACTCAGCGGTAACAGTGGATAACTTCTTATTTGCATACAGGAATGCAACACATATGGTTACCAACCAAACTCCCGCCATGATGTTCTTCAATCGAAACATTTGATGCCGGCTGGATTTGGTCAAGCCCAACATCAGAAGGGACATGGAGAACCGGCAGTTTCAGTGCCATCTGGAGGAGGTCTTGGTCAGTCCCCTCTGGAGGAGGTCTCGGTCAGTTCCCTCTGGAGGAGGTATCTGTCAGTCTGCTCTGGATGAGGTCTCGGTCAGTCTCCTCTGGAGGAGGTCTTGGTCAGTCTCCTCTGGATGAGGTCTCGGTCAGTCCCCTCTGGAGGAGGTCTCAGCCAGTACCCACTGGATTAGGTCTCGGTCATTCTCCTCTGGAGGAGGTCTCGGTCAGTCCCCTCTGGAGGATGTCTTGGTCAGTCTCCACTGGAGGAGGTCTCGATCAGTCTCCTCTGGCGGAGGTCTCGGTCAGTCTCCTCTGGAGGAGGTCTCGGTCAGTCTCCTCTGGTTGAGGCCTCAGTCTGTCTCCTCTGGAGGAGGTCTCGGTCAGTCTCCTCTGGAGGAGATCCTGGTCAGTCCCCTCTGGAGGAGGTCTCAGTCTGTCCCCTCTGGAGGATGCCTCAGTCAGTCTCTTCTGGAGGAGGTCTCGGTCAGTCCCCTCTGGAGGAGGTCTCGGTCAGTCTCTGGAGGAGGTCTCGAACAGTCTGCTCTGGAGGATGTCTCGGTCTGTCCCCTCTGGAGGATGTCTCAGTCAGTCTCCACAGTAGTAGGGCTCGGTCAGTATCCTCTGGAGGAAGTCTCGGTCAGTCCCATCTGGAGGTGGTGTCGGTCAGTCTCCTCTGGAGGATGTCTCAGTCAGTGTCCTCCGGAGGATGTCTCGGTCAGTCGCCTCTGGAGAAGGTCTCGGTCAGTCTCCTCAGGAAGATGTCTCGGTCAATGTCTGGAGGAGGTCTCAGTCCGTCTCCTCTGTAAGAGGTCTCGGTCAGTATCCTCTGGAGGAGGTCTCGCTCAGTCCCATCTGGAGGTGGTCTCGGTCAGTCTCCTCTGGAGGAGGTCTCGGTCTGTCACCTCGGGAGGACTTCTCGGTCAGTCTTCACTGGAGGAGCTCTCGGTCAGTCTCCTCTGGAGGAGGTCTCGGTCAGTCTCCTCTGGAGGCGATCTCAGTCTGTCCCCTCTGGAGGACGCCTCGGTCAGTCTCCACTGGAAGATGTCTCGGTCAGTCTCCTTTGGATGAGGCCTGAGTCAGTCCCTTCTGGAGGAGGCCGCATCAAACATGGCTGCCACAGCCTGGAAGAGACACCTTCAAAATTGACACTCCAAGACTGCACTCCTTTGAATGGATATATGAACGTGTCTGTATGTGTGTGTGCGTGTGAGTTTCTGTAAATTGCAGAGTCTGCGTGAGATGTGCCTGTATGCACCTGGATATCTGTGTTTCTGCAATTTGCAGAGTGTGTGTGAGTCTGTGTGTCATGTCACTGTAAATGTTAGTTCAATGTGGGTGAGAGGGAAAGTGTATGATTGTGTGTCGGACCTATAGTCAGTGAGAGAGCGAGACATGAAATCAAAAGGCAAGATGCAGAATGGAATGTCTGTTTCTGTAGGCCACAGTGTGCAAATATAAGGGTCTTAAAAGTGTCAATTTGTTTTTAAATTTCCAACACGGCAGTCATCCCTCTGCAGCCTGGCCAGGGTGTGTGCGAGAGAGAGAGGGAGAACAAAAGCTGGTGCTTGTGTGAGATGTGGTCTGCTGCCTTATTTCCTGCTGTTGTTGTATTAAACCCTATTGATTTCATTCTGGTCTGGTCCACATGTAATGCTGCTGTGTGCCACTTTATTGCACTTTATTTCACTTCACTTCAGGACAGTCAGTCAATGAGATATTGAAAAATGTCTTTGTGGAGTATCTGACAGTAAAAGCTGCTCTGGGTTATTTGCATTGTTTTTATTCCACTCCAATCAAATCAAGACATGTCTGCATGCAGTGAGAGGGACATATGAAATCAAGACAAGCAGCAGAATAGAAATCAAAACAGAAAATGCTGGAAATACTCAGCATCTATGGAGAGAGAAAGAAACCAAGTTAATGTTTCAGGCCGATGACCTTTTGTCATAACCTTGACAGAATCTGATGAAAGGTCATTGAGCAGAAATGTTAACTCTGTTTCTCTCCCTCTCCCTATCTCTTGCCACTGATGCTGCCTGACCTACTGAGTATTTCCAGCATTTTATGTTTTTATTTCTGATTTCCAGCATCTGCAGTATTTTGTTTCTGATGCAGTTTGGAAAGCGTGTTTCTGTAGGCCGCAAAATGAAAATATACAATTGCAGGAACGTGGGTTCCTAACTAAAAGACTGAGTGCTACAAAACGAACTTTAATGAAACAAACAGGTTTTAACATGAAACTGCAGGATAACAGCGAATGTAGGCCTACTCTTTTTGGAGGCTCCACGAGGACTGAGCGGGAGGTCCCCGGGTCGACGTCATGACGTCATCACGTTCATCCCGCCGCTGGAGGATCACGTGATCAACGTGATGACGTCATCGCGTTTGGCCACGCTCTTAAAGGGGCCGCGCTATTTGCATGCAAACAATATAAATAAAGATACAGATTCAGTCTGTAGCTAACATGTTGTTAAAGGAATTATATACAAATGATCTGAGTCCTTTGGTGGCTCCGCCACATGCGCTCCCCCAGAATTGTCTTTAACAGCAAAAGTGAGGCATTGAGGAGGCCTGACAAGTCTGTCCGAGCGATGTCGGTAACCCTGCAGAGGAAGCTGATGGATGGTGGTCGAGCTGGCGGGCAGCTCTGGTTCAGCTGGCGTGGTGGGTGTACTCGAGCTGGCGGGCAGCTGTGGTTGATCTGGCACGGCGGTTGCGGGCGGTCGTCAATGTTTTGGCGGTTGAGCGATGATGACTGGTCCAAGTGAGCCGGCTTCAACCGGTCCACCGAAATGTGATCCGACTTCCCTCCAATGTCGACCGAAAAGGATTTGTCTCCCGATTCGATGATGAGGAAAGGACCAGTAGGAGGGGGCTTGAGCGGATCTCGGTGAGCGTCATGGCGGATAAAAACGTACTCGGCGTTCTTCAGCTCAGCTGGCACGTGGGAGCTCTGTAGGACGTGATTTGACGTGGGCACCGGAGCGAAGCATCTGGCCACTTCCTGGTGGCTGACAAGCTGCTGGGAGGCAGACCATGGCTCTGTGTGAGAAGGGAGGAAATCCCATGGAAGTCGGAGAGGCTGGCCATAAACGAGTTCTGCGGAGGATGATTGCTGGTTTTTGGGCGCCGTACGAAGACCCAAAAGGACCCATGGGAGTCTGTCCACCAATCCCGCACCTTGAAGACTGGCCCGTAGAGTGGCTTTAAGCGACCTGTGGATTCGCTCGCACAGGCCATTCGCCTGTGGATGATACGCGGTGGTGCGATGAAGTTTGGTGCCGAGCCCCTGAGCTACAGCGTTCCAGAGCTCCGAGGAAAATTGTGGCCCACGATCGGAGGAGATGTCCGCTGGTACCCCGAAACGAGCGACCCAACAGGAGATGAAAGCTCTAGCGAAGTCTACCAAAGTGGTGGAAACCAAAGGAATTGCCTGTGGCCAGCTAGTGGTGCGGTCCACCATGGTGAGGGGATGCGTATAACCATGGGAAGGCGGAAGTGGCCCCACAAGGTCCACATGCACGTGGTCGAACCGAAGCTCCGGAACAGGGAATGTAGCCACTGGAGCTTTTACATGACGCTGGACCTTGGCCTTCTGGCAGACCACGCAGGTGTTGGCCCAGTCACGGACATCGAGGTGCATACCCTTCCAGACGAACTTCGCCGACATTAGCCATTGTGAAGCCTTCATACCAGGGTGCGACAACGCGTGTATGGCATTAAACACCTTCCAGCGCCATGCAACTGGCACGATAGGTCGGGGAATGCCCATGGAGTCGTCGCAAAGAAGCGTGGTGCCTGCGGCCTGGAAACTGACGTCGGTCACCTGGAAACTAGAGGGGATGGTTCTGCATGATTGGACCGCTGGGTCTGATGCCTGGTCTGCAGCCATGAGGGCGTAGTCAATCCCGAGGTGAACCGCATGGACCGTCGCGCGGGAGAGGCAATCCGCTACCAGGTTGACTTTACCAGACACATTTTGATAGTCCGTGGTAAATTCAGAAATAAACGTCAGGTGACGTTGTTGACGAGCTGACCATGGTTCGGCAGTCTTGGCCATTGCGAACGTTAGAGGCTTGTGGTCGACAAAAGCCGTGAAGTGACGTCCTTCTAATAAGAACCGGAAATGGCGGATGGCTAGAAAAAGGGCCAGCAACTCCCGATCGAAGGTGCTGTATTTTCTTTCATTACTCCGTAGTTGACGGCTGAAAAGCGCCAGCGGTTGCCACGTGCCGTTCTCCCACTGCTCCTGTACTGCGCCGATGGCGTAGTCTGATGCGTCGGTGGTAAGGGCGATGGTGGCACCTGGAAGTGGGTGCGCCAGCATGGTTGAGTTGGCCAAAGCGCACTTGGTGTTGACGACATGCCTGGTCCATCTCGGCCATCCAGCTGATTGGATCCTTACCGGACTTGCCCTTGAGGGCCCCGTACAAAGGCTGCATAAGCTGAGATGCCTTAGGGATCAATCGGCAGTAGAAATTGACCATCCCGAGGAACTCTTGCAGGGCCTTGACGGTTGGGGGGCGCGGGAACGAGGTAACAGCTTCCACCTTCGTCAGTAAGGGAATGGCGCCATCTGATGTTATGCGGTATCCCAAGAAATCGATCCGCTGCAGGCTGAACTGGCACTTGGCCAGGTTGATGATCAAACCGTGCTGACTGAGGCATGTAAAGAGAGTACGCAAATGGCAGATGTGCTCTTCCTTGCTAGCGCTGGCAATGAGTATGTCGTCAAGGTAGACAAAGATGAAATTTAGGTCTCGGAGCACGGAATCCATCTAGCGCTGGAAAGCTTGTGCTGCGTTCTTGAAGCCAAAAGGAATCCGCAGGAACTCAAAAAGGCCAAAAGGGGTGATGACTGCGGTTTTCGGGACGTCTTGCGGGTGCACGGGAACCTGGTGATACCCCCGGACGAGGTCGACTTTTGAAAAGGTAGAATTTCCTGCAAATGGGCCGAGAAATCCTGAATATGCGGGATCGGGTACCGATCAGGAGTAGTGGTGTCATTCAGGCATCGGTAGTCACCGCATGGCCGCCAGCCACCGCCCAGTTTTGGAACAACGTGCAGAGGGGAAGACCAGGGACTATTCGACCGGCGAATAATCCCCAGCTGCTCCATGGTGTCGAACTCCCCTTTCACAGCTGCGAGATTGCCGGGTTCAAGCCGTCTAGCCCTTGCATACACCGGGGAGCCAATGGTGGTGATATGATGATCAACACCATGCTTCGTAGCCGAGGAGGAGAAAGTGGGCCTGGTCAGCTCCGGGAACTCTCCGAGGAGCCGAGTGACGTCATCCAGACATGGAAATGCACAGGCGATAGAGCGCGACATGGTGGTACCGTGGTGGCATGGAATTGAGTGGAAGGTGCCCGCACTGATCAAACGGCGGTGCTGGACATCGACGAGGAGGCCGTTGGCACACAGGAAATCAGCCCCTAGGATGGCCTGCGAGAATGTGGCCGTGACGAATTCCCAGTGGAACCGCTGACCGCCGAAACACAGTTGGACATGCCGCCATGAGGGAAAAACCGGGGTTCCCAGCTTGCATATCGAGATTCGACGCAGGTAGGATGCTACACTGTGCCCCGGTGTCACAAAGGAAACGTCGACCCGATAGGGAGTCGGTGTTGTAAAGAAGTTTCCCCGAAGATCCGATGGCCTCGCAGCCGCGGAGCACCCGTTAGATCCGGTCGTCCTTCGCCAGGGATGCTGCAGGAGCTTTGTTTTGTTTTTGGGCGAAAAGCTGCAGGGAGAGCGGCAGCGTCGTCCTTTCACGCCAAAACGGGCGTGATAGGAGCACCAGCCCACTGCAAGAGGAGCTGGAGCCGCATCTGTGGGGGATGGGCATCTCGTGGCAGGGCAGCACTGCTGGGTTACTGTGAAAATTTTATCTGCTTCGGCAGCAAGCTCGGCACAGTCTGTGACCTCGAACCTGGCTAGGGCAGCCTGCACCTGCTCCGGCAGTTGGCAGAGGAATAGCTCCCGGAAGAGGAAACATTCCGGTTTGGTGCATAAGAGTGTGAGCATCTGCCTCATGAGCTCGTACTGTTTGGTGTCCCCGAGGCCGGGCATAGCGAGGAGCCGGCGAGCACGTTCTGACTTCGAGAGATCGAAGACTTGTAGCAACCGCGCCTTTAACGTATCATACTTGCGGTCAGTAGGAGGACTACCGAGGAGGCTGATGATCTGCGAGGCAGTGGCGCTGTCGAGGGCGGAGACCACATAGTAATAATGGGTCTGATCCATGACGATGTCCCTGATGGCGAACTGGGCTTCAGCATGGATAAACCACGCGACTGGTTGCTGCTCCCAGAACTGTGGCAGTTTCAGAGTCATGGCATTCGTTACCATGCTGAAGATCTTCCACGAAAACCGTTCGCGAAAGTCGGGGTCACCAATGTAGGAACGTGGATTCCTAACTAAAAGACTGAGTGCAACTCAGGCGATCAAACAAAACGAACTTTAATGAAACAAATAGGTTTTAACATGAAACTGCAGGATAAAATCGAATGTTGGTCTGCTCTCTTTGGAGGCTCCACGAGGACTGAGCGGGAGGTCCCGGGGTCTACGTCATGACGTCATCACGTTCTTCCCGCCGCTGGAGGATCACGTGATCAACGAGATGACGTCATCGCGTTTGGCCGCGCTCCTAAAGGTGCCGTGCTATTTGCATGCAAACAATATAAATAAAGATACAGATTCAGTCTGTAGCTGATATGTTGTTAAAGGAATTATATACAAACAAACTGGGTCGTTTGGTGGCTCCGCCACACAAGAATAAAAAGTGTACTTTTGCTTTTATACTGCCAAACACAGAAGAGCAATGAGAGAAATCAACATTCTTTCATTGCTAATAGTGTTGTGTGGCAATTTTGCAGGCTGTGTGTGTGTCTGAGAGAGAGAGAGAGAGAGAGACAGCAAAAGCTGGTGTGTATGCAGGGCTTGTTTGAGTTCAAGTTACCAGCTCGGTGCATTGCTACTGCATCTCAGGTCTGAAAAAACAGAAAGTATACAACATCAGATCATACTGATATCATTCTAGGAGGCGCTGCTGTAGGATCTTACTTTGCCTTTCTTTCAAGACTTTTATAAAAAGCAAACCTACATTTTGTCAAGCCATTTTATTGTTTTCTGGACTGGAATTTATCAGGGAATGTTTGTGGGGTGTTTCCGAGCATAGCCTGCTGTGGGATCTTACTCTCCCTATAATTTCTAAAACCAGCCAAACCAAGACATGACTTTTGAAAAAACAAAGTATATATAATATTGTTATTATTAATTATAAATCCATTTGATTTTTACTCTGCTCTGGACTGCCTTGCAAAAGCTGCTGTGGAATCTCTATATATATTATTTATTCTTGATTGTATTAACTTCTGTTCACCCTCCCTGCCAATCTCCTAGTGCGTCACTCACCCCCTACAGGCCTGTTCACACCCTGCAATCCCCCAGCACCTTCTGGTCCTGAGATCCACGCTCACTCACTCACTCAGACAGGAGCCGAGCTGGTCAGCTGCTGCCCCCATTCCTTCCTTCCTTCCTGCACCATTTGCTGCCTGCCTGGGTGTGTCTGTGAGCAGCAGCACAGCATTTGAGTGGCTCCAGCAAATGACCACACACAGCAACCAGGCGGGCGGGGCGGGTCCCCGCTCTCTGCAACACAATCTACGCGCCCATTTAAAGTCACAGTCCACCACTAAGTACGATTATATTGCCAAGCGATATTCCATTGCAAAGGACTATTATATTGAAAGTGATATTACATTGCAAAGGACGTTTCCATTGCAAAGGACGTTTCCATTGCAAAGTGAAATTCAATTGCAAAATGCTCTTCCATTGCAACGGTCTATTATATTGCAAAGGACAATTATGCAATCATAGAAATTTATGGCACAGAAGGAGACCATTCGACACGTCGTGCCTGTGCCGGCTTTCTGCAAGAGTCCTTCAGCTCGTCCCACTCCCCCGCCCTTTCCAGGTAGCCCTGCACTTTTTCCCTTCAGGTACTTATCCAATTTCCTTTCAAAAGCCACGATTGAATCTGCCTCCACCATCCTTTCAGGCAGGGCATTCCAGATCATAAGCACTCACTGCATAAAATCTTTTTCCTCGTGCCGCCTTTGGTTCTTCTGCCAAGCAACATCTCTCTGGCTCTTGCATCCTTCCTAAAGCCTGGTGCCCAGAATTTGATACTATACTCCAGTTGAGGCTGAATCAGTGTTTTATAAAGATTCATCAGAATGTTCTTGCTTTTGTACTCTATGCCTATATTTATGAAGCCCAGGATCCTGTATGCTTTTTATAACTGCTTTCTCAACATGCCGCTTTCTCACTCTGCCCTGCCACCTTCAGCGATGTTTGAATGTACACCCCAGGTCTCTCTGTTCATGCACCCCATTTAGAATTGTACCCTTTAGTTTATATTGCCTCTCCTTGCTCTTCCTACCAAAATGTAACACTTTGAACTTTTCAGCATTAAATGTCATCTGCCACATGTCTGCCCACTCCACCAGCATGCCTGTGTCCTCTTGAAGTCTATCTCTATTCTCCTCACTGTTCACTATACTTCCAAGTTTTGTGTCATCTACAAATTTTAAAAATGTGCTCCAACACCCATGTCGAAGTCATTAATATATATCAAGAAAAGCAGTGGTCCTATTACAGACCCCTGGGAAACACCACTGTATACCTTCCTGAAAAGCAACCGTTCACCACTACTCTTTGTTTCCTGTCACTTAGTCAATTTCACAAGAACATAAGAACATAAGAAATAGAAGCAGGAGTAGGCCATTTGGCCCTTTGAGCCTGCTCCGCCATTCAATAAGATCATGGCTGATCTAAAAGAGGTGGCTGAAGAGATAGTGGATGCATTGGTTTGATCTTCCAAAATTCCCTAGATTCTAGAATGGTCCCAGCGGATTGGAAGGTAGCAAAAGTAACACCGCTATTCAAAAAAGGAGGGAGAGAAAAAACACGGAACTACAGGCCAGTTAGCCTGACATCAGTTGTCGGGAAAATGCTGCAATCCATTGTTAAGGAAGTGGTATCCGGGCACTTCGAAAATAATAACATGATTAGGCAGACTCAACATGGTTTTATGAAAGGGAAATCGTGTTTGTCAAATTTATTAGAATTTTTTGAGGATGTAACTAGCAGGGTAGATAAAGGGGAACCAGTGGATGTAGTATATTTGGATTTCCATAAGGCATTCGATAAGGTGACACATAAAAAGTTATTACACAGGATTAGGGTTCATGGGTCTGAGGGTAATATAGTAGTATGGATAGAGGATTGGTTAACGGACAGAAAACAGATAGTAGTGATGAACGGATCTTTGTCAGGTTGGCAGGCTGTAACTAGTGGGATACCACAAGGATCAGTGTTGGGGCCTCAGTTATTTACACTCTATATTAATGACCTAGATGCAGGATCCGAGTGTAATATATCCAGGTTTGCTGATGAGACAAAGCTAGGTGGGACAGTAAGCTGTGAGAAGAACACAAAGAGTGCAAAGGGATATAGATAGATTAAGTGAGTGGGCAGAAAGGTGGCAGATGGAGTATAATGTAGGGAAATGTGAAGTTATTCACTTTGGTAGGAAGAATAGAAAAACAGAATATTTTTAAATGGTGAGAATCTTTCAAATGTTGGTGTTCAGACGGATTTGGGTGTTCTCGTGCAAGAAACACAGAAAGCTAGCATGCAGCTAGAGCAAGCAATAAGGAAGGCAACTGGAATGTTGGCCTTTACTGCAAGGAAGTTGGAGTATAAGAGTAAGGATGTCTTGCTACAATTGTACAGGACCTTGGTGAAACCACACCTGGAGCACTCTGCACAGTTTTGGTCTCCTTATCTAAGGAAGGATTTACTTGCCTTGGAGGTGGTGCAAGGAAGGTTCACAAGATTGATTCCTGGGATGAGAAGGCTGTCCTATGATGAGAGATTGTGTAGAATGGGCCTATACTCTCTGGAGTTTAGAAGAATGAGAGGTGATCTCATTGAAACATACAAGATTCTGAAGGGGATTGACAGGGTAGATGCTGAGAGGTTGTTTCCCCGGGCTGGAGTGTCTAGAACTAGGGGGCAAGTCTCAGGATAAGGGGTTGGCCATTTAAGACTGAGATGAGGAGGAATTTCTGCACTCAGAGGGTTGTGAATCTGTGGAATTCTCTGCCCCAGACGGCCGTGCATGCTGAGCCTTTGGGTATATTCAAGGCTGTGATAGATAGATTTTTGGACTCTAGGGGATTCAAGGGATATGGAGATCGGGCGGAAAAGTTGAGTTGAGATCGATGATCAGCCTTGACCTTATTGAATGGTGGAGCAGGCTTGAGGGGCTGCATGGCCTATTCCTGCTCTTAATTTTTATGTTCTTATGTTTTTCTACCGCATCTGCACTATCCCCATATCCCCTGATTGCCTTAATGTTCAAAAATCTATCGATCTATATCTTGAATATACTCAATGAATGAGCTTCCAAAGCCCTCTGGGATAGAAAATTCCAAAGATTCACCACCCTCTGAGTGAAGAAATTTCTCCTCATCTCAGTCCTAAGTGGCTGATCCCTTATTCTGAGATTGTGACCCCTGGTTCTAAACTCCCCAGTTAGAGGAAACATCCTCCATGCATCTACCCTGTCAATTTCATATCCATGCTGCCACTTTCACTTTAATTCCATGTTGTTCAACTTTGCCGGCAAGCTTATTATTTGGAACTTTCTCAAATGCCTTCTGGAAGTTCACGTACACCACACCGACTGATTTGTCCTCATCAACCCTCTCTGTTACTTCTTAAGAAATCTCGATCAATTTATTTAAACAGGATTTGCCTTTAAAATTTCCGTGCAGCCTTAACTTAATTAATCCTCACTTTTCCAAGTAATTGTTAATTGTGTCCCTGATTATCATTTCTAAAAGCTTCCCTGAGGTTAAACTGACTGGCCTGTAGTTTCTGGGTTTATGCTTATACCATTTTTTGAACAAGTGTGTAACATTTGCAAATCTCCAGTCCTCTGGCAACACTCCCATATGTAAGGAGGATTGGCAGATTATGGCCAATCCCTCCACAATGTCCACTCTTACCTACTTCAGCAACCTAGGATGCAACCCATCCGGTCCTGATGAATTATCCTCTTTAAGTACAGCCAGCCTTTCTAATACCTCTGTCTCAATTTTTATCTCATTTATCGCAACTACCTGTACTTTCACTATGAATTTGACAGCATCTCCATCCTTCTTAAGGACAGCTGCAAATTACCTCAGCTAGTGCCTCAGTCATGCCTTCTGCCTCCATGCATAGGTCTCCTGTTTGGTTCCTAATTGCCCCCACACCTCCTATTACTACCTGTTTACTATTTGTGTGCCTGTAGAGTACTTTGTATTCACTTTTATGCAGCCTGCCAGTCTATTCTCATACTCACACTTTGCCCCTCCTGTTTTCCTTTCACTCCCGTTCTGACCTTTATATATTCAGTCTGATGAATGTACTGAACCTGGTCATGATGGTGCGGCATATAAATCTCCTGGAATGTACTGAAACGGGTCACAACACCATGCATGGTTCGGGATATAAGCAGTGAGGAACTTTAAAGTGTGACAGTGCTGGTTTGTAACTCAGCAGTGAGCGGGTCCGAGATCTGCAGGGCGGAGATTAGAGCTGTAATCCGGCTAATGTCAGTCAGCCCGATTATAGCATCTTTAATATTGTTCCAGGCTCTGTAACCATTTACTTTTAATTTCACTGGAGGTCGATTAGTTTACCGGCACCGGCAGTGACAGGGAGGGCAGATTACTGTCAGCATAAGATCCGGGGTAAACTGTGACCTATCTCCATATGCCCGCCTTTGGCCCATCTCCCTTAATACCTTTCATTAATAAATATCTATCAGTTCCGCTGCAAAATTAACAATTGATCTGGCATCAATTGATGTTTGTGGAAGAGAGTTCCAAACTTCTACCACCCTTTGTGTGTAAAAGTGTTTCCTAATTACACTCCTGGAAGGTCTGGCTCCCATTTTTAGACTATGCCCCCTAGTCCTAGACTCACCAACTTAGCGGGAATAGTTTTTCTCTATCCACCCTATCAATTCGCCTTAATATCTTGAAAACTTCGATCAAATCCCCCATAACATTTTAAATACTAAAAAAAAAGTATTAAGAGGAGCGGTGGGGCGAATAACGGACCAAAATGGAGACGTATGCATGGAGACAGAAGGTTGGGCTGAGGTACTAAGGTTGTTTTTTTTCCATTCGGTGACAAGGATCGCAAGCTTCAACAACTCTTGGACACCAACACCCCTCCAGAAGCTACTTCTGCTTCACTTTCCTCTGACCCCATCACTTCTTCCAATCTCACCCCCTGCCGTGATTTCACTATCTCCTCTGACCTTCGCCTCTCTGACCCCGAACGATCAGTCCTTAGCAAAGGCCTGAGCTTCATCCGCTTATGCACCCATCTCAATGAATTCGAGCCCGGCACGATGCTGAGCACTTTTTCCGCTGCCTTCATCTCCGTGCCCTCTTCTTTGGCCAGGAGTCTTCCCCCCGCACAGCTGACCATTTTTCCCATTATCAGAATTCTCGTTCTACCTGGACCCCTCCCTCTGGCCTCTTAACCTCTCTAGTTCTTTTCATTGCAAACTTCCGGCGTGACATCAGCCATCTCAATTTCTCTCCACCCCTCACTCACTCCAACCAACTCACTCTGAACTTGCAGCACTCTATTCTCCCAGATCCAACCCCAACATTGTCATTAAATCTTCTGACAAGGGTGGTGCTGCTGTTGTTTGGCGAACTGACTCCTACCTAGCGGAGGCTGAACACCAACTCTCCGACACCTCCTCCTACCTCTGATTGGACCATGACCCCACTACCAAACATCAAGCCACCATTTCCAAGACCATCATGAATTCATCTCCTCTGGAGGTCTTCACTCCACAGCCGCCATCCTCAGAGTTCCCCAAACCAGCACAGCCCACTTCAACGTCCTTCCCAAGATCCAGAAACAGGCCTGTCCTGGTAGACCCATCGTTTCAGCCTGTTTTTGCCCCATGGAACATATCTCTACCTATCTCGACTCTAATTTTTCTCCCCTTGTCCAGTCTCTTCCCAATTACATCTGCGACTCTTCTGATGCCCAACGCCACTTTAACAGTTTCCAGTTTCCTGGACCCAACCTTCTCCTTTTGACTATGGACGTTCAATCACTCTACACTTCCATCCCCCACCAGGATGGCCTGAGGGCGCTCTGCTTCTTCCTTGAACAGAAGCCCATCCAGTCCCCATCCACCACCACCCTCCTCCACCTGGCTGAACTTGTTCTCACATTGAACAACTTCTCCTTTGATTCCACTCACTTCATCCAAATTAAAGGTGTTGCTATGGGGACCCACATGGCTCCTAGCGATGCCTGCCTTTTTGCGGATATGTGGAACATTCTTTGTTCCAGTCTTATGCAGATCCTCACTCTCACCTCTTTTCCCCGTACATTGATGACTGTATCAGTATTGTTTCCTGATCTCGCCCTGAACTACAAAATTTCATTCACTTTGCTTCCAATTTCTACCCTTTCCTCACCTTCACATGGTCCATCTCCGACACTTCTCTTCCCTTTCTTGACTTTTCTGTCTCTATCTCTGTGGCTAGGCTATTGGCAAACATTCACTACAAGCCCACTGATTCCCACAGATACCTGGACTACACTTCCTCCCACCCTGCTTTCTGTAAGGACTCTATTCCATTCTCCCAGTTTCTCCATCTCTGCCGCATCTGCTCTGACGATACCACCTTCCACACTAGTGCTCCAAGAAATCACAGAAATCACAGAAACCCCACAGTGCAGATAGAGGCCATTTCGGCCCATCGAGCCTGCACCGACACATATCCCACCTGATCCCCGTAACCCCACGTATTTAATCCCCCTAACACTAAGGGTAAATTTATCATAGCCAATCAACCTAGCCCGCACATCTTTGGACTGTGGGAGGAAACCGGAGCACCCGAAGGAAACCCACGCAAACACGGGGAGAATGTGCAAACTCCACACAGACAGTCACCCGAGGCCGGATTCGAACCCGGGTCCCTGGCGCTGTGAGGAAACAGTGCTAACCACCATGCCACCGTGCTGCTTCCTTTTTCCTTCTTCCTCAACCGAGGATTCCCATTTACTGTGGTTGACAGAGTTCTTGACCGTGGCCATTCTATTTTTCACACTTCTGTTCTCACCCATTCCCCTCCCTCCCGGCACCATGTAAGGGTTCCCCTTATCCTCAAATTTCACCCCACTAGCCTCCAAGTTCAACGGATCATCCTCCACCATTTCTGCAACATCCAGCATGAACCCAGAACCAAACACATCTTCCCCTCACCTCCCCTTTCAGCATTCTGAAGATACCACTCCCTCCACGACACCCTTGACCACTCCTGTATCACCTCCAACACCCCTTCCGCTTTGCCCGGCACCTTCATGTGCAAGTTCAGGAAATGCAACACATGCCGTTTTACCTCCACCCTTCCCACTGTCCAGGGCCCCAAATACTCCTTCCAGGTGAAACAGCGATTTACTTGTACTTCTTGCAATTTAGTATAATGTATTCACTGCTCACGATGTTGCCTCCTCTACATTGGGGAGACCAAACGCTGATTGGGTGACCGATTTGTGGAACACCTCCGTTAAATCCGTAAGGTGTACCCTGGGCTTCCAGCCACCTGTCACTTTAATTCTCCACTCCACTCCCACTCAGACCTCAACGTCCTCAGCCTCTTACATTGTTCCAGTGAAGCTCAACGTAAGCTCGAGGAACAGCACCTCATCTTTCGATTAGGCACTTTACAGCCTTCTGGACTCAACATAGAGTTCAACAATTTCAAATCATAACCTCTGCCCTATCTAGTTATGCCATTTATTTATTTATTTATTTCTCTCCCTCTCTCACATGGCAACTGTTTTCATTCTGCCAGTGACATTTACACTTCCTCTCGAGCCATCTTTTGGTTTTTACCTTGTCCCATTACCATCACCTTTTGCCTTGCACCTTCTCTTAATCTTTCTTAATGTCTCTTAATCTCTCCTGCCTTCCATCCTATCACAGACCTTCCCTTTGGTTCTTTCCTCCCCTCCCCCCTTTCCCTCCCCCTGCACTTGCTTAAAAATCTGTTCCATCTCCAGCTTTTTCCAGTTCTGACGAAGGGTCATCGACCTGAAACGTTAACTCTGTTTCACTCTCCACTGAAGCTGCCTGACCTGCTGAGTATTTCCAGCATTTTCCTTTTTATTTCAGATTTCCAGCATCCGCAGTACCTTGCTTTTGTACTAAGTTAGGTACTCTGCAGCTGTCTTTACGAAGGAAGAAGATGCAGCCACATTCATAGTGAAATAGGAGGTAGTTGCGATACTGGATGGGATAAAACTGGTAAAGAGGAGGTGCTGGATAGGCTGGCTGTACTTAAAGTAATTCACTCGGACTGGATGGGATGCATCTTTGGATGCTGTGGGATGTAATAGTGGAAATTGTGGAGGTACTGGCCATAATGTTCCATTCCTCCTTCCTCAGATATGGTAGTGTTGCCAGAGGACTGGAAAATTGCAAATGTTACACCCTTGCTCAAAAAAGGGTGCAAGGATAAACCCAGTAATTACAAGCCAGTCAATGTAACCTTAGTGGTGGGGCTGCTTATAGAAACAATATTCCGGGACAAAATCAACAATCACTTGAACAAGTGTAGATTAATTAAAAAAAGCCAGCACGGATTTGGAAAGGCAAATCGAGTTTAGCTAACTTGATCGAGTTTTTTGTCGAGGTAACAGAGATGGTTGATGAGGGCAATGCGGTTGATGTATTACACATGGACTTCCAAAAGGCATTGGAAAAAGAGCCACATAAAAGGCATGCACGCAAAGTTGAAGCCCATAGAATAAAAGGGACAGTGGCAGCATGGATACGAAATTTGCCTAACTGACAGGACACAGAGAGTAGTGGTCAATGGTTGTTTGTGGACTGGAGGAATTTATGCAGTGCTGTTCCCCAGGGTTCGGTACTAGGACCACTGCTTTTCTTCATATACATTAGTGACTCGGATTTGGGTGTACAGAGCACAATTTCAAAATTTGCAGTGTTACAAAGCAGAGGTAGAGTGAACAGTGAGGAGGACAGTGATAGACTTCAAGAAGACATAGACAGACTGGTGCAATGAGCAGATACATGGCAGATGAAATTTAACATAGAAAAGTGAGAAGTGATATAATTTGGTACTGAGGACGAGGAGCGCCAATATAAACTGAAGGGTACAATTGTAAAGTGTGCATGCACAGACAGACCTGTAGTTATATGTGCACAAGTCATTGAAGATGAAAGGGCAGGTTGATACAAATGTAAAAAAGCATACGGAATCCTGGGCTTCATAAATAGATGCATAGATTACAAAAGCACGGAAGTTATGATGAGCCTTGGAGGAGGGGACCGAGTGTAACATATCAAAGTTTGCAGATGATACAAAGATGGGACAGAAAGTAGTGAGTGAGGAGGACATAAAAAACCTGCAAAGGGACATAGACAGGCTAAGTAAGTGGGCAGAGATTTGGCAGATGGAATACAATACTGAAAAATGTGAGGTTATGCACTTTGGCAGGAAAAATCATAGAGCAAGTTATTATCATAATGGCAAGAAACTGGAAAGTACTGTAGTACAAAGGGATCTGGGGGTCCTGGTGCACGCAACTCAAAAAGTTAGTATGCAGGTGCAGCAAGTGATCAAGAAGGCCAATGGAATGTTGGCTTTTATTGCTAGGGGGATGGAATATAAAAACAGGGAGGTATTGCTGCAGTTGTACAAGGTATTGGTGAGACCGCACCTGGAATACTGCATACAGTTTTGGTGTCCATACGTAAGAAAAGACATACTTGCTCTCAAGTCAGTACAAAGAAGGTTCACTCGGTTAATCCCGGGGATGAGGGGGTGGTCATATGAGGAGAGGTTGAGTAGATTGAGACTCTTCTCATTGGAATTCAGAAGAATGAGAGGCGATCTTATTGAAACATATAAGATTGTGAAGGGGCTTGATAGGGTGGATGCGGTGAGGATGTTCCCAATGATGGGTGAAACTAGAACTAGGGGGCATAATCTTAGAATAAGGGGCTGCTCTTTCAAAACTTAGATGAGGAGAAACTTCTTCACTCAGAGGGTGGTAGGTTTGTGGAATTTTCTGCCCCGGGAAGCTGTGGAAGCTGCATCATTAAATAAATTTAAAACAGAAATAGATAGTTTCCTAGAAGTAAAGGGAATTAAGGGTTACTGGGAGCGGGCAGGAAATTGGACGTGAGTCTAGGTTCGGAATGTTCATGGCCCTGTGGGTCGTGGAGTGGGCCCAGGGGCCGTGTAGCCTGCTTCTGCTCCTACTGTGTTCTAATTCTGTGTTAGATTTCAGGAGATGGTTTTATTCCTGTCCCTGGCTGGGGTGGAGATCGCCTTTACAGAAGGTAAGTACTGTAGAAAATATAGGGACAGAGTGATCTCCTGGAAGAATTTCGATCGCCTAGATGGGTCAGAGAGGAATTTCCCAGATTTATTTCTCCCAAATCGGCCATTGGGTCTTTTATCTGGTCTTTCGCCTCTCCCGGGAGATCACATGGGTTCGAGTGGATGGAGAGTGATAGAAGATTTGAGGTTAGGATCAGATCAGCCATGATCTTATTGAATGGTGGAGCAGGCTCGAAGGGCCGATTGGCCTACTCCTGCTCCTATTTGTGATGTTCTTATGTTCTTTATAAAACACTAGACCAAACCAAAGTCAACATGAAGAAGAAACTTGTTTAAACAGCGAGTGGTTATGATCTGGAATGCACAGCCTGAATGTGTGATGGAGGCAGATTCAATCGTGGTTTTCAAAACGGAATTGGATAACATAGAAGAAACATAGAAGATAGGAGCAGGAGTAGGCCATTCGGACCCTCGAGCCTGCTCCACCATTCAATGCGATCATGGCTGATCATCCAAATTCAGTACCCGGTCCCTGCTTTCTCCACATACCCCTTGATCCCTTTAGCCTTAAGAAATATTTCCAATTCCTTATTGAATATATTTAATGAACTGGCCTCCACCGCCTTCTGTGGTAGAGAGTTCCACAGGTTCACCACTCTCTGGGTGAAGAAATTCCTCCTCATTTCTGTCCTTAATGGCCTACCCTTAATTCTTAGACTGTGTCCCCTGGTTGTGGACTCCCGACCATCGGGAACATCCTTCCTGCATCTAGTCTGTCCAGTCCAGTCAGAATTTTATAAGTTTCAATGAGATCACCTCTCATTCTTCTAAACTCCAGCGAGTACAAGCCCAATCGACCCAATCTCTCCTCATACGTCATTCCTGCCATCCCAGGTATCAGCCTGGTTAATCTTCGCTGAACTCCTTCCATGGCAAGAACATCCTTCCTCTGATAAGGCGACCAAAACTGCACACAATATTCCAGATGTGGTCTCACCAAGGCCCTGTACAAGTGCATCAAGACATCCTTGCGCTTCTGTACTCAGACCATCTCGCTACGAAGGCCAACATACCATTTGCCTTCTGAACCGCGTGCTGCACCTGCATGCTTACCTTCAGCGACTGGTGCACAAGGACACCCAGGTCTCGTTGCACTTCCCCTTCTCCCAATCTATTGGCATTCAGATAATAATCTACCTTCCTGTTTTTGCCACCAAAGTGGATAACCTCACATTTATGCACATTATATTGCATCTGCCATGTTTCTGCCCAATCACCTAACATGTCCAAATCACCCTGGAGTTTCTCGACATCCTCCTCACAGCACACACGCCTAGCCAGCTTTGTGTTTTCTGCAAATTTGGAGATATTACATCTAGTTCCCTTATCTAGATCATTAATATATATTGTGAATAGCTGGGGTCCAAGGACCGATCGCTGCGGTACTCCACTAGTCACTGCCTGCCACTCGGAAACCCTGTGGCCATCCCCCACTCCAGCAGATACACCACTTTGAGTACTGTTGGGGGGTGATGGCTTATCAGAGGAAGGCAGCAGCAGCCAACTTCCTGGCACCATGGGTGGCTCTGCTGCACAGAATGGGAGGAAAAAGAGGGGTAGAGCTATAGTAGTAGGGAATTCAATTGTAAGGGGAATAGATAGGCGTTTCTGCGGCTGCAAACGAGACTCCAGGATGGTGTGTTGCCTCCCTGGTGCAAGGATCAAGGATGTCTACGAGCGGTTGCAGAACATCTTGGAAGGGGAGGGTGAACAGCCAGTTGTCGTGGTGCATATAGGCACCAACGATATAGGTAAAAAGCGGGATGAGGTCCTAAAAGCGGAAGTTAGGGAGTTAGGAGATAACTTTAAAAAAAAGGACCTCAAAGTTTGTAATCTCAGGATTGCTACCAGTGCCACGTGCTAGTCAGAGTAGAAATAGAAGGATACTTAAGATGAATAGGTGGCTAGAGGAATGGTGCCAGGGGGAGGGATTCAAGTTCCTGGGACATTGGAACCGGTTCTAGGGGACGTGGGACCAGTTCAAACCGGACGGTTTGCACCAGTGCAGGGCTGGAACCGATGTTTGCTAGTGCTGTGGGGGGGGGGGGGGTTAAAATAAAACGGCAGGGGGTTAGGTACCTGAGCAGGGAGACAAAGGAAAGGGAAACAAAGATAAAAGCAAAATATAGGAAGGAGAAAAACAAAAGTGGCAGTCAGAGAAAACAACGGTTTAAATCAAACATGGCCATAGTAAATAATAATTCTAATAGGTCTAAGAGCATTAAAAAAAGTACCCGGGGGAAAAAAGTGGCAGGGCTAAGGGGAAAGGGCAGGGGAGTGGGACTAGCTGAAGTGCTCTTGCAGTTATCCGGCTCGGGCTCGATGGGCCAAATTGCTTCCAGCTGTACTGTAGCCATTCTATGATTCTACGAGTCTACGAATACAGCCCCAATTTCTGTAAACTCTCCTCGCAATTTAACCCTTGGAGTACGGGTATCATTCTGGTCAACATAAGCTGCACTCCCTCCAAGGCCAGTATATCCTTCCTAAGGTGTGTTGCCTAGAATTGCTCACAATACTCCAGGTCTACCTAGGGCTTTGTATAGCTGTAGCATAACTTATACCCGCTTGTATTCTAGTCCTCTAGATATAAAGGTCAGCATGTCTATAGCCTTTTTGATTATATTATGTACCTGTTCATGATATTTAATGTTCGATGTACCTTGACCACAAGTCACCTTGGACCTCCCCTGCCTTTGGCTATTCACCATTTAGAATGTACCCTGTTTTAACATTTTCAGGTCCAAAGTGGATGACCGCATATTTTCCTACATTGAAATCCATTTCCCACATTTTAGCCAATTTGCTTAATCTATCAATATCCCTTTGTAATTGTATGCGTTCATCTTCACTGCCTACAATGTCACCTTTTTTTGTCATCGACAAATGTGGATATGTGGCTTTCTATGCCATCATCTAAGTCGTTAATGAATACTATGAATAGTTGAGGCCTCAAAACAAATCCCTGCGGGACACCAGTAGTCACATCCTGCCAATTTGAGTACCTACCCATTATCCATGCTCTCTGTCTCCTGCCGCTCAGAAAATTTCCTAACCAGGTCAATAATTTGCCTTCAATTCCATGGGCTTCTACCTCAGTTAACAATCTCTTATAAGGGACTTTATTAAATGCCTTCTGTACGTCCTTATAAGTAACATCGATATGCATTCCCATCTCCACTACTTTAGTCACCTCCTCCAAAAAGATCAGTTTTGTCAGACAAGACCCACCTTTCACAAATCCATGGTGAATCTCTCTGATTAACTGAGATATCTGCGTTTTTTGAATTTTGTCCTCTTGAAAATCGCAAGTTTTAATCGCTTCACCATAGGTGGCCTAGAGCTGCCTGGATCCTAAGCAATGGAGTTAACTCCCTAAACCTCTCTGCCTCTCCACCTCTCTTTCCTCCTTTAAGAGGCTCCTTAAAACCTTCCTCTTTGACCAAACCTTTGGTCATCTGCCCCAATAGCGCCTTATGTGGCTCGCTGGGAAATGTTGTTTTATAACGCTCCTGTGAAGCGCCTTGGGACATCAAGGAATAATTTTTGAATGGAAAGAGAAAAAATGAAATGTTTACATTCTATTACACTGATTGCGCTGCTTTGTGGAAGATGGTAGCCTGGGGATGGGAAGCCTGGAGTCATTTAAGAACCAAAGCTGCAATTGGGTGGGTCGGAGTGTAGTGTCATTCTGTATAGAATGAATAAAATGGGTCGAAAGGCCTTTATCAGCAGTAATTCTATTGTGATGTGGGAAAGTGTGAAATTATCCACTTTGGTAGGAAGAATGGAAACGCAGGGTATTTTGTTAAAATTTGAGAAAGTAATAAATGTTGTTATGCAGACAGATTTGGGGGTCCTTGTACACGAATCACAGAAAATTAACATGTGGTTATATCAAGCAATTAGGAACGCAAATGTTAGCATTTATTGCTAGAGGGTTGGAGTCTAAGAGTAAGGAAGTATTGCTGCAATTATATAAAGCTTTGGTGAGACCACACCTGGAGTATTGTGTACAGTTTTGGAATCCTTACCTAAGGAAGGATATTCTTGCCTTTGAGTGGCTGCAAGGAATGTTCACTGGATTGATTTCTGGGATGAGAGGGCGATCCTATGAAAAGAGATTGAGTAGAATGAGTCTATATTCTCTGGAGTTTCAAAGAATGAGAGGCGATCTCATTGAAGTGTATAAACTTCTTGGCTTGACAGCGTAGATGCAGAGGGGCTGTTAACCCTGGCTATATAATCCAAAACTAGGGATCATATATTCGGGGTAAGGGGTTGGTCATGTAGGGCTGAGAAGAGGAGAAACGTCTTCACTCAGTGGGTTGTGAATGTTCGGAATTCTTTAACCCAGCGGGCAGTAAATGCTCAGTGGTTGAGTGTAGTGAAGACAGAGGTAGATAGATTTTTGGGCACTAAGGGAATAAAGGGATATGTGGATGGATCGGGAATGTGGATTTACACAATAATCTTATTGGGCCAGTAATTCCTGTCCCAACGCGTGAGTACGGACGGGGTACTCACGCGTGGGCCCGGGGGATTGCTGGTTTTCAGCATGCACAGCGCATGTGGGGAAAACCGGCATTTCCTCTCCTCTGACCCAAGGGGTTAAGAGGTGGAACACGTGCGAGGTTTCAGGTAGCGCATGCGCGCTGAACTTCCCTTTTTTATTAGAGTTGCCCGTGGGGAAAAGACTCCGGTTTTTATGCATGGAAAAAGCAGCCGTAAGTACATACTTTTAACAGGTAAGTGATCTATTAAGTAAAATTAGAAAATTTTTCCTCAGGTTCAATTTTTTTGAAGACTTTACAGTAAGGTAAGTGTATTTTTAGCCCCGATTTTTTATAAAGTAATGTTTTTCAAAATTTAAAATTATTGTTTAAAATAGTTTTTTAAAGTTATTTATAGTTTATTTAAGTAGTGCGATGTTTTTTTTTAATTTTCTTTCAAGATTAAGTAGTGTTTTGGGGCCAGGAGTTTTCATGAGTTTGACAGTTCTTACTATCAAGCTCATGACTGAACTTTTGCAACCTCCCATTGGTTGCCCAGTGCTCACGTGATCCCAGCCGGCTCATCGCACTAAGAACGCCGTTGGGTCACGCACGCATAGCGCGGCAGGACCTGAAGCGGGCCAGTGACAGGAAATGCAATGCGGGCCCGGATTGAAATGTCAGCACGCCGGGTAAGTGCACATCGGGGGCTTGCACGCGCGGCAAGCCCCCGAACCTAACTTCTGGCTGATTGAATGGCGGAGTAGACTTGAGCGGCCTTATGGCCTACTCCTGCGGCTATTTCTGATGTTCTTAAGTGAAGTTTCTTTCTGCACCATTCTGCGACAGATCACCCTGTTGCTCATACGAGTATTGCCCCCAACAGGCAGCCCTCCACAACCTCATCATCCCTCGAACAGGTCCATGCATGCTTCTAACAGGCGCTTTGTGCACGGACCCAGCTCCTTGTCTGGGCTGCCCCAGCACTGCTCAGGGAGCCAATCCCTGCCTGAGAGTGAAACCGCACCCTCACTCCAGCGACAGCTTGTCTAATGCTTAAAAAGTTTTGGTCCAATTTTCTGGCAGCTAAATGTTAGTCCTCTGTTCAGGACAACAGTTAATGAACTGGAAGTGATCGGGAAATGGATCTGTGAATCTTTTGTCAAGTACGAGATTAAGTCATTTGAAGCTTCGGCATAATGACTGTCAATATGGCGAATCGAGTAATCGTTAATTAGATCAGACGCTCCTCGAATCCTTTATAGAGTTATTAACATTTCAAAAGCCTCCAGGCGATTGTGGGATATCGACTATTAATTATTATTAATGCAGTAAATGTCTCCCAGTTCGTCCTGGGCTGGGGGGCCTTGGTTGTATCTAGGCTTTCTCAGTGCTGATGGGCCTGGACTCCCTCAGCGATTGCCGAAGTTCAGGGGGTTGTGGTGTGGGGGGTTGTGGTGTGGGTGGTGGTGGGTGGGAGTTGCCTGGGCAAGCGGTCAATAAACCGCGGGAGCGCAGTGCTCGGGAGCAGAGAGCCTTCTGGCTGTGCGTTTGTTGTGGGATTTGAATTATTGCTGCAGGAACCTGTGGCGATTCCAGACAACAGAGATTTTACCATCAGCTGGAGATCGAATTGGGTCTCTCACTGCAATTCTATTGTGATGTGGGAAAGTATGAAATCATCCACTTTGATAGGAAAAATGGCAAAGCAGGATATTTTTTAAAAGGTGAGAGACTAGTAAATGTTGGCATTCAGAGGGATTTGGCGGTCCCTTTAAACAAACCTAGATTGTCTGGAATTTAGAAGTGCGAGAGGTGATCTGATAAAAATGTATAACATTCTTTGCTTGGCAGGGTGATTCTGAGAGGCTGTTCCCCTGGCTGGAGAGTCAATAAATAGCGAGTCACAGTCTTAGGAAAAGCTGTGTGCCATTTAGGACATGGATGAAGCCAATTTTCTTCAATCAGAGGTTTGTGAATGTTAGAAATTCTCTACCCAAGATGGCAGTCGATGCTCAGTCGTTGATTATATTCAAGACTGATAGAGTTTTGGTCCTCGGGGAATCAAAGGATGTGGGGATGGCGCGGGAAAGTGGAGTGCAGCCACGATCTTATTGAATGGTGCAGTATAATTGAGGGCCCATGTGGCCTGCTCCTGCTCCTATTTCTTATATTCTTATGTGTTGTTTCTCTCTGCACCATTCTGGGACAGTTTAGCCTGCTGCATTTACCAGCACTGCCACCAACAAGCACCGCTCCACAATCTTATCATCCCTCGAACAGGTCCCTGCCTGCTTCTATCCGGCGCTCTGTGCACAGACCCAGCTCCTTATCTGGCTTCCTCAGCACTGCTCAGGGAGCCAATTCCAGCCCGAGAGAGAAACCGCACCCCACACCCAAGCGACAGCTTGTGAAGAGCTTAAAATGTTTCTTTCCAATTTTTCTGGCAGTTGAATGTTCGTCCTCAGTGCAGGACAACAGGTGGAAGTGATCGCGAACTGAAGCTGTGAATCTTTTGTCACGTACGAGACTAAATTATTTGAGGTTTCTGTATGATGACTGTCAAAATGGCGAATCGAGTTATCGCTAATTAGATCAGACGGTCATCGAGTTGTTTATAAAGATCTTAACATTTCAAAAGCCTCCAGGCGATTGTGGCATATAGAATATTAATTATTATTAACGCAGTAAATGCCTCCCAGTTCGTCCTGGGCTGGGGGCCTTGTTTGTATCGAGGCTTTCTCAGTGCTGACGGGCCGGGACTCCCTCAGCGATTGCCGAAGTTCAGGGGGTTGGGGGGTGGAACAGTTGATTGGGCAAGCGATCAATAAACCGCTGGAGCGCGGAACTTGGGAGCAGAGAGCCATTTGTGACATTTGAATTTTTGCTGCAGGAACCCGGGGACATTCCAAGCAACCGAGCTTTTAGCATCAGCCGGAGAACGAATTGGGTCTCTCATTGTCATTCTATTGTGATGTGGGAAAGTGTGAATGATGAATGGAAAAGCAGGATTTTTTTAATGTTGAGAGACTAGTACATTTTGGCATTCAGACGGATTTAGGGGTCCTTGTACACGAATCACAGAATGTTAACATGCAGATACGGCAAGCAATTAGGATGGCAAATGGTTTGTTAGCCTTTATTGCAAAAGGGTGGAGTACAAGAATAAGGAAGTCTTACTGAAATTATATAAGGCTTTGGTGAGACCACACCTGGAGCACTGTGTACAGTTTTGTTCCCCTGAGGAAGGACATATTTGGCCCAGAAATTCGGGTCCCCACGGGTGAGAACCTGCTGTGTACTCACCGGTATGGCCAACGGAAGTGCCGGTTTCACGCAGGCACTGCGCATACGCTGGAAACCGGAACTTCCGTTCTCTTGCAGGAAGGGGGTCGGAGGTCAACTACATGTGTCAGAGAGGCAGCACGTACTCATCGAACTTCTGCTTTTTTCTCAGTTTTTTCAGTGCAGTTAAGTCCCTAGCAACTGTGTGTGGAAAAAGCAGGTGCAAGGCGTGCTTTTAAAAAGGTAAGAGGTGAAGTAAGTAAAATTAAAACATTTTTCCACAGGTTTATCAGTTTGAAATACTTTAAAGAAAGGTAACTTTATTTTAAGCCGCATTAAAAAAATTTAAATTATTTTTTCAAAAATTTAAATTTTTATTGAAAATAGTTAATTTATGTAATTTATAGTTATTTAAAAAATGTGATGACATTTTAAAAATGTATTTGAAGTTTTACTTAGGTTTTAAGGGGCTGATCTCTATTCATAGATTTGACAGGTCTCCCTGTCAAATCTATGAATAGAGATTCCCTGCTCTAATTGGCTCCCCATGGCCCACGTGATCCCAGGGATGCTGCGAGCTAACTGCGCCCCGGGGATACGTGTGCCCTGCACACCGGCAGCTGGAGCAGGCACAGCAACAGAATTCCACACGGACCCAGTGCATAACGGCAGGCGCGCTATGTAATTGCAGGTCGGGGACTTGCGCACGCGGGAAGCCGCCGTCCCGAATTTCTGGGCCATTACCCTTAGAGTGGAGGGTGCAAGGAACATTCCTTAGATTGATTTCTGGGATAAGTGTTCTTTCCTACGAGGAGAGATTGTGTAGAATTGGCCTATATTCTCTGGAGAGTAGAAGAGTGCGAGCTGATCCCACTGAAATGTATACAATCGGAGAGGGCTTGACAGCGTAGATGCTGAGAAGTTGCTCCTCTTGGCTCGAGAGACCAGAACTATCGGTCATTCTCTCAGGATAAGGGATTGGCCATTTAGGACTTAGATGAGGACAATTTCGTCACTCAGAGGGTTGTGTATCATAAGAATTCTCTACCCCAGAGGGAAGTGGATGCTCACCCATTGAGTATATTCAAGACAGTGATCGATTTTTGGACAGTAGGAGGGTGGGGGGTGAAATCTAGGGATATGTGGATCGGGCGGGAAAGTGGAGTTGAGGGCAAAGATCAGCCATGATTTTATTGAATGGTGGAGCAGATTTGAGGGGCCATATGGCCTACTCCTGCTCCTATTTTCTATGTTCTTATGCGATGTGACTCTCTGCACCATTCTGGGACAGATCAGCCTGCTGCTCATAACAGCACTGACCCAACAAGCAGCCCTCCACAACCTTATCATCCCTCGAACAGATCCCTGTCTGCTTCTATCATGCACTCTGTGCAAGGACCCAGCTCCTTTCCGGGCTGCCCCAGCACTGCGCAGGGAGCCAATCCCTGTCTGAGAGAGAAAACGCACCCCACACCCCAGTGACTGCTTGTCAAGAGATTAAAATGGTTTGTTCCAATTTTTATGGTTGTTGAATGTGCATCGTCACTCCAGGACAACAGGTAACTAAAGAAGTGATCGGGAACCGGAATATGTGAATCTTCTGATAGGTGCAAGAATAATTCTGGGGCTGGGTCAGTGGGGTGTTGGTGTGGGGCTGGGTCAGTGGGGTGTGGGGCTGTGTCACTGGGGTGTGAGGCTGGGTGAAATGGGTGTGGGACTGGGTCTGTGGAGAGTGTGGCCTGGTCAGTGGGTTGTGGGGCTGGGTCAGTGTGGTGTGGGGCTGTCAGTGGGGGTGCGGGCCTGGGTTAGTGGTGTGTGGGGCTGGGTCAGTGGGGTGCGGGGCTGGGTCTGTCGGGTGTAGGGCTGGGTCTGTCGGGTGTGGGGCTGGCTCTGTCGGGTGTGGGGCTGGGTCAGTGGTGTGTGGGACTGGGTCAGTGGGCTGTGAGGTGTGGGACTGAGTCAGTGGGAATGGGTTAATGGGGTGTGGGGCTGGATTAGTGGGGTGTACACCTGGGTCAGTGGGGATTGGGACTGGGTCTGTGGGGCTGGGTCAGGGGATGAGGGGTTCAGTCCGTGGGGTGCGGGGCTTGGTCAGTGGCGTGCGGGGCTGGGTCAGTGGGGTGCGGGGCTGGGTCTGTCGGTTGCGGGGCTGGGTCTGTCGGATGCGGGGTTGGGTCGGTGGGGTGCGGGGTTGGGTCGGCGGGGTGCGGGGCTCGGTCGGTGGTCTGCGGTGCTGGGTCAGTGGGGTGCGGGGCTGGGTCAGTGGGGTGTGGGGCTGGGTCAGTGGGGTGCGGGGCTGTGTCAGTGGGGTGCGGGGCTGGGTCAGTGGGGTGCGGGGCTCCATCAGTGTGGTGCGGGGCTGGGTCAGTGGGGTTCGGGGCTGGTTCTGTCGGGTGCGGAGCTGGGTCTGTCGGGTGCGGGGTTGGGTCGGTAGGGTGCGGGGCTGGGTCGGTGGGGTGCGGGGTTGGGTCGGTGGGGTGCGGGGCTGGGTCAGTGGGGTGCGGGGCTGGGTCAGTGGCGTGCGGGGCTGTGTCAGTGTGGTGCGGGGCTGGGTCAGTGGGGTGCGGGGCTGGTTCTGTCGGGTGCGGGGTTGGTTCAGTGGTGTGCGGGTCTGGGTCAGTGGGGTGCGGGGTTGGTTCAGTGGGGTGCGGGGCTGGGTCAGTGGAGATTGTGACTGGGTCAGTGGGGATTGGGATTGGGTCAGTTGGGTGTGGGGCTGTGTCACTGGAGTGTGGGGCTGGGTTTGTTGGGTTTGGGGCTGTGTCAGTGAAGCTGTGTCAGTGGGGTGCGGGGCTGGGTCAGTGGACTGTGGGGCTGGGTCAGTGGAGTGCGGGGCTGTGTCCGTGGGGTGAGGGTTTGGGTCAGAGGGATGTGGGGCTGGGTCAGTGGGGTGAGGGGCTGGGTCAGTGGTGCGTGGTTCTGGGTCACTGAAGTGCAGGGCTGTGTCAATGATTTGTGGGGTTGTGTAAGTGGGGTGTCGGGTTGGTTCAGTGGCCAGAGAGAGTCCCATTAACTCAGATACACCCTGGTCCTGGAGATGGACTGTGGAGAAAGTTCAGAGAGAGTCTCATTGACTCAGATACACACTGGTCCTGGAGATGAACTGTGGAGAAAGTTCAGAGAGAGTCTCATTGACTCAGTTACACAATGGTCCTGGAGATGGACTGTGGAGAAAGGTCAGAGAGAGTCCCCTTGACTCAGATACACACTGGCCCTGGAGATGAACCTTTGAGAAATGTCAGGGAGAGTCACTTTGAATCAGATATAAACTGGTCGTGGCGATGGACTGGAGGTAAATTACAGAGAGAGTCCCATTGACTCAGATACACATGGGCCCTGGAGATGGACTAGGGACAAATGTCAGAGAGCACCTCATTGAGTAAGATACACACTGGTCCTGGAGTTTGTCTGGGGAGAATGGTCAGAGAGAGTCCCATTGACTCAGTTACACACTGGTCCTGGAGATGGTCTGGGGAGAAATGTCAGAAAGTCCCACTGAATCAGATATACAGTGGTCCTTGAGATGGACCGTGGAGAATGCTCAGAGAGAGTGCAATTGACAGAGATACACACTGGTCCTGGAGATGGACAGGCGAGAAACGTCGGAAACCTGCCCATTGACTCAGATACATACTGGTCCAGGGGATAGATTGGGGACAATCGTCAGAGAGAATCCAATTGACTCAGATACACAATATCATGGAGATCGACCCGGGAGGAAGGTCAGAGAGTGTAGAGTGACACAGATACACACTCGGCCTGGATACGGACAGTGTAGAAAGGTCAGAGTGAGACCCATTGACTCAGATATACACTGGTCCTGGAGATGGATTGGGGAGAATGCTCAGCGAGAGTACCATTGACTCAAATACACACTGGTCCTGTAGGGGGACTGGGGTGAAAGGTCAGGGAGCATCCCATTGACTCAGATATACACTGGTCCTGGTGATGGACTGGGGAGAATGTGCAGAGTCCCATTGATTCAGATGCACAGTGCTTCTTGAGAGGGACCGTGGAGAATGCTCAGTGAGAGTGCAATTCACACAGATACACAATGGTCTTGGAGATGGACAGGTGAGAAATGTCAGAAACAGTCCCATTGACTGAGATACATACTGGTCCAGGGGATGGACTGGGGACAAAGTTCAGAGAGAGTCCCATTGACTCCGATACACAATTATCATAGAGATGGATCCGGGAGGAAGGTTAGAGAGGGTACAGTGACACAGATAAACACTCGGCCTGGACATGGACAGTGTAGAAAGGTCAGTGTGACTCCCATTGACTCAGATGCACACTGGTCCTGGTGATGAAATGAGGAGAAAGGTCAGACCTTCCCATTGAATCAAATACACACTGGTCCTGGAGCTGGATGTGGAGAAAGGACAGAGAGAGTCCCAAAGACGCAGATACGTACTGGTCCTGGTAATGGACGGGAAGAAAGTTCAGAGAGATCCCATTGACTCAGATACACACCAGTCCTGGAGATGGACCGGGGAGAAAGGTCAGAGAGAGTCCAATTCATTCAGATACACACTGGTACTGGAGATGGACTGGGGAGAAAGATCAGAGAGAGTCCCATTGACTCATACACACTGGCGCTGGAGAAAACCTTTGAGAAATGTCAGAGAGAGTCACTTTGAATCAGATACAAACTGGTCGTGGCGATGTGCTGGAGGAAAATTACAGAGAGAGTCCCATTGACTCAGATACACATTGGTCTGGGAGTTGGACTAGGGAGAAATGTCAGAGAGAGCCTCATTGAGTCAGATACACACTGGTCCTGGAGTTTGTCTGGGGAGAATGGTCTGCGAGAGTCCCATTGACTCAGATACACACTGGTCCTGGAGATGGTCTGGGGAGAAAGGTCAGAGAGAGTCCCATTGACTCAGATACACACTGGTCCTGGAGATGGTCTGGGGAGAAATGTCAGAGAGAGTCCCATTGACTGAGATACACAATGGTCCTGGAGATGGTCTGGGGAGAAAGGTCAGAGAGAGTCCCATTGACTCAGATACACACTGGTCCTGGAGAAGGACTGGGGAGAAAGGTCAGAAAGTCCCATTGACTCAGATACACAGTGGTCCTTGAGGTGGACCGTGGAGAAGGCTCGGAGAGAGTGCAATTGACAGAGATACACACTGGAGATGGACAGTTGAGAAAGGTCAGTAACATGCCCATTGACTCAGATACATACTGGTCCAGGGGATAGATTGGGGACAAACGTCAGAGAGAATCCAATTGACACAGATACACAATATCATGGAGATGGACCCGGGAGGAAGGTCAGAGAGAGTAGTGTGACACATATACACACTTGGCCTGGACACGGACAGTGTAGAAAGGTCAGAGTGAGACCCATTGACTCTGATATACACTGGTCCTGGAGTTGGACAGAGGAGAACGGTCAGAGAGTGTCCCACTGACTCAGATACAAACTGGTCCTGGAGATGGACCGGGGAGGAAGGTCAAAGAGTGTCCCATTGACTCAGATACACACTGGTCCTTTAGGGAGACCGGAGAGAAAGTTCAGAGAGAGTCCCATTGACTCAGATACACACTGGTCCTGGAAAAGGACTGGGAATAATGTTCAAAGAGAGTCCCATTGACTCAGATACACAGTGGTCCTTGTGATGGACCATGGAGAATGCTCAGTGAGAGTCCAATTGATACAGATACACACTGGCCTTGGAGCTGGACAGGCGAGGAATGTCAGAAACAGTCCCATTGACTGAGATACATACTGGTCCAGGGGATAGTCTGGGGACAAACGTCAGAGAGGGTCCCATTGACTGAGATACACACTGGTCCTGGAGATGGACTGGGGAGAAAGGTCAGACAGAGTCCCATTGAATCCGATACACACTGGTCCTGGAGATGGATTGTGGAGAAATGTCAACAAGAGACCCATTGACTCAGTTACCCACTGATCCTGTAGTGGCACCGGGGAGAATGGTCAGAGAGAGTCCCATTGACTCAGATGCCCACTGGCCCTCGAGAGGAACTGGGAAGAAAGGTCAGTGGGAGTCCATTGACTCAGATACATACTGGTCCTGTAGTTGGACCGGGGAGAAAGGTCAGAGAGAGTCCCATTGACTCAGATACACACTGGTCCTGGTGATGGTCTGGGGAGAAAGGTCAGAGAGAGTCCCATTGACTCAGATACACACTGGTCCTGGAGAAGGACTGGGGAGAAAGGTCAGAAAGTCCCATTGACTCAGATACACAGTGGTCCTTGAGGTGGACCGTGGAGAAGGCTCGGAGAGAGTGCAATTGACAGAGATACACACTGGAGATGGACAGGTGAGAAAGGTCAGTAACATGCCCATTGACTCAGATACATACTGGTCCAGGGGATAGATTGGGGACAAACGTCAGAGAGAATCCAATTGACACAGATACACAATATCATGGAGATGGACCCGGGAGGAAGGTCAGAGAGAGTAGTGTGACACATATACACACTTGGCCTGGACACGGACAGTGTAGAAAGGTCAGAGTGAGACCCATTGACTCTGATATACACTGGTCCTGGAGTTGGACAGAGGAGAACGGTCAGAGAGTGTCCCACTGACTCAGATACAAACTGGTCCTGGAGATGGACCGGGGAGGAAGGTCAAAGAGTGTCCCATTGACTCAGATACACACTGGTCCTTTAGGGAGACCGGAGAGAAAGTTCAGAGAGAGTCCCATTGACTCAGATACACACTGGTCCTGGAAAGGGACTGGGAAGAATGTTCAAAGAGAGTCCCATTGACTCAGATACACAGTGGTCCCTGAGATGGACCATGGAGAATGCTCAGTGAGAGTCCAATTGATACAGATACACACTGGCCTTGGAGCTGGACAGGCGAGGAATGTCAGAAACAGTCCCATTGACTGAGATACATACTGGTCCAGGGGATAGTCTGGGGACAAACGTCAGAGAGGGTCCCATTGACTGAGATACACACTGGTCCTGGAGATGGACTGGGGAGAAAGGTCAGACAGAGTCCCATTGAATCCGATACACACTGGTCCTGGAGATGGATTGTGGAGAAATGTCAACAAGAGACCCATTGACTCAGTTACCCACTGATCCTGTAGTGGCACCGGGGAGAATGGTCAGAGAGAGTCCCATTGACTCAGATGCCCACTGGCCCTCGAGAGGAACTGGGAAGAAAGGTCAGTGGGAGTCCATTGACTCAGATACATACTGGTCCTGTAGTTGGACCGGGGAGAAAGGTCAGAGAGAGTCCCATTGACTCAGATACACACTGGTCCTGGTGATGAAATGAGGAGAAATTTCAGAGAGATTCCCATTGACTCAGATACACACTGGTCCTGGAGCTGGACGGGAAGAAAGTTCAGAGAGAGTCCATTGACTCAGATACACACTAGTCCTGGAAATGGACCTGAGTGAATGGTCCTGGAGAGATTCCCATTGACTCAGATACACACTGGTGCTGGAGATGGATTGTGGAGAAACGTCAGAGAGTGTCCCATTGACACAGATACACACTTGCACTGGAGTTGGACTGGGGAGAAAGGTCAGAGAGAGTCCCATTGGCTCAGATACACACTGGTCCTGAAGATGGGCTGGAGAGAAAGCTCAGCGAGAGTATCATTGACTCAAATACACACTGCTCCTGGAGAGGTGCTGGGGAGAAATGTCAGAGAGAGTCCATTGACACAGATACACACTGATCCTGTAGCGGGACCGGGGAGAAAGGACAAAGAGAGTCGCATTGATTCAAATGCACACTGGTCCTGGTGACGAACTGAGGAGAATGGTCAGAGAGATTCCCATTGGCTCAGATACACACTGGTCCTGGGGATGGATGGGTAGAAAGGCCAGAGAGAGTCCCATTGACTCAGATATAAACTGGTCCTGGAGATGGACTGGGGAGAAAGGTCAGAGACAGTCCCATTGACTCAGATACACACTGGTCCTGGAGAGGGACTGAGAAGAATATTCAAAGAGAGTCCCATTGACTCAGATACACAGTGGTCCTTGAGATGGACCGTGGAGAATGCTCAGTGAGAGTCCAAGCGTCACAGATACACACTGGTCTTGGAGATGGACAGGCGAGTAATGTCAGAAAAAGTCCCATTGACTCAGATACATACTGGTCCCTCTGTCACTGTGGTGAAATAATAACATAAAATTAAGGGCCTAGAAATTCAGTTGGCTGTGCCAGCCGTTAGCACCTTAGGAGGAGCAGATCTCGAGCGCTAGGCGCTTAGCGCCTGGGCGCTGCGCAATCTGCGCCTCGCCCCAACTTCAGTAGACTTTTAGCGCCGGCGCAAAGTCTTTGCGCGCGCTCAGCTGCGCGCGCAGATCATGACGTCATTTCATCGTGCAACGCCCTTTGTGCGCCCGGAACCGGAACTTCACTCGCGCTGCCCCATTGTGTGCCGGGCGGCCCTAACGACTGTGAAGTGGAACAGTACACAGCCGAGGCGGGCCGCAGGGAGCGCAAATTAAAGGGCACTTACCCTGCACTATAAAGGGCAGCCATTTTGCAGCATTCACTCTTGTGCAACGGATTTTTGGAGAGAGACCAAGGAAGAGAGCTTACTGCTTTGGCCCAACACTAGGACAGGTCTTTTTGGCTTCAGGCCAGAGCTTTGCAATTATCTTTGCCTTCATTGAGATCTCAGTGTTTGCCAGCATATTATGGGGGCTGCATTGGGTGCCAATACTGAGTTTCAGCCTTATGTCGGAAGGGCTTACAGACGCCGTGAGAGTGTGGCAGCCCTGGCTAGACGCAGAGGGGGCAACAGGCGTCGCCAAGTGAGGCCTTACCCACCCAGGGTATACCGCCAGAAGTTCTCCTATCTCAACATGTCTGCCGCGCAGTGTGTTAGGAGGCTGCAATTCAGAAGGGAGGTGGTTGCAGACATCTGTCAGCTGCTTCACAGAGATCTGCGTCCACAGCTGATGCGCAGGACGTCTCTGTCGGTGGCAGTGAAGGTGATGGTGGCTCTCAACTTCTATGCCACCGGCTCCTTCCAATCCGCTGCTGGGGACATCGCTAACATCTTTCCGTTCGCCGTGCATTGCTGCATCCGCCAGGTGACCAATGCCCTTTTCAGAAGGAGACATCAATTCATCTCCTTCCCCATGACCCTGGACAAGCAGCAGCAGCGTGCTGTGGGATTTGCAAGAATAGTGGGCTTCCCCATGGTGCAGGGCGCCATTGACTGCACGCATGTGGCTTTGCGGGCACCTCTGGAGCATGCCGAGGATTACCGCAACCGGAAGGGCTACCATTCCCTCAATGTACAGCTAGTGTGTGACCACAGGCAGCGCATCCTAGCTGTCAATGCACGCTTTCCAGGCAGCAGCCACGATGCCATTATCCTGCGACAGACAACTGTGGCTGACATGTTCCAGGCACAGCCTCACCCAAGAGGATGGCTTATCGGGGACAAAGGCTATCCTTTGTGTACCTGGCTCATGACCCCGCTCCGCGCGCCCACGACCCCTGCTGAAGAGGCATACAACGAGAGCCATCAAGCGACCAGGAACCTCATCGAACAAACAATCAGCGTCCTGAAGCAATGGTTCCGATGTCTGGATCGCTCCGGGGGAGCCCTCCAGTATTCGCAGGAGCGAGTCTCCCAATTCGTCGTCGTTTGCTGCATGCTGCACAACCTGGCTATCCGCAGGACTCAGGCACTGCCACCTCATGTTGGACCACCACCTCAGGAGGAGGAGCAGGAGGAGCATGAGGAGGAGGAGGACGAGGAGTACCAGCCCAGGAGGGAGGCAGAAGGTCCAAGGGCCGCCCGTCGGTGGCTTATTCAATGTCACTTCTAGGCCCCCTGTCAGGGAATGGCTTGTGCCAATGAAAGAACATGATTGCAGCCGCTGCGCAAGCCCTCAGCCGGTTAAGGCAACAAACACTTCAAAGATCAAACATGGACAATGTGAATAAATAAAATGGTTTATTGTACAAACTCAGGGCCCTTCCCACATGAAAACCAAGAACACACGAAACCCCCAAAAAACACTCACACACATGACTCACTCCCACAACCTGGGGAGGATTAACAAAAGATGTAAACAAAAATGGCAACATCCTTGGCCTTCAAAAAACAACCATTTAAAAAAAAACAACATTTGGACACACCCTCTACTTTGTGTCCCGCGAGGGCGATGCCTTCTGCAAACTTTGCTGGCCCCTGGACGCCCTGCTGCTCCTCCTCAAAGTGAGGCCAGTGGCTGCTGCAAGGCTGGGGGAAGGCTCCTGAGGGGCACATGTCGTGACGGCAGATGCCCTTGGGCGTCGGCCTAGACGAGGTCTGGCCCTCGAGGGGCCGGCTGGTGAATGCTGCAGCTGTGGCTGGCCAGCATCAGTCGCTGCAGCAGCTCGTGGCAGCTCCACTGGGGGAGTGGCAGTGGCGGCTGGAGGAATGGGGGCAAGCTGGCGGATGGCAGGCAGTCGCTGGTCGCCTGAGACACTGGCACTCGCCTGGGCCAGCACTGCAGCATGCGCAGCAATCTGCCAAGGGACAGACTGCTGTGCTGCTGCAGTGCGCCGGGTGCCCTGGCGATGCTGGGCTGACACAGCGATTGTGGCAGCAGTGAGTGCCCTTGTTACCCTGTTCTGTGACCGCATCAGAGCAGCCAGTGACTGCACGGCACCACTGATCACCTGGCCAGTCGCTGCCAGAGAGGCCCCGAATTCGGTGACACTCCGAGACAGGGACTGGATGGCATCAGGCATCCGTCCCACTACCCCCATGAGCTCCGTGTGCCGGCGCTCCGAGTCCACAGACATGTCCTCGAGGCGGCGCATCTCCTCGGCGTTGACCGTCTCCGGACTGGAGGCCGGACTCTCCCTCTGGGGAGAAGGCCGCCGAACTGGCCGACCCTTCCTGCGTTGCTGGACGCTGCTGGGCCCAGCAATTGGACTCCCCTCCCACCCTTCCCCCCTCTGGGGAGAAGGCCGCTGAGCTTCCATCCCCCTCCTGCGTTTCTGCAGGACGCTGGTCCCAGGAGCTTAACTCCCCTCCGACACTTCCCCCATGCTCCCCTCCAGGGAAGACGTCTCCCCTACAGTGGCATGGCTTGCCGCGGCTGAGGGTTCCCCTGATGGGCCACCTTCCTCTTGCTCCTCCTCCTCCTCCTCTTCTGAGGGGCTGTCACTGGCAACTTCAGGGACCTCCTCCTCACCATCTGAAAGCAGGAAGGCACAAGAGTAGCTTTAGAGTGAGGAGAGGGCGTCAGCGAGGGATGCATGAGTGGTGGCATTCAGCGCATTGGTCGGACAGTGGCAAAGGATGTAGATCTGATGCGCTAGTGGGATGAGAGAGGTCCAAAAGGTGATGTCCTTACCATTGGTGCCCAGAACAGGGTCGGCATCTCCAGATGCAACGGGGCCAATCATCCGGGCACCCATGATGCGCCCCATGCGCTGTTGCAGCTCGGTGAGCGCTTGGATCTGGGGTCTGCCTCCCCCGGTCACAGTCCGGCTCCTCTTATTATTGGCCAGCTTGGCCTGCAAGAGAAAGGACGGCCTCTAAGTACAGTGTGTAGCCCTGATCTTGTGTGCACTGCCTCCCATGGTGGAATAGCCTGGCCAGTGTGTAGCCCTGATCTTGTGCGCACTGCCTCCCATGGTCGAAAATCCTGGCCAGTGTGTTAAGTGCACAATGTGCAATTGATGTTCATGACTGTCCCATAGCTGCTGCATGAGGGCTGGCCATTTGGGCTTTCAGGTCCCATTGCCCATAATGTGAGGTGCACATGCAAGGATGAGAAGGACACTGGAAAGGGTACTCACCCTGACAATCCTGGCGAGGTCATTCAGCTTTTTCCGGCATTGTACAGCGCTCCTGGGGACCTCACTGTTGGATGTCACCCTGGTGGCGGCATGCCTCCAGGCTCTCCGGTAGATGCGGGCCGGCAGCTTCCTCCCATTGTCTGGGAACAAAATATGGTGTCTCTTCTCCACAGCGCTAACCAGCACCCTCAGATCATGCTGTGAGAAGCGCTGCGCTCGTTCACGGGCCTTCTCCATACTTTGAGGCGCCATTTGGGTCCAGCAGCAGTGTTCAGGCCTAGCTGGAGGGCTCCAGTGTCCAGGGCGTGGCAGCAGACCAAGTCGACCCTTCCCCCTTAAGAGCTGGCCAGCGCCAGGGTGTCTGCTGTCAATCAAGAAATGGCTGCACCTGCGCTGCGCCCGGCCTCGGCGGTATCGCTCAGCACCTCCGGTTTAGTACCTAAAGAGAGCCGTGCATCGTCAGTTTTAGCGCTCGAGCAAACTCTTAAGGCGAAGCTGATGAATATCGGCGATGTGGCCTCGAATTTGCGCCGGGCGCAAACTTTAGCGGCCGCCCGACTTTACCGCCCCAAAAGTGGCTATAATGAATTTCTAGGCCAGGAAACTTCAATTTAATAATGTCCAATATCTTTAGATTTCATTCTAAAGTTGTTGCTTGGTGAACTTAAACAGCTGTCAGTGGAAAGGGTTAACTCCTTTGCAGGTTTTTAAGAAGGTGGAGCATAACATCATCAAATGCACGCAGCTGCGTCAATTCACGTAAATCAAAAAAATGAACTTTCCTGATCGAAAGACAGTTGTGTTTTCACACTTTAACTAAACATGAACACGGAGGTAATATGGACAGTGAAGAAAGACGGGATTGAGCAAAGTTCAGAAGCTAAGTAAGTCTTTGTAAGGAACTCTGCAACTATCAGATGTTCTTGTGGAGCGGAGTTATCTTATTCAATGTGGTCTACACAAATTTACACCAACCAAAATTTCACCGTGGCCACAATGAAAGTCTGGTTTTAATAGGTTAATTAAGCTCATAACTCCAATTTAATCCAGATCTTGTAAACATTCAAATGAATTTTCTTCCAAGCACATTGGCAACTGTAACTTTAAGGCAGAAGCTTATCTTTTGTAAAACTATGGACAGACAAACAAAACAAAATAGCACATTCTTGTAGAAAACAGTAAATTACGTCATATTTTCTTATCAAATCAAACTGCTTTAGAAGATTTCACCATAGGAACCGTGACTCCAAGGTTAAATCTTAGACTGAAACTTAATCTTTTGTTATACAAACTTTTTGTTGCTCTTCTCGATTTTTACACACCAGCTTAACTTAAATTAGTTCAAAGGTTTATTTTTCAATTCTTGGGGCACAATCTTATTCGCACATTCTTAAAACTTCCAAAATCCAAGACAAGACAAAAGTTTTTAAACGCTTTTAACACAGAGAAGTGGGTGGAGCTAAAACAAACATAACAGAATCTTTCTTTTAATGAACATCTAATCAGACAAAAGAAATACTGTAACTTCTTAAACATTCATAGTCAGGAAAACTTTCACACAAACTGAAATTCCAGCATTTTTTAAGGTTCATTTCACTCAGAAAACCTTGTGTTTTATTTGTCTCAGCACAAATGTTAATAACTTCCATGTCAGTAAAACATAAGTTTCTCTTTTTCCATCAGTGTCCCCATCTTCTTTCTCCTTGTTTATCCTTTAGTTTTGCCAATTTTTTTTCTCTAATTTTGTCACCTGCTCCTGTCGATTTTCGTTTTAATTTCCTCGGTCTTTTGAATGACCGTTACTAATTGGTGTACCAATATAACTCCCGCTTTCTTTGTCTTACTTCCCTTTTGTGTCTCCCACCATTCTCGTTGGCACACTGGTACCTTAGACGGATCCCAGCCATCCTTTTTCATCTTATCTATCAAACCTTTCTGATCGGCAGCATAGAGCCAACTCAATGATCCCGGCGGTCCCCAATCTGGGCCTCCGCCTTCTGTCATAATGTATTATTTTTGATACTAGTCTACCGCGTTCCGGTCCTCCCTAGTAACTCGTTCTCAGAGGTCTACCTATCATCCACCACTAGTGATGGTGGTCCTGACTTGTAACTATCTTGCTGTCAGAGGTGATTGTTTCACTTGTAGCCGTTAATACATTATTACCATACGTCGCGTCATGCAATACAACAGAGAGACTTTTAGTCTGTCTCGGATTCCCAACTAACTCTGGCCTTCACGTGGGGCCCAATTGCCCTCTTAATTCCGGCTCAGTATGGGTCCTCGAGACATTTACATTCCGAAATAACACATCAGATGTCAATCAACTTAACCACTATTCAAACTTATCCACTATTTAAACTGCATCTCTCACCCGTCACGGGTAACAGATTCTTTTGGTACTGCGTCGCTGTCACACCGCCCTTCCCAGTGATCCAATTTCTGGATGGTCAAGATTTGACTACTCGCCCCGTTCACTGGTGCAGGCAGTCTTCCAGCTCCGAAGTACCCTGCTCGCAGCGCCAATTTGTTGTGGTGAAAATAAATTCACACCTAAACCATGTAAAAGTAAAAAGATGCAGTTTATTATCAGAGCTCTGGGAGAAGCGCCTTAGACCCCACGGTCTGTGTGAGCACCTTCTCGTTCTCTCTTGGTTGGTACAGCTTTTTATTCTATTTTCATGCAATCACATTGTATTACAATAATCACCTGATCACATTGTATTACAATAATCACCTGATCACATATGGATTCTTTTCAGTATTAGTAAAGGTTAGTTACATCATACTGTGCCTTTGGTCACAGGTCAAATTCCCATGACCCCTATATTCTGCTGTGTCTACAATTTTTAGCTAAAGCAGCATATTCCTTATCGCTTACGCAAAACGCACATATTCTGTCTTGTCCCACAACTGCGTCCTATCCTGGTTTTTCGAAGCTTCTCACATTGTTCTTTGTTTAGTTTTGCCTTTTTACGTATGTCAATTTTTATTGTGATATTTCTTATCTCAACCTGGCTTCTTTTAGTCACTTTCACATGACCCCACTCCTTTGTTCTGAGTTTAATTTTGCTGGCATCACTTAAGTAGTGGTCACCTCGGCTGTCCGAATTCTGAGAGGGTTCAATTTAACCCCTTCAATACAATAGCTAATTAATCCTCCCCTGCAATGATTCTGGCGGTTAGGCCCCCGTGACCCTTCTTGGTCTGCAATACTGGGCTGCAGGTCATAGGTTACAGTATCAACAACTCGTTTGTAACTGAGCCCATTCTTTCTGTTCTGTTTCTTATCTCTGCCACTTGGATTATGACGTCTGGTTCTACAGGCTGCCAGACCATATTTGCTAGGCTGAGGCTTCTTTAATAATCTACGCAAGCCATTTTGTTTCTTTATGTTACTACTTTAAGTTTAGCTGATTTTATTAAATCTTTCTCACAGTTCAGCATTAGCTGTGTGTAGCTTGGTGGCTATGCCTTATCTTATTCTTGTAAGGCTCCATTGTATAAAGTCCTTGAGCTGGGCAGACATTTTATCTAGCCACCTGGCTTCTCCTCAGCTCTTAGTGATTGCGCACATAACCCCTTTCTCTTTCCTTTGTCTCAAGTAATTTGTTTGCTCTGCATTTTAAACTGATAGGATTTGTTTTTAACCCTTTCATCATGTAGATGGATACGAGTGGAAGGTCAGAGAGAGCAGAGTGACGCTGGTACACACTCGGCCTGGACACGAACAGTGTAGAAAGGACAGAGTGAGACCCATTGACGCAGATGCACACTGGTCCTCGAGATGGACTGGGGAGAACGTTAAGAGAGAGTCCCATTGACTCAGATACACACTGCTCCTCGAGAGGAAATGGGGAGAAAGGTCAGAGAGAGTCCCATTGACTCAGGTACAAACTGGTCCTGTCGTTGGATCGGGGAGAAAGGTCAGAGAGACTCCCATTGACTCAGATGCACACTGGTCCTGGTGATGAAATGAGGAGAAATGTCAGAGAGAGTCCCATGGACTCAGATACACACTGGTCCTGGAGCTGGATGGGAAGAAAGTTCAGAGAGATTCCCATTGACTCAGATAGACAATGGTCCTGGAGATGGACCTGAGTGAAAGGTCAGAGAGAGTCCCATTGACTCAGATACAAACTGGTCCTGGAGATGAACTGGGGAGAAAGGTCAGAGAGAGACCCATTGACTCAGGTACACATTGGTCCTGGAGTTGGACTAGGGAGAAATGTGAGAGAGAGCCCCATTGGCTCAGATACACACTGGTCCTGGAGATGGATTGTGGAGAAACATCAGAGAGATGCCCATTGACTCAAATACACACTAGTGCTGGAGATGGACTGGGCAGAAAGGTCAGAGAGGGTCCCATTGGCTCAGATATACACTGGTCCTGGAGATGGACTGGGGAGAATTGTCAGAGAGAGTCCCATTGACTCAGATGCACACTGGTCCTGGAGATGGACTGTGCAAAATGTCAGAGAGTCCCATTGACTAAGATACAAACTGGTCATGGAGATGGACGGGGTAGAATGTTCAGAGAGAGTTCCATTGACTCAGATACACACTGGTCCTGGAGATGGACTGGGGAGAATTGTCAGAGAGAGTGCCATTGACTCAGATACACACTGGTCCTGGAGATGGACTGTGCAAAATGTCAGAGAGTCCCATTGACTAAGATACAAACTGGTCATGGAGATGGACGGGGCAGAATGTTCAGAGAGTCCCATTGACTCAGATACAAACTGGCGCTGTAGATGGACTGGTGAGAAAGGGCAGATAGAGTCCCATTGTCTCAGATACACACTAGACCTGGTGCTTGTTTGGAGAGTATGTTCACAGAGAGTCCCATTGACTCAGATACACACTGGTCCTGGAGATGGACTGGGAAGAATGGTCAGGGAGGGTCCCATTGACTCAGAGACACACTTGTCCAGTAGATGGACTGGGGTTAAATGTCAGAGAGTCCCATTGACTCAGATACACATTGCTCCTGGAGATGGACTGGGTGAATGGTCAGAGTGTCCCATTGACTCAGATACACACTGGTTCTGAAGATGGACTGGGGTGAAACGTCACAGAGAGACCAATTGACTCAGATACTCACTGGTCCTGGAGTTGGAATGCGGTGAATGGTCGGAGAGAGTCCCTTTGACGCAATACACACTGGTCCTGGAGATGGACTGGGGAGAAAGGACAGAAAGAGTCCCATTGACTCAGATACACATTGGTCCTGGCGATAGTTCGGGGAGAAAGATCAGAAAGAGTGCCATTGATTCAGATACACACTGGTCTTGGAGATGGACCGGGGGAACAGTCAGAGAGCGTTCCAGTCATTTAGTTACACACTGGTCCTGGAGATGGACTGGGGAGAACGGTCAGAGAGAGTCCCATTGACTCAAATGCACGCTAGTCATTGAAATGAACTGGTGAGGAATGTCAGAGAGTGTCCCATTGATTCAGATACACATTCGTCGTGGAGATGGACCAGGGGAAATTTCAGAGAGAGTCCCATTGACTCAGATATACACTGGTCCTGGAGATGGTCAGGGGACAAAGGTCAGAGAGTTTCCCGTGGACTCAGATACACAATGTTCATGGAGATGGATTGGGGAGAATGTTCAAAATGAGTCCCATTGACTCAGATGCACACTGTTCATGTAGATGGACGGGGAGAAGTGTCAGAGAGAGTCCTATTGACTAAGATACACATTGGCCCTGCAGATGAACTGGAGAGAACGTTCAGAGAGAGTCCCACTACCTCAGATACACACTGGTCCTGGAGATGGACTGGGGATAAAGGTTAGAGAGGCTCCCATAGACTCAGATACAGGTTGGTCCTGGAGATGGACCGGGGAGAAAGGTCAGAGAGTGTCCCATTAACACAGAATCACACTTATCCTAGAAATGGACTGGGGAGAAAGGACAGATAGACTCCCATTGATTGAGATACACACAGGTCGTGGAGATGGACCCGGGGAAATTTCTGATAGAGTCCCATCGACTCAGATACATTCTGGTCCTGGAGATGGAATAGGGAGAATGCGCAGAGAGAGTTCCATTGACACAGATACACAATGTTCATGGAGATGGACTGGGGATAAAAGTCAGAGAGAGTCCCATTGACACAGAAACACACTAGTCCTGGAGGTGCACTGGGGATAAAGGTGAGAGAGAGCCCCATTGACTCAGAAACACACTGGTCCTGGAGATGGACTCGGAGAAAGCTCAGGGTGAGTCCAATTGTCTCAGATACACACTGGTCCTGGAGATGGAATGGGGTGAATGGTCTGGGAGTGTCCCATTGTCTCAGATACTCACTGGTACCGGAGATGGACTGTCGAGAAATGTCAGAGAGTCCCATTGACTTAGGTACAAACTCGTCCTGGAGATGGACTGTGGGTTATGGTCGCAGAGAGTCCCATTGACTCAGATACACACTGACAATGGAGATGGACTGGGGAGAAAGGTCAGAGAGTCCCATTGACTCAGATAAACACTGCTCCTTCGGATGGACTGCTGAGAAATGTCAGAGAGTCCCATTGACTCAGATGCACACTAGTCCTGGAGCTGGATTGAGCATAAAATTGACAGAGTCCCATTGACTCAGACACACACTGATCCTGGAGATGAACTGGGGCGAATGGTCAGAGATTCCGTTTGACTCACACACACACACTGTTCGTGAAGATGGATTGGGGGCAACGGTCAGAAAAGTCCCATTGTCTCAGATACACACTGGTCCCGGAGATGGACTGGGTAGAAATGTCAGAAAGCCCCATTGACTCAGATACACGCTAGTCGTGGAGATGGTCTGGGGAGAAAGGTCAGAGACAGTCCCATTGATTCAGATACGCAATGGGCCTGGAAATGGACTGGAGAGAACTGTCAGGGACTGTCCCATTTACTCAGATACACATTGGCTTTGGCGATGGGCTGGGGAGACTGGACAGAGAGTCCAATTGAATCAGTCACACACTGGTCCTGGAGATGGTTTGGGGAGATTGGACAGAGAGAGTCCAATTGACTCAATTGCACAGTGGTCCTGGACAGGGACTGTGGTGAAACGTCAGAGTGTCCCATTGACTCAGACACGCACTGGTCCTGGAGATAGGCCACGGAGAATGGTCAGAGAGCGTGTCCCATTTTCTCAGATAAACACTGATCCTGGAGATGGACGGGTGAGCAATGTCCGAGAGAGTCCCATTGACTCAGATACACACCTGTCCTGGAGAGGGACTGTGGAGAATGGACAGAGAAGTCCAATTAACCCAAATGCACAGTGGTCCGGGACATGGACTGTGGAGAATCATCAGTGTCCAATTGACTCAGATACACACTGGTCCTGGAGTTTGACCGGGGAGAACGGACAGAGAGAGTCCCTTTGACTCAGATACACACTGGTCCTGGAGATGGACTGAGGAGAAAGTTCAGAGAGAATCCCATTGACTCTGACAGTCGCTGGTCCTGGAGATGGACTGGGGAGAAATGTGAGAAGGAGTCCCATTGACTCAGATTTACACTTGTCCTGGAGATGGACTGGGGAGAACGGATAGAGAGAGTCCCTTTGACTCAGATGCACACTGCTGCTGGAGATGGAATGGGGGGAACGGTCAGAGAGAGTCCAATTGACACAGATACACAATGGCCCTGGAGATGGATTGGGGATAATGGTCAGAGAGAGTCCAATTGATTCTGCTTAAAATTGGTCCTGCAGACATTGCAGAAAGATTACAGGGTAAGGCAGCAAATGGTGAGAATGAGACTGGGAGAGTCTGACCACCTAGAGCAATTATCCAGCATGAGGCCATGCACTGGGATGTGAAGTGAGATCATTTTCTGTCTCTAAATGTACAAAGGTGATTTATATTTCACCATCGAATTCGGTATTGTGTAATTTTAATGGTCACATATACAGATTTAGATGGTTTGGGACATTCAGATTTTCAGCGGTGATGGAGTATATTTCTAACCATCAATATTTTTCAATGCATATCTGTAGATGCGGCGCTGCTTAATGTTCTGTACAACTGTAACTGATGGTGGATCCAGTAATCCCAGTGTCAGGTCTGGTGGTGTAAAAATCCGTTATTGGAATCGTAGCTTCATGGATAGAAGCACAGGCTGAATGTTCAGGGTTAATATTCTTAACTAAGCTTCGAACATGTGATATTGGTTTTGTAATTTCCGTGTTCAGTTGTTGTCGGTGAGGGATTTCCTCTATTGCCAGGGTAACTAACAGTCAGATCTCAGTCCAAGAGGCCTTGCCTCCAATTTATATCCGAAAGACCGTGAAACAGTCAGTGTAAACTCCTGTCCATGTACTCGGCAGTCCAGGAGTAGGGACATGTTCTGGATACAAGAAATAAATGATGAAACAATTTTACTACCAGAAAAATAAGATTATAATAGGAATAGGAGGAGACCATCCAGCCCCTCGATCCTATTCTGTTTCCTACTTTACAACAGTGAGTACACTGTAAAAGTATTTCATTGGCTGTAAAGCACTTTGGATTTTTCGCTTGTCATGAAAGGCGCTACATTAATTCAAGTCTTTATTTTCCACCATTCAATCGAGCAGGCTCGAGGGGCCGTATGGCCTACTCCTGCTCTTATTTCTTAATAAATTATTTCTTCTTACACCATGTTTGATCTGTATCTTAGCATCATCTGCCCGCCTTGGTTCCGTGACCCTAAATACCTTGGCCTAACAAAAACCTTTCAATCTCAGTTTTGAAATGTTTAATTAAGTCCCTGCCTCAACAGTATTTTGTGGGAAAGATTTCCAGATTTCCACTACCGTTTATCTGAAGAAATGTTTGCTGACATCATCCCTGAATGACCTAGCTCAAATTTTAAGGTGATGACCGCTTGTTCTTGGCTCCACCATCAGAGGACATAGTTTTACTTTGTACCCTATCAAAACCTTAAATCATCTTAAACACCTCAATTAGATAACCCCTTAATCTGCTATAGTCGAGTGAGCACAAGTCTAGTCTGTGCAACCTTGCCTCATAATTTAACTGTTTTAGCCCCAGTATCACTCTGGTAAATCTGTACTGCACCCCCTCCAAGGCCAATACATCCTTCCTGAGGTAAGGTGTCCAGAACTGAATGCAGTAAAGCAGATCAGGTTTCGCCAGATCTCTGTACGGCTGTAACATAACTTCCACCCCTGAGTATTCCGGCCCTCTTCAGATAAAGGCCAATGTTACGTTAACCGTTTTAATTGCTTTCGGTTTGTACATCTCCACCACCTTTTAGTGATTTCTGTAATTGGATCATGAAATCTCTCTGCTTTTCCACAGTTCTTATCTTCTCGCCAGTTTGAAATTATTCTGATCTATATTACTTGTGACTAAAGTGGATGGCCTCACCCTTTCCCACGTTGACTTCCAGATGCCAGCTTTTCCCCATTCAGTTAATCTATCCATGTCCCTTTGCAACTTTCTGCTCCCATTTACACTGTTTATTGTGCCACTTAATTACGTGTCAGCAGCAAGCTTAGTTTTATGGCTCTCTATTCTTTCATCAGTCATGTATAAATATAGTGGAAAGCTGAGGTCGCGGTCCAGATCCCTGGGGGGCTGCAGCTTTCCTCCTGTAAAATGTAGAGAGGCACAAGAGTGTCATCAACCGCAGCACTGAACAGGTCAGATATTGAGCTGTGTGTAACAAAAGTAGGGATTGTATCACTGGGAGCTGCTGGAGGAGGGAATAGCTGGCATTCAATATTGGCAACTTTGAAGATAACTGATCGTTTAGAGCAATGGGATCAGAATTGATGGGAACTGAGCGGTGCTACTGGGGAGAGTGAATGAGCACAGGACAGGCATTTCAGTGGGGGAGCAGGGAGGATGAAGCCGTGAATAAAGGAATAACAGGGCAGTGGTTGGTAGATGAGCTTTTACTTCACAACATCAATATTGTTCTCATTTTCTGCCCTGCCATAATTAGATCTCCCGGTGAATGATCGAGTGATTGAGAAAGCTGCACAGCTGGAAGTAAACATGGATTGTAGATTGAGGAAAAGCAACAGGTGAACCAGCACAGGATTGTGAGAGCAGCAACGAGAGAGAACCCATCCGATTCAAACAGCTTCCACAGATCGACTGGGGAGAAAGGTAAGAGAAAGTAGCAGTGAATAAGCTACACACTGGTACTGGAGATGGGCGGGGAGAAAGGCCAGAACGAGTCCTATTGAAGCAGATAAACAGTGGTCCAGGAGATGGAATGTGGAGAAAGTAAGAAAAAATCCCATTGACTCAGTTGCACACTGGTCCTGGCGATGGACCGGGGAGAAAAGTCAGAGAAAGGCCCATTGACTCAGAGGCATATTGGTCCATGAAATGTACAAGGGAGAATGGTCGGAGAGAGTCCCATTGACTCAGATACTCACTGGTCCTGGAGATGGACTGGGGAGAAAGCTCAGCGAGAGTCCCATTGAGTCAGATACACACTGGTGATGGAGATGGACTGTGGAGAAAGGTCAGAGCGTGTCCCATTGATTCAGATACACACTGATAATGAAAATTGACCAGGGAGGAAGGTCAGAGAGAGTCCCATTGACTCAGATACTCAATGGTCCTGGAGGATGTTCGGGGTGAAAGGTGAGAGAGTGTCCCATTGACTCAGATACACAGCGGTTCCGGAGATGGACTGTGGAGAATGTCAGAGAGAGTCCCTTTGAATCAGATACAGACTGGGGTGAAAGATCAGTGAGAGTCCCATAACTCACATATACCTTGCTCCTGGCGATGGTCAGGGGAGCAGGGTCAGAGAGGGTCCCATTGACTCAGAGACACACTGACCCTGGAGATGGACAGGGGAGGAATGGCAGATAGAGCCCCATTGACTTAGATACACACTGGTTCTGGAGAGGGAATGAGGAGAAAGGTCGGAGAAAATCCGATTGACTCAGATACACACTGGTCCTGGAGATGTTCAGTGGAGTTACGTTGGAGAGAGTCCCATTGACTCAGATACCCAATGGCCCTGGAGATGGGCTTGAAAGAATGGTCAGAGAGAGTACCACTGTCTCAGATACACACTGGTCATGGAGATGCACCGGTCAGGAAAGTCGGAGAGAGATTCTGATTGACTCAGACACAAAGTAGTCCTTGATATGGACCATAGAGAAAGGTCAGAGAGAGTCCCATTGCATCAGATATACACTGATCCTGCAGATGGACTGGGGAGAAAGGGCTGTGAGAGGCCCAGTGACTCAGATACACACTGGTCATGGAGATGGACTGGAGAGATCTGACAGCTAGAGTCCCATTGACTCAGATGTACACTTGCCCCGGAGATGGGCTGAGGAGCATGGTCAGAGAGAATCCCACTGACTCAGACACACACTGAACTTGGAGAATCACCGTTCAGGATAGTCAGAGACTGCATCCGGTTCAAAGAAAAATAAACTGGTCCCTGAGATGGGCTCGGCAGCAAGATCAGAAAGAGTCCCATTGACTCAGATACACACTGGTGCAGGAGATGCAACGGGCAGGAAGGTCAGAGAGTGTCCCATTGACTCAGATACTCAATGGTCCTGGAGATGGACCGGGGAGAATGGTCAGAGAGAATCCCATTGACTCAGATATGAACTGGTCCTGGCGAAGGGCTTGAGGGAAATGTAGGAGACTGTCCCATTGACTCAGATACACACTGGTCCTGGAGATGGACCGGGGAGTACGGTCAGAGAGAGTCCCATTGACACAGATACACAGTGGTCCCGGAGATGGACTGTGGAGAATGTCAGAGAGAGTCCCTTTGACACAGATAAAAGCTGGGGTTAAAGATGAGAGAGAGTCCCATAACACAGCTGTAAACTGGTCCTGGCGATGGGCTGGGGTGCAAGATCAGAAATAGTCCAATTGGCTCAGATATACACTGGTCCCAGAGATGTGCCGGGTAGAAAGGTCAGGGAGAGTCCCAGTAAGTCAAATACACATGGCCCTGTAGATGGAATGTGGAGAAAGGTCAGAGAAAATCAAATTGACTTGGGTAAACACTGGTCCTGGAAATGGGTGGGGGTGAAAAGACATAGAGAGTCCCATTGACTCAGATGATCACTGGTCCCGGAGAAGGACTGGGGAGAATGTCAGAGAGAGTCTATTTGATGCAGATACAGACTGGGGCGAAAGATCTGCGAGAGTCCCATAACACAGATACAAACTGATCCAGGCGATGGGCTGGGGTGCAAAACCAGTAATAGACCCATTGACTCAAATATACACTGTACCAGAAGATGGACCAGGTAGAATGGTCAGAGAGTTCCATTGAGTCAAATACACACGGTCCTGTAGTTGGAATGTGGATAAAGGTCAGTGGAGATCCGATTGACTCAGGTACACTCTGGTCCTGGAGATGGGTGGGGGTGAAAGGACATTGAGAGTCCCATTGACTCAGATATTCACTGGACTCAGAGAAGGACTGTGGAGAAAGGTCAGAGAGAGTCCCAAAGACTTAGAAAGAAGCTGGTCCAGGAGAGGCAACGGGCAGGAAGGTCACAGAGAGTCCCATGGACTCAGATACACGCTGGTCCTGGAGATGTACTGTGGAGAATTTCAAAGAGAGTATCATTGAGTCAGATACGAACTAGTCCTGGATATTGAAGGGGGAAAAATGTCAGAGATAGTCCCATTGATTCAGATACAAACTGGTCCTGCAGATGGAAGGGGGAGAAAGGTCAGAGAGAATCCCAGTGACTCAGATGCACACTGGTCCTGGAGATGGACTGGGGAGAAAAGTAAGAGAGTGTCCCATTGACTCAGATACACACTGGTCCTGGAGATGGACAGGGGAGAATGGTCAGAGAGAGTCCAACTGACTCAGTTGCACATTTGTCCAGGAGTTGTACCTTAGAGAAAAGTCAGAGAGAGTCCCATTGACTCTGATACACAGTGGTCCCGGAGATAAACTGTTGTGAATGTCAGAGAGAGTCCCATTGACTCTGGTACAGACTTGGGTGAAATATCAGAGACAGTCCCATTACTCATACACAACTTGCTCCTGGTGATGGACGGGGGGGCAGGGACAGAAAGGGACCAATTGAATCAGATACACACTGGTCCTGGAGATGTACTGGGGAGGAAGGGCAGAGAGAGTCCCATTGACTCAGATACACACTGGTCCTGGAGATGGACTGGGGAGAATAGTCAGGGAGAGTCCCATTGACTCAGATAGACAGTGGCCCTGGAGAAGGGCTGGGGAGAAATGTCGGAGAGAGTCACATTGACTCAGATAGACATTGGTGCCGGAGTTGGATTTTAGAGAAAGTTCTGAGAGAGTCCCATTGACTCAGATACACACTGGTCCTGGAGAGGGAGCGGCGAGAAATGTCAGAGGGTTGCCCATTGGCTCAGACACAAAATGATCCTGGAGATGGTTAGGGGAGAATGGTCAGAGAGAGTCCCTTTGAGCCAGATGCACACTGGTCCTGGCGAAGGGCTGGAGCAAAATGCCAGAGAATGTCCCTTTGACTCAGATACACACTGGTCCTTGAGTGGATTCATGGAGTCATAGAGTTTTACAGCACAGAAAGGGGCCCTTCGGCCCATTGTGTCTGCGCCGCCCATCCATCCCTGTCCAGTCTAATCCCATTTTCCAGCATTTGGTCCATAGCCTTTTATGCAATGGCATTTCAAGTGCTCATCCAAATGCTTCTTGAATGTTGTGAGGGTTCCTGCCTCTACCACCCTTTTAGGCATTGAGTTCCACATTCCAACCACCCTCTGGGTGAAAAAGTTCCTCCTCAAATCCCCTCTAAATCTCCTGCCCCTTACCCTGAATCTATGCCCCCTTGTTATTGACCCCCCTACTAAGGGAAAAGTTCCTCTTTGTCTACCCTATCTATGCCCCTCATTATTTTGTACACCTCAATCAGGACCCCCTCAGCCTTCTTTGCTCCAAGGAAAACAACCCCAGCCTGTTTAGTCTTTCTTCATAGCTGAGAAAGGTCAGAGACAGTCAAATTTGCTCAGATACGCATTCATCCTGGAGATGGACCTCAGAGAAATTTCATAGTGAGTCTCATTGACTCAGATACAAACTGGTCCTGGAGGTGGACCGGGGAGAACGCTCAGAGAAAGTCCCATTGAAACAGATACACAGTGGTCCCGGAGATGGACTGTGGAGAATGTCAGAGAGAGACACTTTGACTCAGACACAGACTGGGGTGAAAGATGAGAGAGAGTTCCATAACACAGATACAAACTGGTCCTGGAGATGGGCTGGGGTGCAAGATCAGAAATAGTCCAATTGACTCAGATATACACTAGTCCTGGAGATGGACTGGGTAGAAAGGTCAGAGAGAGTCCCATTGAGGCAAATACACACTGGTCCTGGAGATGGAATGTGGAGAAAGCTCAGAGAAGATCCAATTGACTCAGGTACACACTGGTCCTGGAGCTGGATGGGGATGAAAGGACATAGAGATTCCCATTGACTCAGATGATCACTGCTCCCGGAGAAGGACTGTGGAGAATGGTCAGAGAAAGTCACAATGACTTAGATACACACTGGTCCAGGAGGTGCAACGGGCAGGAAGGTCAGAGAGAGTCCCATTGAATCAGATACAGACTGGGGTGAAAGATTAGTGAGAGTCCCATAACTCACATACACCTTGCTCCTGGCGATGGTCAGGAGAGCAGGGTCAGAGAGAGTCCCATTGACTCAGAGACACACTGACCCTGGAGATGGACAGGGGAGGAATGGCAGATAGAGCCCCATTGACTTAGATACACATTGGTCCTTGAGAGGGAATGAGGAGAAAGGTCGGAGAAAATCCGATTGACTCAGATACACACTGGTCCTGGAGATGTTTGGTGGAGAAACGTTGGAGAGAGTCCCATTGACTCAGATACCCACTGGCCCTGGAGATGGGCTTGAAAGAATGGTCAGAGAGAGTACCACTGTCTCAGATACATACTGGTCATGGAGATGCACCGGTCAGGAAAGTCGGAGAGAGATTCTGATTGCCTCAGACACAAACTAGTCTTGAGATGGATCGTAGAGAAAGGTCAGAGAGAGTCCCATTGCATCAGACATACACTGATCCTGCAGATGGACTGGGGAGAAGGGGCTGTGAGAGTCCCAGTGACTCAGATACACACTGGTCATGGAGATGGACTGGAGAGATCGGACAGATAGAGTCCCATTGACTCAGATGTACACTTGCCCTGGAGATGGGCTGAGGAGCATGGTCAGAGAGAATCCCAGTGACTCAGATAGACACTGAACTTGGAGAATCACCGTTCAGGAAAGTCAGAGACTGCATCCGGTTCAAAGAAAATTAACTGGTCCTTCAGATGGGCTCGGCAGCAAGATCAGAAAGAGTCCCATTGACTCAGATACACACTGGTGCAGGAGATGCAATGGGCAGGAAGGTCAGAGAGTGTCCAATTGACTCAGATGCACACTGGTCCTGGAGATGGTCCGGGATGTAAGGTCGGAGAGCATCCCATTGACTCAGATACTCAATGGTCCTGGAGATGGACCGGGGAGAATGGTCAGAGAGAGTCCAATTGACTCAGATATGAACTGGTCCTGGCGAAGGGCTTCAGGGAAATGTAGGAGACTGTCACATTGACTCAGATACACACTGGTCCTGGAGATGGACCGGGGAGTACGGTCAGAGAGAGTCCCATTGACACAGATACACAGTGGTCCCGGAGATGGACTGTGGAGAATGTCAGAGAGAGTCCCTTTGACACAGATACATGCTGGGGTTAAAGATGAGAGAGAGTCCCATAACACAGATGTAAACTGGTCCTGGCGATGGGCTGGGGTGCAAGATCAGAAATAGTCCAATTGGCTCAGATATACACTGGTCCCAGAGATGTGCCAGGTAGAAAGGTCAGAGAGAGTCCCAGTAAGTCAAATACACATGGCCCTGTAGATGGAATGTGGAGAAAGGTCAGAGAAAATCAAATTGACTCGGGTAAACACTGGTCCTGGAAATGGGTGGGGGTGAATAGACATAGAGAGTCCCATTGACTCAGATGATCACTGGTCCCGGAGAAGGACTGGGGAGAATGTCAGAGAGAGTCTATTTGACGCAGATACAGACTGAGGTGAAAGATCTGCGAGAGTCCCATAACACAGATACAAACTGATCCAGGCGATGGGCTGGGGTGCAAAACCAGTAATAGACCCATTGACTCAAATATACACTGTACCAGAAGATGGACCAGGTAGAATGGTCAGAGAGTTCCATTGAGTCAAATACACACGGTCCTGTAGTTGGAATGTGGAGAAAGGTCAGTGAAGATCCGATTGACTCAGGTACACTCTGGTCCTGGAGATGGGTGGGGCTGAAAGGACATTGAGAGTCCCATTGACTCAGATATTCACTGGACCCAGAGAAGGACTGTGGAGAAAGGTCAGAGAGAGTCCCAAAGACTTAGAAAGAAGCTGGTCCAGGAGAGGCAACGGGCAGGAACGTCACAGAGAGTCCCATGGACTCAGATACACGCTGGTCCTGGAGATGTACTGTGGAGAATTTCAAAGAGAGTATCATTGAGTCAGATACGAACTAGTCCTGGATATTGAAGGGGGAAAAATGTCAGAGATAGTCCCATTGATTCAGATACAAACTGGTCCTGCAGATGGAAGGGGGAGAAAGGTCAGAGAGAATCCCAGTGACTCAGATACACACTGGTCCTGGAGATGGACTGGGGAGAAAAGTAAGAGAGTGTCCCATTGGCTCAGATACACACTGGTCCTGGAGATGGACTGGGGAGAATGGTCAGAGAGAGTCCAACTGACTCAGTTGCACATTTGTCCAGGAGTTGTACCTTAGAGAAAAGTCAGAGAGAGTCCCATTGACTCTGATACACAGTGGTCCCGGAGATAAACTGTTGTGAATGTCAGAGTGAGTCCCACTGACTCTGGTACAGACTTGGGTGAAATATCAGAGACAGTCCCATTACTCATATACAACTTGCTCCTGGTGATGGACGGGGGGGGCATGGACACAAAGAGACCAATTGACTCAGATACACACTGCTCCTGGAGATGTACTGGGGAGGAAGAGCAGAGAGAGTCCCATTGACTCAGATACACACTGGTCCTGGAGATGGACTGGGGAGAATAGTCAGGGAGAGTCCCATTGACTCAGATAGACAGTGGCCCTGGAGAAGTGCTGGGGAGAAATGTCGGAGAGAGTCACATTGACTCAGATAGACATTGGTGCCGGAGTTGGATTGTAGAGAAAGTTCTGAGAGAGTCCCATTGACTCAGATACACACTGGTCCTGGAGAGGGAGCGGCGAGAAATGTCAGAGTGTTTCCCATTGGCTCAGATACAAAATGGTCCTGGAGATGGTTAGGGGAGAATGGTCAGAGAGAGTCCCTTTGAGCCAGATGCACACTGGTCCTGGCGAAGGGCTGGAGCAAAATGCCAGAGAATGTCCCTTTGACTCAGATACACACTGGTCCTTGAGTGGAGTCATGGAGTCATAGATTTTTACAGCACAGAAAGAGGCCCTTCGGCCCATTGTGTCTGCGCCGCCCATCCATCCCTGTCCAGTCTAATCCCATTTTCCAGCATTTGGTCCATAGCCTTTTATGCAATGGCATTTCAAGTGCTCATCCAAATGCTTCTTGAATGTTGTGAGGGTTCCTGCCTCTACCACCATTTTAGACATTGAGTTCCACATTCCAACCACCCTCTGGGTGAAAAAGTTCCTCCTCAAATCCCCTCTAAATCTCCTGCCCCTTACCCTGAATCTATGCCCCCTTGTTATTGACCCCACTACTAAGGGAAAAGTTCCTCTTTGTCTACCCTATCTATGCCCCTCATTATTTTGTACACCTCAATCAGGACCCCCTCAGCCTTCTTTGCTCCAAGGAAAACAACCCCAGCCTGTTTAGTCTTTCTTCATAGCTGAGATAGGTCAGAGACAGTCAAATTTGTTCAGATACGCATTCATCCTGGAGATGGACCTTAGAGAAATTTCATAGTGAGTCTCATTGACTCAGATACAAACTGGTCCTGCAGATGGAAGGGGTAGAAAGGTCAGAGAGAATCCCAGTGACTCAGATACACACTGGTCCTGGAGATGGACTGGGGAGAAAAGTAAGAGAGTGTCCCATTGACTCAGATACACACTGGTCCTGGAGATGGACAGGGGAGAATGGTCAGAGAGAGTCCAACTGACTCAGTTGCACATTTGTCCAGGAGTTGTACCTTAGAGAAAAGTCAGAGAGAGTCCCATTGACTCTGATACACAGTGGTCCCGGAGATAAACTGTTGTGAATGTCAGAGAGAGTCCCATTGACTCTGGTACAGACTTGGGTGAAATATCAGAGACAGTCCCGTTACTCATATACAACTTGCTCCTGGTGATGGACGGGGGGGCAGGGACAGAAAGGGACCAATTGACTCAGATACACACTGGTCCTGGAGATGTACTGGGGAGGAAGGGCAGAGAGAGTCCCATTGACTCAGATACACACTGGTCCTGGAGATGGACTGGGGAGAATAGTCAGGGAGATTCCCATTGACTCAGATAGACAGTGGCCCTGGAGAAGGGCTGGGGAGAAATGTCGGAGAGAGTCACATTGACTCAGATAGACATTGGTGCCGGAGTTGGATTGTAGAGAAAGTTCTGAGAGAGTCCCATTGACTCTGATACACACTGGTCCTGGAGAGGGAGCGGCGAGAAATGTCAGAGGGTTTCCCATTGGCTCAGATACAAAATGGTCCTGGAGATGGTTAGGGGAGAATGGTCAGAGAGAGTCCCTTTGAGCCAGATGCACACTGGTCCTGGCGAAGGGCTGGAGCAAAATGCCAGAGAATGTCCCTTTGACTCAGATACACACTGGTCCTTGAGTGGAGTCATGGAGTCATAGAGTTTTACAGCACAGAAAGAGGCCCTTCGGCCCATTGTGTCTGCGCCGCCCATCCATCCCTGTCCAGTCTAATCCCATTTTCCAGCATTTGGTCCATAGCCTTTTATGCAATGGCATTTCAAGTGCTCATCCAAATGCTTCTTGAATGTTGTGAGGGTTCCTGCCTCTACCACCCTTTTAGGCATTGAGTTCCACATTCCAACCACCCTCTGGGTGAAAAAGTTCCTCCTCAAATCCCCTCTAAATCTCCTGCCCCTTACCCTGAATCTATGCCCCCTTGTTATTGACCCCCCTACTAAGGGAAAAGTTCCTCTTTGTCTACCCTATCTATGCCCCTCATTATTTTGTACACCTCAATCAGGACCCCCTCAGCCTTCTTTGCTCCAAGGAAAACAACCCCAGCCTGTTTAGTCTTTCTTCATAGCTGAGAAAGGTCAGAGACAGTCAAATTTGCTCAGATACGCATTCATCCTGGAGATAGACCTTAGAGAAATTTCATAGTGAGTCTCATTGACTCAGATACAAACTGGTCCTGGAGGTGGACCGGGGAGAACGCTCAGAGAAAGTCCCATTGAAACAGATACACAGTGGTCCCGGAGATGGACTGTGGAGAATGTCAGAGAGAGACACTTTGACTCAGACACAGACTGGGGTGAAAGATGAGAGAGAGTTCCATAACACAGATACAAACTGGTCCTGGAGATGGGCTGGGGTGCAAGATCAGAAATAGTCCAATTGACTCAGATATACACTAGTCCTGGAGATGGACTGGGTAGAAAGGTCAGAGAGAGTCCCATTGAGGCAAATACACACTGGTCCTGGAGATGGAATGTGGAGAAAGCTCAGAGAAGATCCAATTGACTCAGGTACACACTGGTCCTGGAGCTGGATGGGGATGAAAGGACATAGAGATTCCCATTGACTCAGATGATCACTGCTCCCGGAGAAGGACTGTGGAGAATGGTCAGAGAAAGTCACAATGACTTAGATACACACTGGTCCAGGAGGTGCAACGGACAGGAAGGTCAGAGAGAGTCCCATTGAATCAGATACAGACTGGGGTGAAAGATTAGTGAGAGTCCCATAACTCACATACACCTTGCTCCTGGCGATGGTCAGGAGAGCAGGGTCAGAGAGAGTCCCATTGACTCAGAGACACACTGACCCAGGAGATGGACAGGGGAGGAATGGCAGATAGAGCCCCATTGACTTAGATACACATTGGTCCTTGAGAGGGAATGAGGAGAAAGGTCGGAGAAAATCCGATTGACTCAGATACACACTGGTCCTGGAGATGTTTGGTGGAGAAACGTTGGAGAGAGTCCCATTGACTCAGATACCCACTGGCCCTGGAGATGGGCTTGAAAGAATGGTCAGAGAGAGTACCACTGTCTCAGATACATACTGGTCATGGAGATGCACCGGTCAGGAAAGTCGGAGAGAGATTCTGATTGCCTCAGACACAAACTAGTCTTGAGATGGATCGTAGAGAAAGGTCAGAGAGAGTCCCATTGCATCAGACATACACTGATCCTGTAGATGGACTGGGGAGAAGGGGCTGTGAGAGTCCCAGTGACTCAGATACACACTGGTCATGGAGATGGACTGGAGAGATCGGACAGATAGAGTCCCATTGACTCAGATGTACACTTGCCCTGGAGATGGGCTGCGGAGCATGGTCAGAGAGAATCCCAGTGACTCAGATAGACACTGAACTTGGAGAATCACCGTTCAGGAAAGTCAGATTCTGCATCCGGTTCAAAGAAAATTAACTGGTCCTTCAGATGGGCTCGGCAGCAAGATCAGAAAGAGTCCCATTGACTCAGATACACACTGGTGCAGGAGATGCAATGGGCAGGAAGGTCAGAGAGTGTCCAATTGACTCAGATGCACACTGGTCCTGGAGATGGTCCGGGATGTAAGGTCAGAGAGCATCCCATTGACTCAGATACTCAATGGTCCTGGAGATGGACCGGGGAGAATGGTCAGAGAGAGTCCAATTGACTCAGATATGAACTGGTCCTGGCGAAGGGCTTCAGGGAAATGTAGGAGACTGTCACATTGACTCAGATACACACTGGTCCTGGAGATGGACCGGGGAGTACGGTCAGAGAGAGTCCCATTGACACAGATACACAGTGGTCCCGGAGATGGACTGTGGAGAATGTCAGAGAGAGTCCCTTTGACACAGATACAAGCTGGGGTTAAAGATGAGAGAGAGTCCCATAACACAGATGTAAACTGGTCCTGGCGATGGGCTGGGGTGCAAGATCAGAAATAGTCCAATTGGCTCAGATATACACTGGTCCCAGAGATGTGCCAGGTAGAAAGGTCAGAGAGAGTCCCAGTAAGTCAAATACACATGGCCCTGTAGATGGAATGTGGAGAAAGGTCAGAGAAAATCAAATTGACTCGGGTAATCACTGGTCCTGGAAATGGGTGGGGGTGAATAGACATAGAGAGTCCCATTGACTCAGATGATCACTGGTCCCGGAGAAGGACTGGGGAGAATGTCAGAGAGAGTCTATTTGACGCAGATACAGACTGAGGTGAAAGATCTGCGAGAGTCCCATAACACAGATACAAACTGATCCAGGCGATGGGCTGGGGTGCAAAACCAGTAATAGACACATTGACTCAAATATACACTGTACCAGAAGATGGACCAGGTAGAATGGTCAGAGAGTTCCATTGAGTCAAATACACACGGTCCTGTAGTTGGAATGTGGAGAAAGGTCAGTGAAGATCCGATTGACTCAGGTACACTCTGGCCCTGGAGATGGGTGGGGGTGAAAGGACATTGAGAGTCCCATTGACTCAGATATTCACTGGACCCAGAGAAGGACTGTGGAGAAAGGTCAGAGAGAGTCCCAAAGACTTAGAAAGAAGCTGGTCCAGGAGAGGCAACGGGCAGGAAGGTCACAGAGAGTCCCATGGACTCAGATACACGCTGGTCCTGGAGATGTACTGTGGAGAATTTCAAAGAGAGTATCATTGAGTCAGATACGAACTAGTCCTGGATATTGAAGGTGGAAAAATGTCAGAGATAGTCCCATTGATTCAGATACAAACTGGTCCTGCAGATGGAAGGGGGAGAAAGGTCAGAGAGAATCCCAGTGACTCAGATACACACTGGTCCTGGAGATGGACAGGTGAGAATGGTCAGAGAGAGTCCAACTGACTCAGTTGCACATTTGTCCAGGAGTTGTACCTTAGAGAAAAGTCAGAGAGAGTCCCATTGACTCTGATACACAGTGGTCCCGGAGATAAACTGTTGTGAATGTCAGAGTGAGTCCCACTGACTCTGGTACAGACTTGGGTGAAATATCAGAGACAGTCCCATTACTCATATACAACTTGCTCCTGGTGATGGACGGGGGTGCATGGACAGAAAGAGACCAATTGACTCAGATACACACTGGTCCTGGAGATGGACTGGGGAGAAAAGTAAGAGAGTGTCCCATTGACTCAGATACACACTGGTCCTGGAGATGGACAGGGGAGAATGGTCAGAGAGAGTCCAACTGACTCAGTTGCACATTTGTCCAGGAGTTGTACCTTAGAGAAAAGTCAGAGAGAGTCCCATTGACTCTGATACACAGTGGTCCCGGAGATAAACTGTTGTGAATGTCAGAGTGAGTCCCACTGACTCTGGTACAGACTTGGGTGAAATATCAGAGACAGTCCCATTACTCATATACAACTTGCTCCTGGTGATGGACGGGGGTGCATGGACAGAAAGAGACCAATTGACTCAGATACACACTGGTCCTGGAGATGTACTGGGGAGGAAGGGCAGAGCGAGTCCCATTGACTCAGATACACACTGGTCCTGGAGATGGACTGGGGAGAATAGTCAGGGAGAGTCCCATTGACTCAGATACACAGTGGCCCTGGAGAAGTGCTGGGGAGAAATGTCGGAGAGAGTCACATTGACTCAGATAGACATTGGTGCCGGAGTTGGATTGTAGAGAAAGTTCTGAGAGAGTCCCATTGACTCAGATACACACTGGTCCTGGAGAGGGAGCGGCGAGAAATGTCAGGGAGAGTCCCATTGACGCAGATACACAGTGGCCCTGGAGAAGTGCTGGGGAGAAATGTCGGAGAGAGTCACATTGACTCAGATAGACATTGGTGCCGGAGTTGGATTGTAGAGAAAGTTCTGAGAGAGTCCCATTGGCTCAGATACAAAATGGTCCTGGAGATGGTTAGAGGAGAATGGTCAGAGAGAGTCCCTTTGAGCCAGATGCACACTGGTCCTGGCGAAGGGCTGGAGCAAAATGCCAGAGAATGTCCCTTTGACTCAGATACACACTGGTCCTTGAGTGGAGTCATGGAGTCATAGATTTTTACAGCACAGAAAGAGGCCCTTCGGCCCATTGTGTCTGCGCCGCCCATCCATCCCTGTCCAGTCTAATCCCATTTTCCAGCATTTGGTCCATAGCCTTTTATGCAATGGCATTTCAAGTGCTCATCCAAATGCTTCTTGAATGTTGTGAGGGTTCCTGCCTCTACCACCATTTTAGACATTGAGTTCCACATTCCAACCACCCTCTGGGTGAAAAAGTTCCTCCTCAAATCCCCTCTAAATCTCCTGCCCCTTACCCTGAATCGATGCCCCCTTGTTATTGACCCCACTACTAAGGGAAAAGTTCCTCTTTGTCTACCCTATCTATGCCCCTCATTATTTTGTACACCTCAATCAGGACCCCCTCAGCCTTCTTTGCTCCAAGGAAAACAACCCCAGCCTGTTTAGTCTTTCTTCATAGCTGAGAAAGGTCAGAGACAGTCAAATTTGCTCAGATACGCATTCATCCTGGAGATGGACCTTAGAGAAATTTCATAGTGAGTCTCATTGACTCAGATACAAACTGGTCCTGGAGGTGGACCGGGGAGAACGCTCAGAGAAAGTCCCATTGAAACAGATACACAGTGGTCCCGGAGATGGACTGTGGAGAATGTCAGAGAGAGACACTTTGACTCAGACACTGACTGGGGTGAAAGATGAGAGAGAGTTCCATAACACAGATACAAACTGGTCCTGGAGATGGGCTGGGGTGCAAGATCAGAAATAGTCCAATTGACTCAGAAATACACTAGTCCTGGAGATGGACTGGGTAGAAAGGTCAGAGAGAGTCCCATTGAGGCAAATACACACTGGTCCTGGAGATGGAATGTGGAGAAAGCTCAGAGAAGATCCAATTGACTCAGGTACACACTGGTCCTGGAGCTAGATGGGGATGAAAGGACATAGAGATTCCCATTGACTCAGATGATCACTGCTCCCGGAGAAGGCCTGTGGAGAATGGTCAGAGAAAGTCACAATGACTTAGATACACACTGGTCCAGGAGGTGCAACGGGCAGGAAGGTCAGAGAGAGTCCCATTGAATCAGATACAGACTGGGGTGAAAGATTAGTGAGAGTCCCATAACTCACATACACCTTGCTCCTGGCGATGGTCAGGAGAGCAGGGTCAGAGAGAGTCCCATTGACTCAGAGACACACTGACCCTGGAGATGGACAGGGGAGGAATGGCAGATAGAGCCCCATTGACTTAGATACACATTGGTCCTTGAGAGGGAATGAGGAGAAAGGTCGGAGAAAATCCGATTGACTCAGATACCCACTGGCCCTGGAGATGGGCTTGAAAGAATGGTCAGAGAGAGTACCACTGTCTCAGATACACACTGGTCATGGAGATGCACCGGTCAGGAAAGTCGGAGAGAGATTCTGATTGCCTCAGACACAAACTAGTCTTGAGATGGATCGTAGAGAAAGGTCAGAGAGAGTCCCATTGCATCAGACATACACTGATCCTGCAGATGGACTGGTGAGAAGGGGCTGTGAGAGTCCCAGTGACTCAGATACACACTGGTCATGGAGATGGACTGGAGAGAACGGACATATAGAGTCCCATTGACTCAGATGTACACTTGCCCTGGAGATGGGCTGAGGAGAATGTTCAGAGAGAATCCCAGTGACTCAGATACACACTGAACTTGGAGAATCACCGTTCAGGAAAGTCAGAGACTGCATCCGGTTCAAAGAAAAATAAACTGGTCCTTCAGATGGGCTCGGCAGCAAGATCAGAAAGAGTCCCATTGACTCAGGTATGAACTGGTCCTGGCGAAGGGCTTCAGGGAAATGAAGGAGACTGTCACATTGACTCAGATACACACTGGTCCTGGAGATGGACCGGGGAGTACGGTCAGAGAGAGTCCCATTGACACAGATACACAGTGGTCCCGGAGATGGACTGTGGAGAATGTCAGAGAGAGTCCCTTTGACACAGATACAAGCTGGGGTTAAAGATGAGAGAGAGTCCCATAACACAGATGTAAACTGGTCCTGGCGATGGGCTGGGGTGCAAGATCAGAAATAGTCCAATAGGCTCAGATATACACTGGTCCCAGAGATGTGCCTGGTAGAAAGGTCAGAGAGAGTCGCAGTAAGTCAAATACACATGGCCCTGTAGATGGAATGTGGAGAAATTTCAGAGGAAATCAAATTGACTCGGGTAAACACTGGTCCTGGAAATGGGTGGGGGTGAATAGACATAGAGAGTCCCATTGACTCAGATGATCACTGGTCCCGGAGAAGGACTGGGGAGAATGTCAGAGAGAGTCTATTTGACGCAGATACAGACTGAGGTGAAAGATCTGCGAGAGTCCCATAACACAGATACAAACTGATCCAGGCGATGGGCTGGGGTGCAAAACCAGTAATAGACCCATTGACTTAAATATACACTGTACCAGAAGATGGACCAGGTAGAATGGTCAGAGAGTTCCATTGAGTCAAATACACACGGTCCTGTAGATGGAATGTGGAGAAAGGTCAGTGAAGATCCGATTGACTCAGGTACACTCTGGTCCTGGAGATGGGTGGGGGTGAAAGGACATAGAGAGTCCCATTGACTCAGATAATCACTGGACCCAGAGAAGGACTGTGGAGAAAGGTCAGAGAGAGTCCAAAAGACTTAGAAAGAAGCTGGTGCAGGAGAGGCAACGGGCAGGAAGGTCACAGAGAGTCCCATGGACTCAGATACACGCTGGTCCCGGAGGTGTACTGTGGAGAATTTCAAAGAGAGTATCATTGAGTCAGATACGAACTAGTCCTGGATATTGAAGGGGGAAAAATGTCAGAGACAGTCCCATTGATTCAGATACAAACTGGTCCTGCAGATGGAAGGGGGAGAAAGGTCAGAGAGAATCCCAGTGACTCAGATACACACTGGTCCTGGAGATGGACTGGGGTGAAAAGTAAGAGAGTGTCCCATTGACTCAGGTACACACTGGTCCTGGAGATGGACTGGGGAGAATGGTCAGAGAGAGTCCAACTGACTCAGATGCACATTTGTCCAGGAGTTGTAACTTAGAGGAAACCAGAGAGAGTCCCATTGACTCAGATACACAGTGGTCCCGGAGATACACTGTTGTAAATGTCAGAGAGAATCCCATTGACTCTGGTACAGACTTGGGTGAAATATCAGAGACAGTCCCATTACTCATATACAACTTGCTCCTGGTGATGGACGGGGGGGTCAGGGACAGAGGGAGACCAATTGACTCAGATACTCACTGGTCCTGGAGATGTACTGGGGTGGTAGGGCGGAGAGAGTCCCATTGACTCAGATACACACTGGTCCCGGAGATGGACTGGGGAGAATAGTCAGGGAGAGTCACATTGACTCAGATAGACATTGGTGCCGGAGTTGGATTGTAGAGAAACTTCTGAGAGAGTCCCATTGACACAGATACACACTGGTCCTGGAGAGGGAGCGGCGAGAACTGTCAGAGGGTGTCCCATTGGCTCAGATACAAACTGGTCCTGGAGATTGTCCAGGGAGAAAGGTCAGCGAGAGTCCCTTTGAGACAGATGCACACTCGTCCTGGCGAAGGGCTGGAGCGAAATGCCAGAGAATGTCCCTTTGACTCAGATACACACTGGTCCTGGAGTGGACCGGAGAGAAAGTTCAGAGAGAGTCCCTTTGAGACAGATGAACACTGGTCCTGGCGAAGGGCTGGAGCGAAATGCCAGAGAATCTCCCTTTGACTCAGATACACACTGGTCCTGGAGTGGACTGGAGAGAAAGGTCAGAGACAGTCAAATTTACTCAGATACGCATTCGTCCTGGAGATGGACTGTGGAGAATGTCAGAGAGAGTCACTTTGACTCAGACACAGACTGGGGTGAAAGATGAGAGAGAGTTCCATAACACAGATACAAACTGGTCCTGGAGATGGGCTGGGGAGCAAGATCAGAAATAGTCCAATTGACTCAGATATAAACTAGTCCTGGAGATGGACTGGGTAGAAAGGTCAGAGAGAGTCCCATTGAGTCAAATACACACTGGACCTGTAGATGGAATGTGGAGAAAGCTCAGAGAAGATCCAATTGACTCAGGTACACACTGGTCCTGGAGCTGGATGGGGATGAAAGGACATAGAGATTCCCATTGACTCAGATGATCACTGCTCCCAGAGAAGGACTGTGGAGAATGGTCAGAGAAAGTCACAATGACTTAGATACACACTGGTCCAGGAGGTGCAACGGGCAGGAAGGTCAGAGAGAGTCCCATTGAATCAGATACAGACTGGGGTGAAAGATAAGTGAGAGTCCCATAACTCACATACACCTTGCTCCTGGCGATGGTCAGGAGAGCAGGGTCAGAGAGAGACCCATTGACTCAGAGACACACTGACCCTGCAGATGGACAGGGGAGGAATGGCAGATAGAGCCCCATTGACTTAGATACACACTGGTCCTGGAGATGGAATGAGGAGAAAGGTCGGAGAAAATCCGATTGACTCAGATACACACTGGTCCTGCAGATGTTCGGTGGAGAAACGTTGGAGAGAGTCCCATTGACTTCAGATACCCACTGGCCCTGGAGATGGGCTTGAAAGAATGGTCAGAGAGAGTACCACTGTCTCAGATACACACTGGTCATGGAGATGCACCGGTCAGGAAAGTCGGAGAGAGATTCTGATTGCCTCAGACACAAACCAGTCCTTGAGATGGATCGGAGAGAAAGGTCAGAGAGAGTCCCATTGCATCAGATATACACTGATCCTGCAGATGGACTGGGGAGAAAGGGCTGTGAGAGTCCCAGTGGCTCAGATACACACTGGTCATGGAGATGGAATGGAGAGATCGGACAGATAGAGTCCCATTGACTCAGATGTACACATGCCCTGGAGATGGGGTGAGGAGCATGGTCAGAGAGAATCCCAGTGACTCAGATACACACTGAACTGGGAGAATCACCGTTCAGGAAAGTCAGAGACTGCATCCGGTTCAAAGAAAAATAAACTGGTCCCTGAGATGGGCTCGGCAGCAAGATCAGAAAGAGTCCCATTGACTCAGATACACACTGGTGCAGGAGATGCAACGGGCAGGAAGGTCAGAGCGTGTCCCATTGACTCAGATACACACTGGTACTGGAGATGGTCCGGGATGAAAGGTCAGAGAGAGCCCCATTGACTCAGATACTCAATGGTCCTGGAGATGGACCGGGGAGAATGGTCAGAGAGAGTCCCATTGACTCAGATATGAACTGGTCCTGGCGAAGGGCTTGAAGGAAATTTCGGAGACTGTCCCATTGACCCAGATACACACTGGTCCTGGAGATGGACCGGGGAGTACGGTCAGAGAGAGTCCCATTGACACAGATACACAGTGGTCCCGGAGATGGACTGTGGAGAATGTCAGAGAGAGTCCCTTTGACACAGATACAAGCTGGGGTTAAAGATGAGAGAGAGTCCCATAACACAGATATAAACTGGTCCTGGCGAGGGGCTGGGGTGCAAGATCAGAAATAGTCCAATTGGCTCAGATATACACTGGTCCCAGAGATGGACCGGGTAGAAAGGTCAGAGAGAGTCCCAGCAAGTCAAATACACATGGCCCTGTAGATGGAATGTGGAGAAAGGTCAGAGAAAATCAAATTGACTCGGGTAAACACTGGTCCTGGAAATGGGTGGGCGTGAAAAGACATAGAGAGTCCCATTGACTCAGATGATCACTGGTCCCGGAGAAGGACTGGGGAGAATGTCAGAGAGAATCTATTTGACGCAGATACAGACTGGGGTGAAAGATCTGCGAGAGTCCCATAACACAGATACAAACTGATCCAGGCGATGGGCTGGGGTGCCAAACCAGTAATAGACCCATTGACTCAATTATACACTGTACCAGAAGATGGACCAGGTAGAATGGTCAGAGAGTTCCATTGAGTCAAATACACACGGTCCTGTAGATGGAATGTGGAGAAAGGTCAGTGAAGATCCGATTGACTCAGGTACACGCTGGTCCTGGAGATGGGTGGGGGTGAAAGGACATGGAGAGTCCCATTGACTCAGATAACCACTGGACCCAGAGAAGGACTGTGGAGAAAGGTCAGAGAGAGTCCCAAAGACTTAGAAAGAAGCTGGTCCAGGAGAGGCAACGGGCAGGAAGGTCACAGAGAGTCCCATGGACTCAGATACACGCTGGTCCTGGAGATGTACTGTGGAGAATTTCAAAGAGGGTATCATTGAGTCAGATACGAACTAGTCCTGGATATTGAAGGGGGAAAAATGTCAGAGATAGTCCCATTGATTCAGATACAAACTGGTCCTGCAGATGGAAGGGGGAGAAAGGTCAGAGAGAATCCCAGTGACTCAGATACACACTGGTCCTGGAGATGGACTGGGGAGAAAAGTAAGAGAGTGTCCCATTGACACAGCTCCGCACTGGTCCTGGAGATGGACTGGGGAGAATGGTCAGAGAGAGTCCAACTGACTCAGATGCACATTTGTCCAGGAATTGTACCTTAGAGAAAACCAGAGAGAGTGCCATTGACTCAGATACACAGTGGCCCCGGAGATACACTGTTGTGAATGTCAGAGAGATTCCCATTGACTCTGGTACAGACTGGGGTGAAATATCAGAGACAGTCCCATTACTCATATACAACTTGCTCCTGGTGATGGACGGGGGGGCAGGGACAGAGAGAGACCAATTGACTCAGATACACACTGGCCCTGGAGATTTACTGGGGTGGAAGGACAGAGAGAGTCCCATTGACTCAGATACACACTGGTCCCGGAGATGGACTGGGGAGAATAGTCAGGGAGAGTCCCATTGACTCAGATACACACTGGCCCTGGAGAAGGACTGGGGAGAAATGTCAGAGAGAGTCACATTGACTCAGATAGACATTGGTGCCGGAGTTGGATTGTAGAGAAAGTTCTGAGAGAGTCCCATTGACTCAGATACACACTGGTCCTGGAGAGGGAGCGGCGAGAAATGTCAGAGGGTGTCCCATTGGCTCAGATACAAACTGGTCCTGGAGATGGTCCGGGGAGAAAGGTCAGAGAGAGTCCCTTTGAGCCAGATGCACACTGGTCCTGGCGAAGGGCTGGAGCGAAATGCCAGAGAATGTCCCTTTGACTCAGATACACTCTGGTCCTGGAGTGGACTGGAGAGAAAGGTCAGAGAGAGTCCCTTTGAGACAGCTGCACACTGGTCCTGGCGAAGGGCTGGAGAGAAATGCCAGAGAATGTCCCTTTGACTCAGATACACACTGGTCCTGGAGAGGACTGGAGAGAAAGATCAGAGACAGTCAAATTTACTCAGATACGCATTCGTCCTGGAGATGGACCTTAGAGAAATGTCATAGTGTGTCTCATTGACTCAGATACAAACTGGTCCTGGAGGTGGACCGGGGAGAACGGTCAGAGAAAGTCCCATTGAAACAGATACACAGTTGTCCCGGAGATGGACTGTGGAGAATGTCAGAGAGAGACACTTTGACTCAGACACAGACTGGGGTGAAAGATGAGAGGGACTCCCATAACACAGATTCAAACTGGTCCTGGAGATGGGCTGGTGTGCAAGAACAGAAATAAGCCAATTGACTCAGATATACACTAGTCCTGGAGATGGACTGGGTAGAAAGGTCAGAGAGAGTCCCATTGAGTCAAATGCACACTGGTCCTGGAGATGGAATGTGGAGAAAGCTCAGAGAAGATCCAATTGACTCAGGTACACACTGGTCCTGGAGCTGGATGGGCATGAAAGGACATAGAGATTCCCATTGACTCAGATGATCACTGCTCCCAGAGAAGGACTGTGGAGAATGGTCAGAGAAAGTCACAATGACTTAGATACACACTGGTCCAGGAGGTGCAACGGGCAGGAAGGTCAGAAAGAGTTCCATTGACTCAGATACATGCTGGTCCTGGTGATGTACTGTGCAAAATTTCAAAGAGACTCTCATTGTTTCAGTTTCGAATTGGTGCTGGAGATGGACGGGGGAGAAAGTTCAGAGATAGACCCTTTGCTTCAGATATAAACTGGTCCTGGAGATGGACAGGGAGAAATGTCAGAGAGAGTCCCATTGACTCAGATATACACTGGTCCTGGAGATGGATGGGGAGAATGGTCAGAGAGAGTCCAATTTACTCAGATACGCATTGGTCCTGGAGATTTAACTTAGAGAAATATCATAGTGTGTCTCATTGACTCAGATACAAACTGGTCCTGGAGATGGACTGGGGAGAACAGTCAGAGAGAGTCCCATTGACACAGATAAACAGTGGTCCCGGAGATGGACTGTGGAGAATGTCAGAGAGAGGCCCTTTGACACAGATACAGGCTGAGGTGAAGCATGAGAGAGAGTCCCATAACATAGATACAAACTGATCCTGGCGATGGGCTGGGCTGCAAGACCAGAAATAGTCCAATTGACTCAGATATACACTGGTGCTGGAGCTGGACCGAGTAGAAAGGTCAGATAGAGTCCCATTGAGTCAAAATCACACGGTCCTGCAGATGGAATGTGGAGAAACCTCAGAGAACATCCAATTGACTCAGGTACACACTGGTCCTGGAGATGGGTGGGGGTGAAATGACATAGAGAGTCCCATTGACTCAGATGATCACTGGTCCCGGAGATGGACTGTGGAGAATGTTCAGCGAGAGTCCCAATGACTTAGATATACATTGGTGCAGGAGATGCAACGGGCAGGAAGGTCAGAGAGAGAATCATTGACTCAGATACGCGCTGGTCCTGGAGATGTACTGTGGAGAAGTTCAAAGAAATTCACATTGATTCAGATACGAACTGGTCCTGGACATGGACAGGGAGAAATGTCAGAGATAGTCCCATTGATTCAGGCACAAACTGGTCCTGGAGATAAACAGGGACAATGGTCAGAGAGAGTCCCAAAGACTAAGATAGACACTGGTCCTGGAGATGGACTGGGGAGAAAGGTCAGAGAGTGTCCCATTGGCTCAAGGCAGCAAACTGTTCCTGCAGATCGACTGGGAATAATGGTCAGAGAGTGTCCAACTGACTCAGATGCACATTGGTCCAGGGGATGTACTTTGTAGAATTGTCAGAGAGAGTCCCATTGACTCAGATATACAGTGGTCCCGGAGATGGACTGTGGAGACTGTCAGAGAGAGTCAATCTGACTCAGATTCAGACTGGGGTGAAAGATCTGAGAGTCCCATAACTCATATACACATTGCTCCTTGGGATGGTGAGGGGGGCAGGGACAGAGAGAGTCCCATTGACTCAGATACACACTGGACCTGGAGATGTAGTGGTGAGGAAAGGCAAATAGAGTCCCATTGACCCAGTTACCAACTGCTCCTCTAGATGGACTGGGGAGGAACGTCAGAGAGAGTCCCATTGACAGAGATACACACTGGTCCCGGAGATGGGCTGGGTAGCAACGTCAAAAAGAGTCCCGTTGCCTCAGATACACACTGGTCCTGGAGATGGAGCGGGGAGAATTGTCAGAGGGTGTCCCATTGACTCAGATAGACACTGGCCCTGGAGCTGGTCCGGGAGAAATGTCAGAGAGAGTCCCATTGACACAGATGCAAACTGGTCCTGGCGAACTGTTAGAGAAAGAGGTCAGAGAGATTCCCATTGGCTCAGACACTCAGTGGTCCAGGAGATGGACCGGGGAGAAAGGTCAGAGAATATCCCATTGATTCAGATACACACTGCTCCTGGGGGTGGACTGGGGAGAATGGTCAGATAGTGTCAACTTTACTCAGATGCGCATTGGTCCTGGAGATGTTCCTTAGAGAAATGTCAGTGAGAGTCTCATTGACTCAGATACACACTGGTCCTGGAGATGGACTGGGGAGAACGGTCAGAGAGAGTCCCTTTGACTCAGATACAGACTGGGGTGAAAGATCTGAGATGGTCCCATAACATAGATACAAACTGGTCCTGGCGATGGGCTGGGCTGCAAGATCAGAAATAGTCCAATTGACTCAGATACACACTGGTCCTGGAGATGGACCGGGTAGAAAGGTCAGAGAGAGTCCCATTGAATCAAATACACACGGCCCTGTAGATGGAATGTGGAGAAAGGTCAGAGAAGATCCAATTGACTCAGGTACACACTGGTCCTGCAGATGGGTGGGGGTGAAAGGACATAGAGATTACCATTGACTCTGATGATCAGTGGTCCCGGAGAAGGATTGTGGAGAAAGATCAGAGAGAATCCCAGTGGCTAAGATACACACAGGTCCAGGAGGTGCAACGGGCAGGATGGTCAGAGAGAGTCCCATTGACACATATACATGCTGGTCCTGGAGATGTACTATGGAAAATTTCAAAGAGAGTCTCATTGTGTCAGATACGAACTGGTCCTCGAGATGGACGGGGGAGAATGGTCAGAGCTAGTCCCATTGATTCAGATACAAACTGGCCCTGGAGATGGACAGGGAGAAATGTTAGAGAGAGTCCCATTGACTCAGCGAAACACTGGTCCTGTACATGGACTGGGGGGAACAGTCAGAGATAGTCCCATTGTCTCAGGTACACACTGGTCCTGGAGAAGGTTCGGGGAGAAAGGTCAGAGAGTGTCCCATTGGCTCAAGACAACAAACTGGTCCTGGAGATAGACTGCGGATAATGATCAGAGAGAGTACAACTGACTCAGATGCACATGGCTCAGGAGATGTATCTTAGAGAAATGTCAGAGAGAGTCCCTTTGACTCAGATTCAGACTGGGGTGAAAGATCTGAGATAATCAATGGTCCTGGAGTTGGATCATGGAAAACGTTCAGAGAGTGACCCATTGACTCAGATACACACTTGTCCCCGAGGTGGACTTTGGAGAAAGGTCAGAGAGTGTCCCATTGACTGAGATACACACTGGTAATGGAAATGGACCGCGGGGGAAGGTTAGAGAGAGTCCCATTGACTCAGATAATCAATGGTCCTGGAGGTGGATCGGGGTGAATGATGCGAGTGTGTCCCATTGACTCAGATACCCAGTGGTCCCGGAGATGGACTGTGAGAATATCAGAGAGTGTCCCTTTCAAGCAGATACAGACTGGGGTGAAAGATCAGAGAGAATCCCATAACTCACATATTACTTGCTCCTGGCTATGGTCAGGGGAGCAGCGTCAGAGAGAGTCCAATTGACTCAGAGAGATTCTGACCCTGGAGATGGGCTTGGGAGGAATGGCAGATAGAGTCCATTGACTCAGATACACACAGGTCCTGTAGATGGAATGAGGAGAATGGACCGAGATAATCCGAATGACTCAGATATACACTGGTCCTGGAGATGTTCGGTGGAGAACGTCGGAGAGAGTCCCATTGACTCAGATACACACTGGCCCTGGAGATGGGCAGGGGAGGAATGGCATTTAGATTCCCATTAACTCAGATACACACTGGTCCTGGAGATGGGCAGGGGAGGAATGGCAGAGAGAGTCCCATTGACTTAGATACTCACTGGTCCTGGAGATGGGCAGGGGAGGAATGGCAGAGAGAGTCCCATTGACTCAGATACACACTGGTCCTGAAGATAGGCAGGGGAGGGATGGCAGAGAGAGTCCCATTGAGAAGAATGAGAGGCGATCTTATCGAAACATATAAGATTGTGAGGGGGCTTGATCGGGTGGATGTGGTGAGGATGTTTCCACTGATGGGTGAGGCTAGAACTAGGGGGCATTATCTTAGAATAAGGGGCTGCCCTTTCAAAACTGAGATGAGGAGAAACTTCTTCACCCAGAGGGTATTAAATCTATGGAATTTGCTACCCCAGAGAGCTGTGGAAGCTGCAACATTAAATAAATTTAAAATGGAGATAGACATTTTCCTAGCAGATAAGGGAATTGGGGGTTATGGGGAGAGGGCAGGGAAGTGGACGTGAGTCTAGATTCAAATCAGCCATGATCCTATTGAATGGCGGAGCAGGCCCGAAGTGCCGTATGGCCTACGCCTGCTCCTAGTTCTTATGTTCTTATGACTCAGATACACACTGGTCCTGGGGATGGACAGGGGAGAAAGGTCACAGAGAGTCCCATTCACTCAGATTCTCACTGGTCTTGGAGATGGACTGGGGAGAAACGTCAGAGAGTGTCCCATTGACTCTGATACACACTGGTCCTGTAGACAGGCCACAATCGTAAAAAGGTAATGCAGGATATGGTGAGAATGAGACTGGAGAGTCTGACCACCGAGTATAATTATCCAGCATGTGGCCGCGCAATGAATTGTGAAGTGAGATCAGTTTCTGTATCTAAACACACAGTCACAGTGAGTCTTGTGTGTGTTTTATTGAAAATGACGTAACAGAGAGGGTTGATGAATGGAGTGCTGTAGATGTATATATGGACTTTAAAAATCCATTTGATAAAGGGCCACAAAGCAGACCTTTTCATAAAATAGAAGTGCATGGTGTTAAAGGGACGGTGGTAAATTGTGTTTCTAATTGTCTGAGTGATAAGAGGCAGTGAGCAGTGGTGAACGGACGTGTTTCTGACTGGAGAGAAGTGTGCATTAGGTCATCCAGGGGTCGGAATTTGGGCATTTTGTCTCCTTATATTTTAAATGTCCTGGACTTCGGTATAGCGAGTGGACCTTCGAGGTTTGCTCATGATACAAAATTTGACTCCTGTAAATGGTGAGCAGGATAGTAGCAAACTTTAAAAAGACACAGACAGTGTGGTGAAATGGGCAGACACATGGCAGATGCTATTTAATGTGGATCAGTGTGAACTGATTGACTAGTATATTGAAGGGGTACAATAGCAGAGAGATCTGGGGTGCAGATTCAGATATCTTTGAAGGTGGCAGGGTAAGTTGATAAGGCTTTTAAGAGAGTGGGCGGGATATTTATCTTTGTAAATGGAACATTGAACACAAAAAACAAGGAGGTCAATGTTAACCCATTACAAATCATTGGTTAGGCTGCAGTATTGTGTACAATTCTGGGCACCACACTTTAGGAAGGATGCCAACGCCATGGCGAGGGAACAGAGGTGGTTTACACGGATGATAGCAGTGATGATGAACTTCAATTATGTGGAGAGATCGGAGAAGCTGGGATTGTTGCCTTTAGAGCAGGGAAGGTTAAGGGAAGAGCTAATAGAGATATTCCAGATTATGTGGGTTTTTGATAGAGCAAATAGGAAGAAATGTTTCCTCTGGCAAGTGGGGCGTTAAGGAAACGTCACAGTTTTAAAATAAGTTGCAAAAGAACTGGAGGGGAAATGAGGAGAATTTGTTGTACACAGAGGTTTAAGATCTGGAATGCACCACCTGAAAAATTGTTGTAAACAAATTTCATGGGAACTTTCAAAATACAATTGGACCTGTACTTGAGGAGGACAAATTTCCAGGGTTATGCAGAGAAAGCTGGGGTGTGGGGCTAGTTTGGAAATCTTTTCAAAGAGCCGGCATAAGCACCACGGGCCGAATGGCCTCCTGTGTTGTAAGATTGGAAGGGGTTTGATCCAAGAGCCCAGCAGATATTAACTGTCTCCCCGCCACCCACACCAATTTGGAAAGAACCGACCTTTATGTTCCCCATTATAGTGATATTATACTGCATGTTAAGGTAGTTCCAGACACACAAATATATTTCATATCCAACTCTCAATATATAATCTTACAATTCTGAACTGGACGCTGGGTTTACTTAGTTATTTTCTATCAGTAAATCTATTTCTGAATCTCACAATGGCAGTTGAATTAAATGATTATCCTTTAAGTATAAACTGATAAAATGTTACGTGAATTTTATATTTTAAAGAATATTAATAAAATTATTCACTGTTCTCAGAATAAAGTTTAAAGTTGGTCACATGATCCAGGTTTATATAGATACATATAATACGATAACAGTAACAGATTTAGATGGCTTAACACAATCTGATTTTCAGGGGTAATGGGGTCTATCTCCAACAAAGCGACCTCTTCAAGTACAGGTCCAATTGTATTTTGAAAGTTCCCATCGAATTTGTTTACAATTTTTCAGGTGGTGCATTCCAGATGATTTATTTCTGTAGATGCGGTGCTGCTCAATTTTCTGTTCTGCTGGAACTGACGGTGGATTCAGTAAACCCGCAGTGTCAGGTCTGGTGGAGTAAAAAATCCGTTATTGGAATCGTAGCTTCATGGTTAGAAACACTGTCTGAATGTTCATGGTTAATATTCTTCACTAAACTCCGAACATGTGATGTTGGTTTTCTTATTTCCGTTTTCCGTTATTTTCAGTGCATGATTTCCTCTATTACCAGGGTAACAAGCCGTCAGATGTCAGTACAAGAGGCCTTGGCTCCAATTTATAGCCGAAATACCGTGAAACATTCAGTGTAAACTCCTGTCTAAGTATTCGGCAGTCCAGGTGCAGGAACCTGATGTTTCTGAGCAGTAGGTTATGTAGATACATATAAATCGTAAGACTTCCTCTTGCCATATTTTAGCAACACTTATTTTTTTAAGTTGATAACCTCTGTCTCAATATACTTTGAGAACGGGAATATTGTTCCACATGTTATTCAGTCCTGGGCACCGCCCCTCAGGAAAGAGATATTGGCCTTGGAGGGGATGCAGTGCCGATTCATCGGAGTGATACCTGAGCAAAAATGGTTAAATTATGAGGACAGGTTGCAAAGACTAGGCTTGTATTCCCTTGAATATAGAAGATCAAGGTGTGATCTAATTGAGGTGTTTAAGATGATTAAAGGATTTGACAGGATTGACAGAGATAAACTGCTTTTCCTCTGGTGGTGGGTCCAGAACAATGAGACCTCAACTTCAAATGAGAGCTGGGCCGTCAAGGGGTGCGGGAATCATAGAATCACCGTTACGGCACAGTAGGAGGCCATTCGGCCCATCCATCCCGTGCCGGCTCTCTGCAAGAGCACTTCAGCTCAATCTGCCTCCCATTCTCCTCTGCAAGACCACTTCGGTTCAATCCGCCTCCCATTCTCCGTAGCCGGGCAATTTTCTTCAGGTACTTTCCTGGTTCCATTTGGATGGCGGAAAGAATTTCTTAAGACAAAGGGTAATAAAATATGGAAATCTCTCCCACAAAACGCTGTTAAAGCTGAGAGCCAATTGAAAATATCAAAACTGAGATTAATAGGCGTTCTTCTCTCTCCACGGATGCTGCACGACCTGCTTAGTGTTTCCAGCATTTTCTGTTGTTATTGCGGATTTCAACATCCTCAGTATTTTGCTATTGTATTAATAGATGTTTGTTGGGCATTAAGGGTTGCGGAACCAAGGCAGGCCAATGGAGTTAAGACACTGATCAGTCATGCTTGGAGAGAGAAATAGAGTCAATGTTTCAGGTCGAAACCCTTTGTCAAGACAAAGGGTTTCAACCTGAAACATTGACTCTATTTCTCTCTCAACGGATGTTGCCTGGCCTGCTGAGTTTTTCCAGCATTTTCTGTTGTTATTTCGGATTTCCAGCATCTGCAGTATTTTACTATCGCACTGATCAGTCATGATCTATTTGAATGGTGGAACAGGCTGTAGCCGCTCAATGGCCTCCTCCTGTTACTGTGATCCAACGTCGTCCTCCCACCACTGGGGGCACTGTAGTAATGCGTTCATGCTGTATTACCGTCTCGCGCAGGCGCCGTGCCGCTCCCTAGCTGATCCGAGGATATACTGTGGGCGGGGTTTGCTGTGTGCTGGGCGGCACGGGCCCGTATGTGAGTGACGGGAAGAAACAGGATGGTTGCCAGGGTTACAGTGGCCGTGCTCTATGACCGAGGGAACTCGGCTCCATTCAGGAATTCATTTCAATTCAATTTTATTTATCATATATGCAGCAGACGTGTGTACTGCACAATGAAATGTTGATTTTTATGAGTCCTCCCAACATTGGAATTAATATGGCATAACAATGATAACAATACTAATAGAAATACAGTAATAATAAATAAAACAACAGTAATAAATAATAATAAATTATTCGTTCATGAGTCTTATGGCCTGGTGGTAGAAGCTGTTTCAAAACCTGCTGGTACGAGACCGTATGCTTCGGTATCTCTTACCGGACGGGAGCAGGGCGAAGAGGTTGTGGCTGGGGTGGCTCATGTCTTTCATGATTCTCAGGACCTTCCCCCGGCACCTCTTCTGGTAGTTATCCTGTACAGCAGGTAGTTTAATTCCTATAGTGTGTTGTGCAGCTTTCATCACCATCTGTAGAGCCTTGTGGTCTGTGGCGGTGCAGTTGCCATACCAGGTAGTGATGCAGCTGGACAGGATAATCTCGATGGTGCACCGATAGAAGTTGGTGAGAATCTGGGGGGCCATTCCAAATTTCTTCAGTCTCCTGAGGATGAACAGGCATTGGCATGCCTTCTTGGTTACGACGTCGATATGATGGGACCACGTTAAGTCCTCCGTAATGAATACACCCAGGAATTTGAACCTGCTGACCCTCTCCACCTCAGCCCCTTCAATGTAGATTGAGCTGTGTCCCTCCCCCTGCCACTACCTGTAGTCCAGGATCAGCTCCTTTGTTTTGCTGATGTTGAGGGAAAGGTTGTTGTACTTGCACCATTCTGCTAGAGCTCTTACCTCCTCCCTGTAGCCTGTCTCGTCGCCATCTGTGATCAGGCCTACAATGGTAGTGTCATCAGAAAACTTGATGATGGAGTTGGAGTTGTGCGTGGCCACGTGATCGTGAGTAAACAGGGAGTACAGAAGGGGGCTGAGCACACAACCCTGGGGAGCTCCCATGTTCAGGATCAGTGTGGAGGAGGTGTTACTGCCTATTGTCACCACCTGGGGCCTGCCCGTCAGGAAGTCCAGGATCCAGTTGCATAGGGAGGTGTTTAGTCCTATCTCACTGAGCTTGCTGACAAGCCTGGAGGGGATCATGGTATTGAATGCTGAACTATAATCAATGAACAACATTCGCACATAGGTGTTCCTCTTATCCAGGTTAATAAGGCAGTGTGCAGTACAGTGGCGATGGCATCATCCCTAGATCTGTTTGGGCAGTAGGCAAATTGGAGTGGGTCCAGTGTGTCAGTTAGTAACGAGTTGATGTGGGCTTTGACCAGCCTCTCAAAGCACTTCATGATGACAGAAGTGAGTGCTATGGGGTGGTAGTCATTTAAACAGGTTACTTTTGTTTTTTTGGGGACTGGAATAACCAATGTCATCTTGAAGCGGGTGGGGACTACAGACTGGTACAGTGAATGTTTGAATATATCTGTAAACACGGCTGCCAGCTGGTCAGTGCATGCTCTAATGACACGCCCAGGGATTCCATCTGGGCCGGGTGCTTTGTGGATGTTCACTCTCTTAAAAGTCTTGCTCACGTCAGCCACGGAGATTGAGAAGACCTGGTCATCCTGAGCCGTGGGCGCCCTTGCAACAGGCCAGTTGTTGTTGGCCTCAAACCGGGCATAAAAAGTGTTAAGCTCGTCCAGGAGAGAGGCATTGCTGGGCATGACACAGCTGGGTTTCCCTTTGTAGTCTGTAATAGATTGTAGTCTACTCCACATCCTTCGCAAATCTGAGCTACGATAGTGTGACTCCACTTTGTCCGTGTATTGCCTTTTTGCATTTTTGATGGTTTTTCTGAGGTCGTACCTTGATTTCTTGTAATCATCCATGTCCCCAGAGTTGAATGCGATGGACCGTGCTTTTAGCATAGCACAATATCGCCATTTACCCATGGTTTCTGGTTGGGAAATGTTCGTACAACAATCCTCGGAACAACGTTGTCTATGCACTTGTTTATGAAACTAATGACTGAATCTGTATATGTGTTGATGTCATTGACCGAGGCATTCTGGAACATATCCCAGTCAGTGGAATCAAAACAGTCTTGTAACATAGCGTCTGATTGATCCGACCAGCGTTGTAGAGATCTCATCACAGGCTTTTCCTGTTTCAGTTTCTGCCTATAGGTGGGTAGCAGCAGGATGGAGTCGTGATCTGATTTGCCATAGGGAGGGCGGGGGAGAGCCTTGTATCCATCCCGGAACGGAGTGTAAACGTGATCTAGTGTGTTCTTGGCTCGCGTTGGGCAGGTGATATGCTGATGGTACTTCGGCAGTACTTTCTTCAGATTGGCTTTGTTGAAGTCGTCAGCCACGATGAATGCAGCCTCTGGATGGGAAGTTTCAAGCCTGTTAATGGTCCCATACAGCTCGTTTAGTGCCCTATTTGCGTCGGCCTGTGGTGGAACATACACCGCTGTAATGATCAACGGATGAGAACTCTCCTGGGAGGTAGAAGGGTCGGCATTTGATCATCAGGAGTTCGAGGTCAGGTGAACAAGAAGATGTAAGCGGTTCCAAGTCGGAACACCAAGAATTGTTGATCATAAAGCATACTCCACCCCCTCTATTCTTCCCTGAGTCCTTTGTTTGGTCTAGCCGGTGAATGTTGAATCCCTCTGGTTGAATGGCCGAAGCCGGTATTGATGGATCAAGCTAAGTCTCAGTGAAAATCAAGACGTTGCAGTTCTTAATGTCTCACTGGAAGGTAAACCTCCCCCTGAGTTCATCCAGCTTACTGTCCAGTGACTGCACATTCGCCAGGAGAATACTCGGAATGGGGGGCGGTGTTCACGTCGCCTCAGCTTCACTAATGCACCTGCTCGTCTGCTCTGCTTGTGGCATCTTCGCTTCCTGATCACAGGAATGAAGTCAGGTAAGCTGGTGGGTGGGTAGATGGTAGTAGCAGCAGAATCCCAGTTCGAAAAATCGGGGGTAGTCCCTATATCCCCGGACGATCTTATGTCAAGCACATGGCCTGACAGTGCAGCTGCTCAGCCCAGAGGTTATATCACAGCGAGGGAGGGAGGGGCTTCACAGTGTCACAGCCCCGGTTTGTAACTCCGCAGAGAAAGTGGCGTATTTCCATTCGCATGAGTGAAAAAGTGGAAGTCTCAGTTCTAATGTTTCATATTACAGGGAAGGAGGTTAAAGTGCAACATAACCGGTTTGTAACTCAGCAGAGAAATGGAGGGGAGATTACTGTCAGCATCAGCTCACGGGGAAGGTGCTGAACTGGTTCACAATGCAAGTGCAGGTCTGGGCTGGTACCCGGTTCATCGGCAGTTTGGAGTGAAAATGGCGCATTTCCGCCCTGAACAGTGAAAATGTGAACGTCTCATGCTGCCGGAAATCTCCAAACTAAACACACACACCCGGAACTGAGGGTTTGGAGAAATGCGAGAGTCAGAATGAAACTACCAGTGAGTTCAGAGAGTGTGTAACCCGGGGAGGATGGGCCCAGTGAGATCAGACAGTGTGTAACCCGGGGAGGATGGGCCCAGTGAGATCAGACAGTGTGTAACCCGGGGAGGATGGGCCCAGAGAGATCAGACAGTGTGTAACCCGGGGAGGATGGGCCCAGTGAGATCAGTGTGTAACCCGGGGAGGATGGGTCCAGTGAGATCAGGAATTGTGTAATCCGTGGAGGGGGGGGGCAGTGAGATCAGACCATGTGTTACTCGGGTGAATGTGTCCAGTGAGATGAGACAATGTTTTACCCGGGGAGGATGGGCCCAGTGAGATCAGACAGTGTGTAACCAGGGGAGGATGGGCCCAGTGAGATCAGTGTGTAACCCGGGGAGGATGGGCCAAGTGAGATCAGACAGTGTGTAACCGGGGAGGATGGGCCCAGTGAAATCGGACAGTGTGTTACCCAGGTAGGATGGGCCCAGTGAGATCGGACAGTGTGTAACCAGGGGAGGATGGGCCCAGTGAGATCAGACAGTGGGTAACCCGGGGTGGATGGGCCCAGTGAGATCAGACAGTGTGTAACCCATGGAGGATGGGTCCAGTGAGATCAGCCTGCGTGCAGCACGTGGAGGATGGGTCCAGTGAGATGAGACTGTATGTTACCCAGGGAGGATGGGCCCAGTGAGATCAGACCATGTGTTAACCGGGGAGAATGTGCCCAGTGAGATCACACAGTGTGTAGCACAGATGGATGGGCCCAGCGAGATCGGACAGTGTGTTACCCAGGTTGAATGGACCCAGTGAGGTCAGACAGTGTGTAACCAGGGGAGGATCTGCCCAGTGAGATCAGACAGTGTGTAACCCGGGGGTGAGGGGCCCAATGAGATCAGACCATGTGCTACCCGGGGAGAATGTGCCCAGTGAGATCAGGCTGTGTGTAACCCGGGGAGGATGGGCCCAGTGAGGTCGGGCAGTGTGTTACCCAGGTAGGTTGGACCCAGTGAGATCAGACAGTGTGTAACCCGGGGAGGATTGGCCCAGTGAGAGCAGGCTGTCTGTAACCCGGGGGGAATTGCCCCAGTGAGATGAGACAGTGTGTTACTCGGGGAGGATGTGCCCAGTGAGAGCAGACAGCGTGTAACCATGGGAGAATGGGCCCAATGAGAAAAGACAGTGTGTAACCCGGAAAGACGGACTCAGTGAGATCACACAGTGTGTATCCCGGGGATGGTGGGCCAAGTGAGATCAGGCAATGTGTAAACCAGGGAGGATTGGCCCAGTGAGATCAGACAGTGTGTAACTCGGGGGTGATGTGCCCAGTGAGATCAGACCATGTGCTACCCGGGGAGAATGTGCCCAGTGAGATCAGGAAGTGTGTTACCCAGGAGGATGGGCTCAGTGAGATCAGACAGTGGGTAACCAGGGGAGGATGTGCCCATGAGATCAGACAGTGTGTAACCCGGGGAGAATGGGTCCAGTGAGATGAGACAGTGCGTTACACGGGGAGGATGTGCCTAGTGAGACCAGACAGCGTGTAACCATGGGAGAATGGCCCCAGTGAGATCAGAAGTCTGTAAACTGGCGCGGATTTGCCCAATGTGATCAGACAGTGTGTTACCCGGGGGGGATGGGTCCAATGAGATCAGACAGTGTGTAATCCGGGGAGTATGGTCACAGAGAGAAACGACAGTGTGTAACCCGGGAAGGATGGACTCAGTGAGATCACACAGTGTGTACCCCGGGGAGGGTGGTTCAAGTGAGATCAGGCTATGTGTTAACCGGGGAGGATTGGCCCAGTGAGATCTGACAGTGCTTTAACCTGGGGTGGATGGGCCCTGTGAGATCAGACAGTGTTTAAACAGGGGAGGATGGGCCCAGAAATCAGACAGTGTGCAAGCCGGGGAGGATGGGCCCAGTGAGGTCAGACAGTGTTTAGCCCTGTGTGGATGGGCCCAGTGTGATCAGAAAGTTTGTAACCCGGGGAGGATGGGCCCAGTGAGATCAGACAGAATGTAAACATAGTACGATTGGCGCAGTGAGATCATACAATGTGTAAACCAGGGAGGATCGGCCCAGTGAAAACAGACAGTGTTTAACCCGGGAAGGATTGGCCCAGTAAGATCAGACATTGTGTAACCCGGGGAGGATGGGCCAAGTGAGATCAGACAGTTTGTAACCCGGGGAGGATGTTCCCAGTGAAATGAGACGGTATTTAACCCGGGGTGGATGGCCCAGTGAGATCAGACAGTGTTTAATCCGGTGCGGATGGTCTCAGTGAGATCAGACAGTGTGTAACACGGGGAGGATGGGCCCAGTGAGATAAGACAGTGTGTAACCTGGGGAGGATGGGCTCAGTGAGATCAGACAGTGTGCAACGGGGAGGATGGGCCCAGTGAGATCAGACAATGTGTAAGCCGGGGAGAATTGGCCCAGTGAGATCAGACAGTCTTTAACCCGGGGAGGATGGGCCCAGTGAGGTCAGGCAGTGTTGAGCCCGGTGTGGATGGGCCCAGTGTGATCAGAAAGTGTGTAACCCGGGGAGGATGGGCCCAGTGAGATCAGACAGAATGTAAACATAGTACGATTGGCGCAGTGAGATCAGACAATGTGTAAACCAGAGAGGATCGGCCCAGTGAGAACAGACAGTGTTTAACCCGGGGAGGATTGGACCAGTGAGATCAGACAGTGTGTAACCCGGGGAGGATGTTCCCAGTGAAATGAGACAGTATTTAACCCGGGGTGGATGGCCCAGTGAGATCAGACAGTGTTTAATCCGGTGAGGATGGTCTCAGTGAGATCAGACAGTGTGTAACACGGGGAGGATGGGCCCAGTGAGATAAGGCAGTGTGTAACACGGGGAGGATGGGCCCAGTGAGTTCAGACAATGTGTAAGCCGGGGAGAATTGGCCCAGTGAGATCAGACAGTCTTTAATTCGGGGTGGATGGGCACAGTGTGATTAGACAGTATGTAACCCGAGAAGGTCCTGTCCAATGAGAGCACACTTCATCTGTTTTCTAAAGCACAGATAGAAAACGCCCCATTTCCCCCCCAAATATTTGGTATTTCCAGGAAGTCTAGGCGGCATATACCGGGGCTTGGTGAACGGTGACAGAATAGAACTGAAATACTCGGCCCTGAACCTGAAGATGCGAAGGATCCCGGCAGTGAGTGGAGCTACTGATATCTCGGCATTCTGGGAGACAGTGTTAGATACAGCATTGGATTTCCTGTTATATACTGTAGCAAGACATAGAGTTTCATAAACTGTAGTATTCAACAGGGCAGGAACCTTGCGATGTGTGAATTAAGCAGGGATTGTATCACTGGGAGCGGCTCTGGAAGGGAATAGTTGTCGTTTAATACAGAAAATGCTGGGAGTTCACTGGGAAATGGATATGCCCTTTTTTTTACTGAGTTACTGGCACACAATGCAGCAGTGATGGGACCACTAGAATTTCCATTGATTTCTCCAGACCCACGAGTGTAAATTTCAGCAAGTGTTCCCGCTCCTGCTCGGGATCCAGTGTCTCCTGTGTGAGGGTGTGAGTACGGCTGGGGATATGGAAAAATACAGATTATTTCATTCTGCAGAAACATAAGCGCCATGGGAGTTGTGTGGCCTGTGAAATCGGATAATCCGGAGTTCAACATGAAGAAAAATGTAAACGTCCATGAAGGGAGCAGATCCGCTAAAGTCGATTAAAGGAGCTGATAGAAGGCGGGCGGTGACTGTAATATTTAGTGGTCCATTCTCCAGATGGTGTAGATAATCAGACAGGAATTGAGAGGGAACTTAACTTAATTGCTCGTTCTTCAGACAAGGTAGAGCGCTCTAGACAGTAGGAGGAAGAAACCAATTGTCAATAAGTATAACTAAAACCGGGCAACGCTCCAGGCACGTTGCTGGGTTGTATGATCTGAATATATTGTCTGTCTGCTCTCTCTGCCTGAGATGCCACTGAAAGAAAGCAAAACACGAGAGAAAGAAAGACACGTGGAGACTGGGCGGATGTGTCCTGGGTGGACTTCAGCCAATAATATAATGGAATGGCAGTGATTAAAATAGCGGGAAAAGTCCCCATAATGTGAGCTACTCCTGGAAAACACACGGCCGTTATATGAGAAGTCTTTAACTCCGGACTGGGGAAATAATGTTTTAGTTCAATTTTTTTCGTTTTTAAGAATAACTACGGGAGAACTTTATATTACATTCCACTACACTCTGCCAATATTGTTCTCATTTTCATCCCTGCCAGAATTAGATTACCCGATGAATGACGGAGCGATTGAGAAAGTTCCAAATTATTCAGAGCACCAACCAGAGAGAACCCTTCCGATTCAAAGAGCTTCCATAGATCGATCTGGGTTTAAGGGAAGAGAAAGTCCCATTGACTTAGATAAGCACTGATCCTGTAGACAGCACACAAAGGTTACAAGCTAAGGCAGGAAATGTAGAGAATTAGGCTGGGAGAGGCTGACCACTGAACGCAATTATTCCGCATGAGGCCGAGCAATGGGATGTGAAGTGAGATCAGTTTATGTCATTAACATACAGTCACAATAATTCTTGTGTGTATTTTAGAGTAAAGGGGTTTGGTCTAAGTGATGACTCCAGTCTGGGGCAGAGCCCAGCAGCAATTAACTATCTCCTCACCCCCAGCATCACTCTGAAAGAACCAACCTTTATGGCATCCATAGTGTCGTTATTATACTGCGCGTTAATGTAGTCCCAGACATTCAAATATATTTCCTATCCAACTCTCCATAAATGATCTTACAATGCTGAATACAGTGTCACAAGTGAATCTTGCTTGTGTTTTAGAGTAAAGGGGTTTGATCTAAGAAGTGACTCCAGTCTGGGGCAGAGCCCTGCAGATGGACACTTGTCTGTTTATTAGGTGGGGCTGAACTCACACCGAAACCATCAGATCGCAATGTTAAAATGACTCATCTGGTTACAAATCAGGGGAGAAAGATTGAACAGAAAAACTAATTGTACTCAATTTATTGAACATGATGCAGAGGCAAACCTCAAAGATCAGCGCGGCCTGTGACCAGCAGGTGCAGAGTATTGTCAGATAGTGAATGCTGAGCACAGTTTCATTACCTTTGGTCATCCCCAGTGTTTAGTACCGGGAGCGGTGAAAGACATTAATCGCCGGGTGAGTGTTTGCCTCCTGTTTCATTGGTCACAGACACACACAATACAGAAGTAGAACAACACCGGTCAAAGCAAGCAGGTATTGTGCTTCTAAAATCAACGTCAGATACACAGCTAGCATCAGATTCCCAGTGTATTCTGAAATGGTAAGAACTCAAACCAAGTAAATCACAGGATATAGTCTGAAATGGGAATTAGCAATAATATTTGAAATAAAAGCAGAAAAAGCTGAATACCTCATGAATAGCCTCTGCTAACTCTAGATTGAACTATTCCAATGATCTCCTAGCCGATCTCCCATCATGCATCCTCCGTAAAATTGAACTCATCCAAAATTCTGCTGATCATATCCTAACTCGCACCAAGTCCCATTCAACCATCACTCTGTGCCGGAATACCTGCATTGTTTTCCGGTCGGACAATGCCTTGATGTAAATTTCTCATGCTTGTTTTTAATTCTCTCCATGACCTCGCCACTGCCTGGCAGTCTAATGTCCTATAGCCCTACAATCCACCCAGATCTCTGCACTCCTCCAATTCTGGCATCTTGCGCATCCCCAATTTTCATCGGCCCACCATTAGCGGCCGAGCCTTCTGCTGCCAAGGCCCCGAGCTCTGGAATTCACTCGCTAGACATCTCTGCCTCTCTGCCTTTCTCTCATCCTTTAAGACGCTCCTTAAAACCTATACCTTTGACCACGCTGTTGGTCACCTCTCCTAATATCTTCATTCTGGGTGTCAAACTTTATTTTTAACGCACCTATGAAGCGCCTTCGGACGTGTTAGTACGTTAAAGGCGCTATCTAAATGCAAGTTGCTGTTGTTGATAAATAAAGAAATGTAGAATTGTGAAGTAACGATAACTATAACACAGAATCTGAAGAGGAGACTCGCTAGTTGTGTTCAAAGTCATGGACAGTTTTGATAGAGTAAATAAAGAGGAACCAAAGGGTACAGATTCAAGGTGACTGGCAAAAGAACCAGACATGACATGCGGAAACATGTTTGCACGCAGTGAGTTATTGTGATCTGCAATGTAGTACCTGAAAGGTTGGCGTAAGTAGATTCAGTAGTAACATTTAAAAGAGAATTGGATGAATGCTTGAAGGGAAAATGTTTACAGGGCTATGGAGAAATAGCTGTGTAGTGGAACTTATTGGATAGGTCAACCAAAGCATCTGCACGGGCATGATGGGGCGAATGGCCTCCTGTGCTGCATCATTCTATGATTCTATGATAATTCTTTTACTTTGCATTAGTGCCGGTGAGTCCTGTCCACTGGCGACACACATCAGTAAAACGCAGGATCGCTGCCCATGGTTAATGGCGCAGAATCCGCCATTCCCAGGTGTGAAGTGTCCGTGGGCGAGGCTCCTCACTGGCAGCAGCAACTCGAAAACAATTTAGCTTTATGGTCCCCATAATATCGAAATTATGCTGCTTTTAATGTACTACCAGTTATTTTGCCCAGTGTTTTGGTGCCTAGTTCAAGTTAGTTTGTAAAAATACCTACAACAGAATAAAAAAATACATAAATAATCTAGAATAAGATATGACAGAACAGGTTTTGTGTATGGACTACAGTATATGACAGTTTTGTAGACAGCGGGCCTGGCCGTAGGGAACATGTTTGCAGTAGATGGCTCCATCTCGAATCTCTCCAGCTCAGATTCATTGAGCTGGAGTGCGAGTTGGTGACACTCGGACACACAAGGGAGGTGGAGGAGTATCTGGACAGTTTGCTCCAGACTTTGGTCATGCCTAATAGAGAGGTGCAGGTTCAGAACGGGGTTGGTGTCACCGATAGTGTACAGAGTAAGGGAAAACCAGGTGAGGCAGAGAACGAGGATCTGCAGAAACTGGTCCTACACAACCGGTACAATGTACATGTGAACTGTGATAACTTCTAACTAAGGATAAAGACTGTTGGAAGGAAAGCCGGAATGCTGACCAGGGCACCTTGGAGCAGAATGCTGCCAAAGGAGGGGGGAGGATTAGGAGGAGGGGATGCGTAATTTGGTAGTTGTAGGGGATTCAATAATTAGGGGGAGAGATAACTTCCTTTGTAAGCAGGATCGAGAGATCCACATGGTATGTTGTCTATATGATGCCAGGGTGAGGGACATCACAAAACGGTTTAAACGAATATTGAAGAGGGTGGCGAAGGATCCAGTTGTTATTGTCGATTTAGGGAACAACACCATCGGAAAGAGTAGGCAGGAAGTCCTGTTTGAAAAGTACCAGGAACTAGGAGCTAAACTTAAACAAGCACAACCTCAAGGGTTGTAATCTCTAGATTATTACCCGAGCTGTGTGTAAATTGGCGTCGTGATAAGCAGGTTAGAGAGATGAATACGTGATTGAAGAATGGTGTGGGAAGGAAGGGTTCCATTTCATGGGGCACTGGAACCTGTACTTGGACTGGAAGGCACTGTACTGTTGGAACGGGCTCCACCTGAACCATGCTGGGCTCCACCTGAACCGTGCTAGGATCAGTGTCAGAAAGGATAAATAGGGTGGTCACAAGGACTTTAAACTATTAAATGGGTTGGGGGGGGTGGTGCTGGGGAGTGCTTAGATGGTAAAGGTAATATAAATAATTGTTCAAAAACAAGCGAAAGTGTCGATAGTAGAGGAATAGTCAGACCTGTTGCTTTAGGCACTACAGGTAAAGGGAAAACTGAAGGATGTAAAGTAATGAAAACATGGAAGCGAAATAAGCAATGTGTAAGTAAAACATTCGAGCAGATGGACAGGCTATGGCCTTTGGCCCAAGTAAGCTTTCTTTATACAAATGCACGGAGTATAAGGAACAAATTGAATGAATTGAAGGCGTCAATTCAACTTGGAGGGTATGGCATGGTAGCCATTACTGAGACATGGCTGCAAGATAGTCATGACTGGATACTAAATATACCAGGTTATAAGGTCTAAAGGAACGAGAGTAGAAAAGGGGAGGAGTAGCCTTAGTGATTAAGGATGGAATCAGTTCAATGATGAGAGGATATAATGAGGTAAGCAGGCAGTGGTGGCTTTACAGGAAGAAATAATGAATAGAAAAACATTTGGCAGTTGTGTATATGGCCCCTGGAAGCAGCTGTTAACTTGTAAAAGGTACAACTGCAGAACTTAGCGATGCATGTAGCAAAGGCAGAGTGAGTTAAATAGGTAATTTTGACTTTCATATCGATTCTGATAAGCAGACTAGCTCATGTAAGAAAGGTAGGGAATTTATTGAGCGTGTACAGAATATTTTTCTGCAACTATATACCCTTGAACCAACAAATGGCAGGCCGTATTGAACTGAGAAATCAGTAATGATCCAGTTTAGTTAATGTGTGAACGTTACTCTAGTAGCAGTTATAATATAATCATAGTGTTGGAAAGGGCGAAGCATGCAACAGCTGCTAAGATTTTAGATTTATGTAAGTCTGACTTCAATGCGATGAGCCTGAGGCTGTCCACAGTAAACTGGGGAAATTTGTTAATGGGTCAAACGACAGAAGATCAGTGGGAGGTGTTCAAAAATAACGAAATTTATTACCGGACCAGTATATACCATTAAGGGGCAAGAGCTCTGTTTGTCAAAAGAAACTGCCATGAATGACAAAAGCAGTAAGGGCAACATAAAACTCAAAGGCAAAGCATAAAAATGTAAAATCTGCCACATATCCTGGTGAATCAGAAAGCTACAAAGAACAACAAAAAACGACAACATAGACAACAAGAGATACAGAAAAGGAATATGCAAAGAAACTTGCAAGAGGTATCAAAATCAACACTTGTTTTCACAATTAGGAAAAAGAAGGTGGTCGGGAGTAATGTGGGCCCACTTCAAAACTGATAACGATGATATTGGAAATGGAACTAAGAAAATGCCAAACATATTGAATAATTATTGTGCCAGTGCTTACAGTAGAGGGAAAGGATAGCATGCCGAACATTACAAGTCAAATAATATTGAATCAGGAACTGGGATTCGGCAAACTTAACGTTAGCAAAATAACCATAGTTAATAAAATAATGGCATGAAAGAGTGGCAAATCCATATGTGCAGATGTTTTCTATCCCAGGATATTCAAGGAATGGTGAGAACATTATGGATGGCCTAACAACAATCTTCCAAAGTAAAGTTCTCTCGATTCAGGAACCGTTCCTTTAGATTGGATAATTGTGCATGCAACTCCACAATATAAAAAAGGTGAAAGCGGGAAACCAGCAAATTATAGACCAGTTAGTTTCACATCTGTTATCGTGAAATTAATAGATTCTATAATTAAGTATAGAGTTATTGAAGAACTTGAAACTTTTTAGCTGTTCAGTGAGCCAGCATGGATTTGTAAAGGGTAGGACATGCCTGACGAAACTAATTGAATTTTTTGAAGAGGTGACTGAAGTAGTTGACAGGGGAATGTCTATGGATGGTATTTATATGGCCTTCCAGAAGCCACTTGCTAATATCCCTCTTAAGAGACTGTTATCCAATGTTGAAGGTCATGGAATTGAAGGCAAATTATTGACCTGGTTAGGAATTTGGCTGAATGGCAGGAGACAGAGAGCAGGGATAATAAGCAGGTACTCTAATTGGAAGGATAAGACGAGTGATGTCCCGCTAAGATCAGTGCTCGGGACTCAAATATTCAACATATTTATTAACGACTTAGATGATGGGATATAAAGCCACATGTGCTAGTATGCCGAGGAAACCAAGATAAACGGCATTGTATGCCATGTAAATGATAGCATTAAATTGGAAGGATATATTAATAGATTAAGTAAATGGGCAAATCTGTGGCAAATGGGTTCAAATGTAGGCAAATGTGAGGTCATTCACTTTGGACTTAAAATCGATGGAACAATATACTTTCTAAATTTTGAAAAGCTAGAAAAAGTAGAGGTCAAAAGAGATGTGTGTGTCCATGTACATAGATCATTAAAACGTCATGGACAGATATAGAAAATAATCAAAAATACTAATTGAATGCTGGCCTTTATATCTAGAGGACTATAATACAAGGGGGTAGAAGTTATGCTGTAGTTATACAAGACCCTTTTTAGACCACACCTGGAGTACTGTGAGCAGTTCTGGGCACCAAACTTTAGGAAGGATATATTGGCTTTGGAGGGAGTGCATTATAGATTTACCAGAATGATACCTGCACTGCAAGGTTTAAATTAAGAGGAAAGATTACACAAACTACGGTTGTGCTCCCTGGAATTTAGAAGGTTAAGGGTGAATTGAATGATGTTTTCAAGATATTCAGGGGAAATGATAAGTTAGACAGAGGGAAACTATTTCCGCTGGTTGCAGAGACTAGGACTAGGGTGCATCGTCCAAAAATTAGAGCCAGGCCTTTCAGGAGTAAAGTTAGAAAAAATCTTCCATGCGCAAAATGTGGTAGAAGTTGGAAATTCTCCTCTGCAATCGCCAATTTGTGATAGGGCAACTGCTAATTTTAAACCTGGAGTTAGTTTTTTCCGTTAACTACAGCATAACTTCTACCCCCTTTTATTATAGTCCTCTAGATATAAAGGCCAGCATTCAATTAGTATTTTTGATTATTTTCTTTATCTGTCTATGACGTTTTAATGATCTATGTACAAATGTTTGAAGGGACATGGAGCAAAGGAAGATATATGGAGTTAGGCTCGAAGGGCTAAATGGCCTATTGCTGTTCCTGTCTAACTTTATCCCTATAATTTTACTGAATTAAAACATATATCATATCGAAGTATCAAAATAACTAAACTTGCAATTCTGAACTAGAAGCTGGATTATACTTCTCAAAGTTATTTCCCTAATTGCATCGATATCTGGATTGAGCAATTGCCGTTCAATTTAATGGTTATTAATGAACTATAAACCTGAGATAAAATTATGATTAAATGTTATTTATTTAAACAAGGGTTTGTAAAATTAATTCGAATTTATTATTCTGTGTGTTGTGTCAGAATGAAGGTTTTCAGTGGTCACCTGATCCAGCTCCCTGCCTTTGCCGAGGGTTCTTTTTATTAAGCGGAGAGCGGTGTTTGTCCCAATAAGTTCTAGATTCATGTCCCTCCTCTTGCGACACAATCACCTTATTGTTATGCGGACCTGATTTTAGCAGCAAATTAAAACACTATGGGGGAGAAATTCGGTGGAGCCGCAAATGGGCACCAAGCTCACCTGGGCGCCGGAATTAGCGCAGCGATCGGAGCAGTTGCGACCGCCAGAAATTCAGCTTGAACGCCCGAAGAGAGACACGGGGCGAGGCTCGAGGCACTCCGCATCCCTCTTCGGGCGCTGAAACTGAATATTGCAGCGCAACGTGCCACAGCGCCACACACTGCGGCACGGCGTGCTGTGGTACTGCAGGCCTTCCTCCCATTCTTAAGGGGGAGGGGCCTGCATCAGCGCGATTGGAGATCGTGAGTGCCGGCAAAAGAGCCCGGCACTGAGGAGAAGTGCCAGGCTCTCGGAAAACAGCCAGCACTGCCACAGGGGGAGATCAGGAGGCCGGGGACGGAGGTGCTGGCAGGTGGCCGCTGAAAAAAATGGCCGCCCCGCACCGCCACCTTAATTTGCGCCACTGCCGCCACAGGTATGCCCCGTGAACCGGTCGTGATTTGCGAACGGCGCTACAGAGGCGGGCGCTACCGAATATTGAGATCGGGGCGGTAGCGGGGCGCTGTGCACACCGATGACGTCATTGGTGGTGGCGCAGCGCATCAGGCTAATGCCGCCATTAGCGCCCCAGCTAAATATTGCGGGAGGCATGGCCAGTGGCGCTAAAGCCACTGAGTGCCCTCTTTAGGCGCTAACTGGTGGCGCAGCCCACCAAATTTCTAGGCCTATGTTTCAGCCAGTTAAACACTAACTGGAGTTCAATAAATTTGTTTACCCAATTTTTTAACATTTCAGAAGTAGAAAGATATTATGCCGTAGAATTCGGTAAATGGTCGTGGTTAAGTTGCAGCTGCAAATAATTTTGGACGATCAGATTTTCAGAGGTGACATGTCGATTTCTATTAATGTGATTAGTTTGGCGATGTACTTCTGAAGATGCGGTGCTGTTTATTTCTCCTTACAGCCAAAACTGACGGTGCAGTCAGTAAATATGCAATATCAGGTCTTGTGGTGTAAATCTGTTGTTGGAATTGCAGCTGCAAAGTTAAAAAACTGGCTAAATGTTCAGTGTTCATTTTCTTAACTAAATCCAGAATGTTTGATGTTGATTTTGTTATTTCCGTTTCAGTTATTCTGACTGAGTGATTTCCTCTATTGTCAGGGTAACAATCTGTGAGATCTCAGTACTAGAGACGTTGACACCAATTTATATCTGGAAGACTGTGATACATTCAATGTGAACTCCATTCTATGTGTTCGGGAGTCCAGTAGTAGGAACATCTTCTTGATATTTACGATAATTTTTATATAATTTCTATACCAGTAAAATTATATTATAATAGCAATAGAGGAACCCTCGAGCCTGTTCCTCTATTCAATTACATCATGGCTGATCTCCAGCTTAACTCAACCATCCGCAATGACTCTAACTGTAATACCATAACCTAACAAAAATATGTCAATATTGGTTTTGATTGTGGCTGATCTGTATCTTAACTCCTTGGACCTGCCTTGGTGCCTTAACCCTTAATGCCAAACAAACATCCATTAATCTCAGTTTTGACATTTGGAATTGACCGAGCCTCATCAGCTTTTTGAGGGAAAGTGTTCCAGAGTTACACTACCATTTGTGCGAGGAAGAGCTTTCTGACATCACCCCTGAACGGCCAAGCTCTAATATTAAGTTCATTCCACCTTGTGTTGGACTCCCCCAGCAGAGGAAATAGTTTCTCTTCATTTACCCAATTCAATCCTTTGACTGTATTAAATGCATCAATTCGATCACCCATAATCTCCTATACTAATGGCAATAAGGGACTGGTGAATCTGCGCTGCATCCTCTCCAAGGCCAGTATATCCTTCCTGAAGTGTGGTGCCCAAAACTGAATACAATTCTCCAGGCAGAGTCTAACCAGAGCTCTGTGCAGCTGTAGCATAAATTCTACATCTCTGGATAAGTATCAAAGAATCATCAAATTGTTACAGCCGGAAGAAGTCCATTCGGCCATCGAGCCCGTGCCAACTCTCAGTTTTCCCACTCCCCGTCCTTTCCCCATAGCCCTGCATTTTTTCCCTTCAGATACTTATCCTACTCTATTTTGAAAGATAAAATTGAGACTGCCTCCACCACCCTTTCAGGCAATGCGTTTCAGCTCTTGACCAGTCGCTGCATATAAAAGCTTTTTCTTATGGCACCTTTGGTTCTTTTGTATATCACCTTAGATCTGTGTCCTCTGGTTCTCGACACCTCAGCCAATGGGAACAGTTTCTCTCTATCTACCCTGTCCAACCCCTCGTGATTTTGAATACCTCTATCAATTCTCCTCTCAATCTTCTATGCTTCAAGGAGAACAACCCCAGCTTCTCCAGCCTATCAACGTAACTGAAGTCATTTGTTCCTGGAATCATTCTCTCTAGTCTTTACAGCACCCTCTCTAAGGACTTCTCATCCTTCCTACAATGTATTGCGCAGAATTGGACACAGTACTCCAGTTGGGGCCGAATAAGTGTTGATTACAGGTTCATTATAATTTCCACCATTTTGAAATCTACACCTCTATTTATGAAGCCTGCGATCCCGTAAGCCTTCATAACTGCTTTGTGAAACTGCCCTGCTAACTTCAACGATGTATGCATACATGCCCCCAGGTCGCTCTGTTCCTGCATCCCCTTTAGGATTGTACCATTTTGTTTATATGTCTTCTCATTCTTTCTACCAAAATGCATCACTTCACACTTTTCTGCGTTAGATTTAATCTACCACGTGTCTGCCCAATTCACCAGCCAGTCTGTGTTTCTGAAGTCTATTAATCTGGGTGAGGAGAATGCAAAGAGTCTGCACAGGGATATAGATGGACTAAGTGAATGGGCAGTAAGGTGCCAGATGGAGTATAATGTAAGGATATGTGAGATAATCGCTTTGGTAGGAATAATAAAAAAACGGAATATTTTGTAAATGGTGAGAAACTTTTACATATTGGTGTTCAGAGAGATTTGGGTGTCCTCGTGCAAGAAACAGAGAAAGCTAGTATGCAGGTGCAGGAAGCAAGAAGGGAGGCAAATGGCATATTAACCTTTATTGAAATGGAGTTGGAATGTAAGAGTTATCAAGTCTTGCTACAATTTTACAGGGCTATGCTGAGACAAGACCTGGAGTATTTGCACAGTTTTGTTCTCCTTATCTAATGAAGGATATACTTGCCTTGGAGGCGATGCAACGAAGGTTCAGTAGATTGATTCCTGGGATGAGAGGGCTGTCCTATGAGAAGAGATTGTGTAGAATGGGGCGATACCCTCTGGGGTTTAGAAGAATAAGTGGTGATCTCATTGAAACATACAAGATTCCGATGCAGATTTACAGGGTAGATGCTGAGAGATTGTTTCTCCTGGCTGGAGTGTCTGGATCTAGGTGGACGAGCTTCCATCACCTAGATGGGTCGGAGAGGAATTTCCCAGATGTTTTTCTCCCAAATTGGCCATTGGGTTTTTTATCTGGTTTTTTGCCTCTCCCAGGAGATCACATGGGTTAGGGTGGGATGGAGAGTGGAAGTAGATTTGAGGTTAGGATCAGATCAGCCATGATCTTGTTGAATGGTGGAGCAGGCTCGAGGGGCCGATTGGCCTGCTCCTGCTTCTATTTCTTATGGTCTTATGTTCTTATAATCTCAGGATAAGGGGTAGGTTATTTAAAACCGAGATAAGGAGAAATTTCTTCACGCAGATGGTTGTGAATCTTTGGAATTATCTGCTCCAGAGCACTTTGAATGCTGAGTCTTTGTTTATATTCAAGGCTGAGATAGATAGATTTTGGACACTGGGGGAATCGATAGATATGGAGATCGGGTGGGAAAGTGGAGTTGACGTCGATGATCAGCCATGATCTTATTGAATGGCGGAGCAGTTTCGAGAGGCCATGTGGCCTATTCCTGCTCTCATTTTTTATGATCTATGTTGATGTGCCTCAATAATTGCGAGACTCGATGTTAGCGAAACAAAACAAGGCTTTTATTAACTTAGAAAGTATCACGTAAGAGAGAGAGGTATCTTCCTTCTGGAGACTGAGGCCAGACTGAGCTAGCTTACAAAGGGGCCAGGTATGGGCGGAGCCCTACACACAGAGCACATTCCAATAAACAATACAATGAGGACTGGGGGAAGGGAAATGACACTGAAACCGACCACAGTCACAGGCAGTGATGAATGGAATATTTCATCACATTCACCCCTTCTATAGATTTAGTCTGTTCGGGGGTTTGATAGTCCTCTGCGACCGACGTGGCTGTTGTGGTGCCGCGGGTGTCGGCTGGGTGTCCCCGGTAGCCTCCTGGGTCTCTGCCGGGTGTGCCACCAGGGTTGTTGAAGGGGTAGTTGGTGGGGGTGCCCTTGGTCGATGTTCTTCCGGGGGTGATGAAAGAGTAGTGGGTGGGTAAGAGTTGCTGTGATCGTTGTTGCTGCTATTGCCGTGGTTGTTGTTGATGCCGGCTGGGGCGACGTCTTTTATGGACACGGTGTCCTCCCTTCCGTCGGCGTGCCGGACATATGCGTATTGGGGGTTGGCGTGGAGTAGGTGTACTGGCTCCACGAGAGGGTCCGTCTTGTGGCCCCTCACATGCCTTCGGACGAGTACCGGACCTGGGATGGAGAGCCATGACGGCATGGATACACCTGAGGTGGATTTCCAGGGAAAGACAAACATTCATTCATGAGGCATGGCATTAGTGGCCGTACACAATAGCGAACATATCGAATGGAGCACATCCGAGAGGACTTCCTGCCAGCGGGAAATAGGGAGGCCCTTGGTCCTTAGAGCTAGAGTGACTGCTTTCCATACTGTCCCGTTCTCTCGCTCCACTTGGCCGTTACCCCGGGGGTTGTAGCTGGTGGTTTGGCTCGTGGCGATCCCCTTGGACAGCATGTACTGGCGTAGCTCTTCACTCATGAAGGACGCCCCCCTATCCATATGGATGTAGCTCGGCATACCGAACAGGCAGAACAGGCTGTTGAGGCATTTAATGACCATGGCGCTGGTCATGTCTGGGCAGGGGAAGGCGAATGGGAACCGGGAGTATTCGTCCACAATGTTCAGGAAGTAAACATTGCGGTCGACGGACGGGAGGGGGCCCTTGAAATCTAAGCTGAGCCGCTCAAAGGGCCGTGTAGCTTTGATTAAGTGGGCTCTATCTGGGCGGTAGAACCGAGGCTTGCACTCAGCGCAAGTGCGGCAGTTCCTGGTCAGAGTCCGAACTTCCTCAATCGAGTAGGGTAAGTTACGGGACTTTATGAAGTGGAACAGCCGCGTGACCCCTGGGTGGCAGAGGTCGTTGTGGAGGGTCTGTAGCTGATCCCCAGTGGCGCTGGCACACATCCCTCGTGAGAGGGCGTCAGGGGATTCGTTAAGGGCCCCTGGCCGGTAAATTATGTCGTACTCGAAGGTGGAGAGCTCGATCCGCCACCTAAGAATCTTATCATTTTTAATCTTCCCCCTCTGTTTATTATTGAACATAAACGCTACCGACCGCTGGTCGGTAAGTAGGGTGAAGCGTTTGCCGGCTAGGCAGTGGCGCCAGTGGCGCACTGCCTCCACGATGGCTTGGGCCTCCTTTTCCATGGAGGAGTGTCTGATCTCGGGCCCTTGGAGGGTCCTTGAGAAGAAAGCTACGGGCCGCCCCGCCTGGTTGAGGGTGGCCGCCAAGGCGAAGTCAGACGCATCACTTTCCACTTGAAATGGAGTGTTCTCGTCCACTGCCTGTAGCGTGGCCTGCTCAATATCCTGCTTAATGCTTTTGAAGGCGGCGTGGGCCTCAGCAGAGAGCGGAAAAGAGGATGCTTTCAAGAGGGGGCGGGCTTTGTCGGAGTAGTTGGGGACCCATTGGGAATAATAAGAAAATAACCCCAGGCTCCTTTTCAGGGCTTTGGGAGTGTTGGGCAGGGGCAGCTCCCGTAGGGGGCGCAATCGGTCGGGGTCTGGTCCGATTTCCCCATTCTTCACCACGCTGCCTAGTATGCAGAGGCGCTTGGTGTTGAAAATGCACTTGTCCTCGTTGTAGGTGAGGTTGAGTTTTTGTGCGGTTTCCAGGAACCTCTCGAGGTTCGAGTCGTGATCCTGCTGATTGTGGCCGCAGATGGTGATGTTGTCGAGGTAGGGGAAGGTTGCCTGCAAGTGGTGGTCATCGACCATGCGGTCCATCTCCCTCTGAAAAATCGAGACTCCATTCGTCACCCCAAAGGGGACTCTGAGGAATTGGTAGAGGCGTCCGTTCGCCTCAAAGGCGGTGTACGGGCGGTCCTCTGGTCTGATAGGGAGCTGGTGGTACGCTGACTTGAGGTCGATGGTGGAGAACACCCGGTATTGGGCGATTTGGTTCACCATTTCTGAAATGCGGGGTAGCGGGTAGGCATCTAGTTGGGTGTACCTGTTGATCGTTTGACTATAGTCGATCACCATTCGTTTCTTCTCGCTACCCCTTACCACTACCACTTGGGTGCGCCACGGGCTGTTGCTGCATTCAATAATGCACTCTTTCAGGAGCCTGTCTACCTCGGTCGCGATAAACCGCCTGTCCTCCCAGCTGTACCTCCTGCTTTTGGTCGCTATTGGCCGGCAGTTAGGGGTAAGGTTCGCGAATAGTGAAGGCGGCTTTACCTTCAGGGTAGCCAGACCGCACACTGTGAGGGGCGGCTGGGACCCACCGTACTTGAGCGTGATGCTTTGGTGGTTGCACTGGAAATCCAGGCCCAAGATCACGCTCGCACATAGGTTCTTCATGATTAATACTTTAAAATTATCGTATACAGTTCCGTTAATGCCCAATTGTACCGTGCAGTAACCCAGAATGGTCGATGTCTGGGTGTTATCAGCCATAGAGATGGTACCCTGAGCAGGGACCACCTTTAGGGAGAGTTGCTGTGCCAGTTCAGGGTGGATAAAACTCTCCGTGCTTCCACTGTCAATTAAACATTTAACCCGGCACCCGTTTACCTCGATGTCCACCATTGATTTGGATAGCGGGTGTGGCCTGGTCTGGTCCACTGTGACCGATGCCACTGTAGGGCCCTGATCGATACAAGATGGCGTCCACGCTGTCTGCTCATAAGATGGCGGACCCCACGAGGTCGGGCAAGATGGCGTCCAAGATGGCCGCTCCCACAGTGCACACGCGGCGGTGGCGGGTTTTCCGGTGGTTGGTTTTCCGGCGGGGTTCCCTCTGCACACCTTCCCGAAGTGCCCCTTCTTACTGCACTTAAAGCAGGTGGTGCCTTTCGCCGGGCACAGGTTTCTGGTGTGTTTTGGCTGCCCGCAGAAGTAGCAGTTGGGTCCCTGATGCGTCGCGGCTGTCGTAGGGCTTCTGGGGGGAGAGCGGGGCCCTGCCGGTGTCGGGTTGCCGGGCGGGGAAGATGCCTTCCAAGATGGCGGCGCCCTCGGTGCACACGTGGTGGCGTGGACGGCGCTGGCTGAAGAGTAGGTGTCCGAGTTTCTCTGGGCCACATCCAGGGATCGCGCGGTGTCCGCAGCCTGTTTCAGGTCCAACCCCGTTTTTTCCAGCAGTCTTTGCCGGATGTAAGTGGAGCTGAGGCCTGTGACAAAGGCATCGTGGACAAGCTCGTCAGTGTACATTGTGGCTTTTACATATCGGCACTTGCAGTCTTTGCCAAGCATTTTCAGGGTGCTTAGGAACTCCTCCACCGATTCCCCAGGTCGCTGTGCGCGAGTAGCGAGCAGATGCCTAGCATACACCTCATTCGTAGGCTGCTGGTAATGCGCCTTTAAGATGTCGCAGGCAGCCAGGTATGTATCGGCATCTTGGATGAGGGGGTAAACCCGGTGGCTTACCCAATTCCGCAGAATTCCGAGTCTCATCCTCGCAGAGTCCGTAGCGTCTTTGACGGCTGCGGAATTGTCCAGGAAGAATTCCATACACTCAAACCAGTGTCCGAAGCGTGCTGATGCGTCTGGAGCATGTTGATCCAAATCCAAACGTTCGGGTTTCAGGAGTTGATCCATAGTGTTGAAAAATAAGTCAACAAAATTGATGTGCCTCAATAATTCCGAGACTCGATGTTAGCGAAACAAAACAAGGCTTTTATTAACTTAGAAAGTAACACGTAAGAGAGAGAGGTATCTTCCTTCTGGAGACTGAGGCCAGACTGAGCTAGCTTACAAAGGGGCCAGGTATGGGCGGAGCCCTACACACACAGCACATTCCAGCACATTCCAATAAACAATACAATGAGGACTGGGGGAAGGGAAATGACACTGAAACCGACCACAGTCACAGGCAGTGATGAATGGAATATGTCATCACATATGTTTTTTTCCATGGGCTTCAATTTTGGTGGCAATGGTATGCTGTGGCACTTTGTCGAACATCTTTTGGAAATCCATGTACACTACATCAACCCTTTCTGTTATCTCATCAAAAACTCGATCAAGTTGGTTAAACACGATTTGCCTTTAACAAATCTGTGCTGGCTTTAATTAATCCAACCCTAAGCAAGTGACTGCCGATTATGAGCATGATTACTGTTTCTAAAAGCTACCCCTCTGCCGATGTTAAATTGACTGGGCTGTAATTGCTGGGTTTAACTTCAAACCCTTTTTTGAACAATGGTGTAACATTTGCAATTTTCCAATCTTCTGGCACTACCTCCGTATCTATGGAGGAATGGAATATTATGGCCAATAACTCCACGATTTCCACCCTCAATTCCCTCAGCATCCTAGGATGCATCCCATCCGCTCCTGGTGATTTATTTACTTTAATACAGCCAGCCTTTCTAATAACTCTTCGTTATAAATTTTTATCCTATCAAGTGTCTCCACTGCCACCTCCTTCACTGTGTCTATGTCAGCATCCTTTTCCGTGGTGAAGACAGACGCAAAGTATTCATTTAGTACTTCAGATATACCCTCTGTCTTCATGTATAGATCTCCTGTTTGGTTTCTAATCTGCCCCACTCCGCCGCTTTCTAGCCTTTTATTATTAAAATGCCTATAGAAGGCTTTTGGATTACCTGTTATGTTGGCTGCCATTCTATTCACATAGCCTCTCGTTGCCCCTTTATTTCTATTTCACTTCTCCTCTGACCTTTCCATATATAGCCTGTTTCTCAAATGTATTTGCAACCGGGCATCTGTCATACATGCTCTTTTTCTGCTCCATCTTATTCTCTATCTGTTTCTTCATCCAGGGAGCTCTGATTTTAGTCGCTCTACCATTCTCCCTCATGGGAATGTACCTCAACTGTACCCGAACCATTTCCTCTATAAGCGAAGCCCACTGTTCCAGTACAGTTTTGCCTGCCAATCTTTGATTCCAGTTTAGCCGGGCCAGATCCGTTCTTATCCCACTGAAATTGGCCTTCCCCCACATCAACATTTTACTCTAGATTGCTCCCTCTCCTTTTCCACAGCTAACCTTAAACTTCTGATATTCTGATCACTGTTGCCTTATAGTTCACCTAATGACACTTGCTCCACTTGACCAATCTCATTCCCCAGAAATAGATCCAGCAATTCCTCCTCCCTCATCGGGCCTGAAACATACTGATCAAGAAAATTCTCCTGAACGCACTTCATAACTACTTCCCCTTCTCTGCCCTTAACACTATTTCGATCCCAGTTTATATTAGGATAGAGGAAATCCCACATTATTACTACTCTATAGTCCTTGTTCGTCTCTGTAATTTCTCTGCAAATTTGCTCCTCTATATCTTTACCACTATTTGGTAGTCTATAGAATAAACCTAGTAGTTTACTCGCACCTCTATTATTTTTTAATTCCGGCCATATAGATTCTGTCCTTGACCCCTCCAGGACAGCCTCCCCCCACGCCACCCCCCCCAGCAGTATATCATTCTCCTTAACCAATACTGCCACACCACCTCCTATCTTTCCTTCCCTGTATTTCCTGAACACCTTATAACCAGGAAACTTTAATATCCAATTCTGCCATTTTTTGAGCCAGGTCTCAGTTATTGCCACAACATTTTATTCCCATGGGGCTATTTGTGCCTGCAGCTCACTAACCGTGTTTACTGAGCTTCGTGCGTTCACATACTTATTCTGTAAACCCATCTTAGACCATCCTCTATTCTCTCTTATTTGGACCCCACCTAATAACGTACTATTTCTTGCTTTCGTGCTCTTTGCCTCTCCCAACCCTTTCAGCGCTTTATTTCACCTTTCTAATGTTACATCCTGGTGACCATCCACGTGCCAAATTAGGTAAACACTCTCCAACAGCAGTAGCAAAGCTGCCCGCGAGGATATCGGATCCACCCTGTTGAGGTGCAACACGCCTGGCCTGTACAGGTCCCATATCCCCTAGAACCAGTCCCAATGCCCCAGGATTCTGAAGCCTTCCCTCCTGCACCATCTCTCCAGCCATGAATTCATCTGCTCTATCCTTCTATTTCTATACTCACCCGCGCGTGGCACCGTGAGTAATCCAGAGGTTGCCGCCTTTGAGGTCCTGCTTTTTAATCTCATTCCTAGCTCCCTGAAATCTGCCTGCAGGACCTCAAACATCTTTCTGCCTTTATCGTCGGTACCAATATGGACCACGACCTCTGGCAGTTCACCCTCCCCGCTGAAAATGTTCTGCAGCCCCTTAGCGACAACCTTAACACTGGCACCAGGGAGACAAAACACTATCCTGGAGTCATGAATGCGGCCACAAAAACACTGTCTGCACCCCTAACTATCGAATCCCCTTCCACTCTTGGTCTCCCAATTTCGTTTCTCCCTTTCCCCCTGGACAGCTAAGCCACCGTGGTGCCGTGGATTTGGCTCTAGCTGTATTCCCCAGAGGAAACATGACCCTCACCAGTACTCAGAACAGAATAATAGTTGGAGAGCGAGATGCATTCAGGGGACTCCTGGACTACCTGCCTAGCCCTCATTTTCTGTCTGGCGGTCACCAATTCACACTCTGCCTGCATACTCATTTGTTCTGTGGTGACCACATCCTGAAACTTGCTATCCACGTAGCTCTCAGACTCAGGATTGCACTGCAACGACGCCAGCTGCAGCTCAACCTCTGTAACCCGGAGCTCGAGCTCCTCCAGCTGACGACACCTCCTGCACACTTGATTGTCCAGGACATGAGAAGCATCCTGGATTTCCCACATGGCACAGGATGTGCACTCCATGGGACTGAGATGCCCTGCCATGCCTCTATTTAATAAGCTATTAACTAGCTTTACAGAAACTTAAGACTAAAATGTATCTCATTCAAATGATTAATATAATATAGGATTACCAGTTACAAATGTAATATAGTATTAACAGTTACCAATCTCTAAATTTCTGTTTTATCTCTAACCAGCTTTTTAACCCCGGCCCCTTGAAGAACAAGAAAACATTTTTTTTAAACTACGTGCCTTTACCAACCAATCAGTTACCAGCTATCCTGTGACATCAGTCCTTGTGTTTTTTCTCTCTCCCCCGCTCTTTATATCCTCGGGCTCTGTGCTCAGTCTCCACCCAGGGCCGCTCTCGCTGCTGCAGCTGCCGGTGAGTCTATGCCGTTCCGTCTCTCACCCGTTTTTTATATCCTCGGTCTCTGCGCTGGGTCTCCACCCAGGGCCGTTCTCGGTGCTGCTGCTGCCGTTGAGTCTATGCTGTTCTGTCTCTCGCCTGCTTTTAATATCCACGGTCTCTGCGCTGGGTCTCCACCCAGGGCCGCTCTCGGTGCAGCTGCCGCTGGTGAGTCCAGCCCTCTTGAGATGGAGGCCAATATTATAATAGTCTTTTTAATTAATTTTGTATCTGTGCACTTTCTTTCAGTGATTTCTGTAATTGTACACCTACATCTCTCTGCTCCTCCACTGTTTCTAGCTTCTCGCCATATAGACATGACTCTGATCTATCTTTCTTAGGCCCATAATGGATCACCGCACACTTTCCAACGTTGGATTACATCTGCCCCAGCTTTGTCCACGCAAGTAATGCATCAATGTCCTTTTGCTGCTTTATTTTGCATCTGCACTGCTTACTGTGTGAACTAACTTAGTGTGGTCAGCAAATTTAGAAATACGGGTCTGTATTCATTCATCCTAGTCATTTATAAAATAGTGAAAAGTTGATTGCCCAATACAGATCACTGGGGACACCACTGTTGACATTCTGTTGCTTTTGAACACTAGGTTCATATTGTAATGGTAAAATAGTATATTTCTTATATTCATAAGGCTTATTTCTGTTCCTTTTGAACAGAGAATCTTATTCCACATGCTATTCCTTACTCCCAGTACTGGGGGCGGTGCAATGAACATTTGCACATGTCCATTTGACTATCTGGCTTCTTCCAACAAACACAGTGAGAAGACTTTCCAGTCCATCTGTCTAAGTACGAGCCAGGCCTTCCGGATTCACAAACACCACATTAAAAGTCTTATTCGTACCGCACACATCCTGTAAGCGTCACACTTACTGTTGGTCCAAGTCATGTCCTGTCACATTAAATTCCTGTTGCATATAAAATGTCAAAGTTCTAGTTTAACGTTTCACTCGCCGTTACTAATAGCAGAGGATTGAGTAGAACTTAGAACTTTTGCGAGAGTCATGCTTAAAACGATTGCAAAAATAGATTCCAGATAATTAACACATGATAGAAATATCGGACAGTAAAACAGCACAGAGATATCAGAAAAAGAAGAGTGTAGCCCAGGAAGGATGGGCCCAGAGGGGGCAGACAGAGTGTAACCCGGGGAGGATGGTCCCTGTGGGATCAGAGAGTGTGTAACACGGGGAAGATGGTCCCTGTGGGATCAGACAGTTTTTTACCCGGGGAGGATGGGCCCAGTGAGATTCAGACAGTGTATAACAAGTGGAGGATGGGTCCAGCGAGATTCAGACAGTGTGTAACTCGGGGAGGATGCACCCAGTGAGATCAGACAGTGTGTAACTCGGGGAGGATGCATCCAGTGAGATCAGACAGTGTGTAATTCGGGGAGGATGCACCCAGTGAGATCAGACAGGGTGTAACTCGGAGAGGATGGGCCAGTGAGATCATACAGTGTGTAACCCAGGGAAGATGGGTCCAGTGAGATCAGACAGTGTGTAGCTCGGGGAGGATGCACCCAGAGAGATCAGACAGTGTGTAACCCAGGGCGGATGGGCCCAGTGAGATCAGACAGTGTGTAACTCGGGGAAGATGGGCCCAGTGAGATCAGACCTTGTGTAACTCGGGGAGGATGCACCCAGTGAGATCAGACAGTGTGTAACTCGGGGAGGATGCACCCAGTGAGATCAGACAGTGTGTAACCCGGGGAGGATGGGCCCAGTGAGATCAGACAGTGTGTAACCCGGGGAGGATGGGCCCAGTGAGATCAGACAGTGTGTAACTCGGGGTGGATGGGCTCAGTGAGATCAGACAGTTTGTACCCCATGGATGATGGGCCCAGTGAGATCAGACAGTGTGTAACTAGTGGAGGATGGGCCCAGTGAGATTCAGACAGCGTAAAACACGTGAAGGATGGGCCCAGTGAGATAAGACAATGTGTAACCCGGGGAGGATGGGCCCAGTGTGATCTGACAGTGTAAGCCGGGGAGAATGGGTCCAGTGAGATTCAGACAGCGTGTCCTTGAGCACCAGTCACTGAATGTCAGAATGCAGGTGCAGCAGGCGTTTAAGAAGGCAAAGTTTATGTTGTCCTTCATAGCGAGAGGATTCGTGCACAGGAGCAAGGATGACTTGCTGCAGTTGTACAGGGCCTTGGTGAGACCACACCTCGACTATTGTGTGCAGTTTTGGTCGCCTTATCTGAGGAAGGATGTTCTTGCCATAGAGGGAGTGCAGCGATGATTCACCAGACTGATACATGGGATGGCAGGAATAACGTATGTGGAGAGATTGGGTCGATTGGGCATATATTCGCTGGAGTTCACAAGAGTGAGAGGGCATCTCATCGAAGCTTATAAAATTCTAAGAGGACTAGAAAGACTAGATGCTGGAAAGATGTTCCCGATGGCCGGGGAGTCCAGAACCAGGGGTCAACACATAAAGATAAGTGGTAAGCCATTTAGGACAGATATGAGGAGGAATTTCTTCACCCAGAGAGTGGTGAACCTGTGGAATTCTCTACCAGAGAAGGTAGTGGAGGCCAATTCATTAAATATATTCAAGATGGAGTTAGATATATTTCCTCAGGCTAAAGGGATCAAGGGATATGGGGAGAAGGCAGGGACAGGGTACTGAATTTGGATGATCTGCCATGATCTGATTAAATGGCGGAGCAGGCTCGAGGGGCCGAATGGCCTACTCCTGCTCCTATCTTCGATGTTTCTATGCTTCTATGTGTGATATCAGCCAGTGTGTAAGCCGGGAAGGATGGGCCCAGTGAGATCAGCAAGTGTGTAAGCTGGGAAGGATGGATCAGTGTAATCAGACAGTGTGCAACCCGGGGAGGATGGGCACAGTATGATCAGACAGTGTGTAATACGGGGAGGATGTACCAGTGTGATCAGACAGTGTGCAACCCGGGGAGGATGGGCCCAGTGAGATCAGTCAGTGTGTAACCCGGGGAGGATGGGCCCAGTGAGATCAGACAGTGTGTATCCCGGGGAGGATGGACCCAATGACATCAGACTGTGTGTAACCAGGGAGGATGGGCCCAGTGAGATCAGACAGTATGTAACCCGGGGAGGATGGGCCCAGTTAGGTCAGACAGTGTGTAACCCGGGGAGGATGGGCCCAGTGAGATCAGACAGTGTGTAACCCGGGGAGGATGGGCCCAGTGAGATCAGACAGTGTGTATCCCGGGGAGGATGGGCCCGGTGACATCAGACTGTGTGTAACCAGGGAGGATGGGCCCAGTGAGATCAGACATATAAAGATAGAAACATAGAAGATAGGAGCGGGAGTAGGCCATTCGGCCCCTCGAGCCTGCTCCGCCATTCAATGAGATCATGGCTGATCATCCATAGAGTCCTTTATAAAAGCGTTAATAGCAGAGAACTTGGAAAACAGTGACAGGATCGGACAAAGTCAACATGGATTCACAAAAGGCAAATCGTGCTTGACTAATCTACTGGAATATTTTGAGGATGTAACTTGTAAAATAGATAAGGGAGAAGCAGTGGATGTGTGGTGTATCTGGACTTTCAGAAGGCCTTCGATAAAGTCCCGCATAAGAGATTAGCGTGTAAAGGTAAGGCACATGGGATTGGGGGCAAGGTATTGACTTGGATAGAGAACTGGTTGGCAGACAGAAAGCAACGTGTTCGAATAAATGGGTCTTTTTCTGAATGGCAGACAGTGACTAGTGGGGTACCGCAGGGATCGGTCCTTGACCCCAGCTATTCACAATATATATAAATGATCTCGACAAGGGAACTAGATGTAATATCTCCAAATTTGAAGACGACACAAAGCTGGCTGGGTGTGTGTGCTGTGAGCAGGATGAATAGAATCTCCAGGATGATTTGAACATGTTGGGTGATTGGGCAGAAACATGGCAGATGCAATATAACGTGGATAAATGTGAGGTTATCCACTTTGGTGGCAAAAACAGGAAGGCAGATTATTATCTAAATGGCAATAGATTGGGAGAAGGGGAAGTGCAACGAGACCTGGGTGTCCTTGTGCACAAGTCGCTGAAGGTAATCATGCAGGTGTAGCAGGCGGTTAAGAAGGCAAGTGGTATGTTGGCCTTCGTAGCGAAAGGGTTTCAGTACAGGAACAAGGATTGCTTGCGGCGGTTGTGCAGGGCCTTGCTGAGACCACATCTTGAGTATTCTGTGCAGGTTTGGTCGCCTAATCTGAGGAAGGACGTTCTTGCCATGGATGGAGTTCAGAGAAGGTTCACCAGGCTGATACCTGGGATGGCAGGAATGACTTATGAGGAGAGATTGGGTCGATTGGACTTGTACTCGCTGGAGTTTCTAGAATGAGAGGTGATCTCATTGAAACTTATAAAATTCTGAAAGGACTGGACAGACTAGATGGAGGAAGGATGTTCCCGATGGTCGGGGAGTCCAGAACGAGGGGACACCAATTAAGGATAAAGGGTAGGCCATTTAGGACAGAAATTAAGAGGAATTTCGTCACCCAGAGAGTACGATAACGGAACAATATTGGTGCAAGGCAACCTCGACGACTTTGAAACGGCCTTCAAGACACTGAAATAAATAACTGAGAGGGGAAGGAACAGCCCCAGAATGGCTAACAGGGGAAAAGCGACTCGCACTCCCCCCACCATTGACAACTCACCAGGAGTAAATCAGCCTGGTCAGGAGGTGAACGAGCCACATAGTTCTAACCAGACACTCACCCCGGGGCCCCACAGCCACATAGTACAGCTGACCAACCCCAGCGTAATTACCAGGGAGGAAGCCACACATACTCCCCCTACCACCTCCAGCTCACCAAGAGAAGGGCAGCCTAACCAGGAAGTGAGTGAGCCCTCCAGCGCCGACCGGACACACACCCCGGGATCACACAGCCAGGTACAACTAAAGGACAAATTTAACCAGTTGGAGACAGAGCTGGTTAAACTTAGAGAGGAGGTCCTTAAACTGAAACATGAACAAAAGCAAGAGAGGGAGAGATACAGGGGAGAGCTGAATCTACTTGGGAATCAGATGAAAGAGCAGCAGAAAAACAAAGAGAGCCGTAGAGGAGAGATAGCAGCATTAGACCAGCAGCCAGAGGCTAGAGATAGGACAATACAGAGCCCGACTGATCAGCTGCACTCCCACACTGAACAACAGCAGCAGACACACAATACAAGGGGTGCCACACAGACCGATCAGCATACTGAAGCTCAGTCTTCACGCACCACTGTGGAACCACAAGCGAGCCGCTCACAAGAGGAGCGCACACACCAGACACGACCACCCCAGTCCAACACACACCCTATGAGTCCAGGCGAAAGCCACCAGACAGTAAACACCAACAAGGCTGACATCGTAATACTCATAGACTCAAATGGGAAATTTCTATGGGAGAAAAAGCTCTTCCCTAGACATATAGTAAAAATGATCCGGTGCCCAACAACAGACAGAGCCCTGGAATGGCTGACCAAAACCCGATTAGGCTCCCCCCAACACATAATAATACACACTGGCACAAATGACCTAAAGGCCCAGCAGAAAGGGGTAGCAACATCACTCAGAGCAGTGATTGAGAAGGCAAGCAATACATTCCCAAACACTAGAATCACTGTTTCCACAATATTGCCGAGAACAGACTTTAACAACAAAACAATTCGTGAGGGAAATGCCAGCATAGCAAGAGACTGTGAATTAAAACACAACGTGCACCTGGCCCAACACCCCACCCTCGATGTGGAATGTCTTCACGACCGCGTCTATATCCACAGGAAACGAATACTGATCTTTGCTGAAGCCCTGAAGGACGTTGCTTTTAACCAGGTCCATGCCCAGACTCCAGGAGGACCTCCCCCCCGACCACCAGAGATCAGCGGGGTACATACCAGGACTACTACAGAGACCACCACCACACCAACCGGGACCAGAGAGGAGCCCCATGCACAACAACAAAAGCAGACCTGCACCACTCCTGTCCTACAGGGGAACAGGACCACCCCCAGCCAGACAGAGGGAGAGATGCACAGGGCGTACGCAATACCTCAGGCAGAGACAATCCAATAAGAGACACTAGGCAGACGTGCTGCAGCATCTACTTCCGCCTTATGGATCAGAAAATGAAAAAAAGAATAATAATGACTAATTACTAGAAAGAGTTGTAACCAAATAGAATTAGCATTTATAGACAATTGAGAGGATCTTTTTCCCCCCCATTTAGACACGACAAACACATATCATTCTTTAACCTATCATAGTAAAAAATCAAACTTAACATGAAATCCTTATATATTTCGACCTGGAATATCCAAGGTCTACGCTCTTTGGTGCTCGACGTGAAGAGTAGGACCCCTGAGTTCATAGATGAAACTAAAGATCTGGATATTATCATTTTACAGGGAACTTGGTATAGAGGAGAAGGACACACTGGCTGTCCCCAAGGGTACACAGAGCTGGTGGTCCCCTCCAATAAGTTGCCGGGAGTAACCCAAGGCAGAGATTCTGGAGGCATACTGATTTGGTTTAAAACAGAGCTTAAGAATTGCATCAAATTTATAAAAAAGGGCGAAAACCACATGTGGCTCAAAATTGAGGGGGGGATTATCTCTAACACTCAAGATGTTTTCATTTGCGCACTCTATATCCCCACAATGGAATCCCCGTACTTTAAAGAGGACACCTTCTCCAACATTGAGAGGGAGATTACCCAATTCCAGGCCCAGGGGAACGTGTTGATCTGTGGTGACCTCAATTCAAGAACTGGCGAAGAACCAGACTTCACCAATAATCAGGGAAACAATTACATATTCGGGAATAACCACTTCGATATCCCTTCCCATCCATACAGGCATAACTGCGACAAACAGACAAATACTAACGGAAAACAGCTCCTGCAGCTCTGTCGAAGCCTGGGTCTGTACATTGTCAATGGTAGGTTCATGGGAGACCTCCTAGGAAGATCAACCTATTGCTCACCTCTTGGCTGTAGCACCGTAGACTATATGATTACGGATTTGGACCCATCCTCTTTCAGAGCATTCACAGTCAAACCACAAACAACACTGTTAGACCACAGTCAAATTACTATGTATTTGAAAAAGACAGAAACAACCAACACAGAAACACAACCCAGTAAGCTGTACAACACCAAAAAATCGTACAGATGGGCCAAAAACAGCACGGAAAAATACCAGAAAGCAATTAGCAATCAATCAACTCAAGCTCTCTTGGACACCTTTCTGGACAACATATACACTCACAATAAAGAAGGCGTAAACCGGGCAGTGAATAACCTAAATAATATCTTTGATAATTTGGCAACAAGGTCAAACTTGAAAGCTCGCAAGAACAAACCCAAAACAAAAAACTATGAAAAATGGTTTGACCCAGATTGCCATAACATGAGGAAAAAACTTAGAAAAATATCAAACCAAAAACAGACAGCCAGAAAACGAAGAATTACACCTATCTTATTGTCAGACACTAACACAATACAGAAACACACTCAGAACCAAAAAAGAGCAGTATATTAAGAATACACTCAGCTCCATTGAGGAATCCATTGATTCCAAATGTTTCTGGGACAACTGGAATACATTACACAAAAAACAACACGACGAATTGGCCATTCAAATTGGAGACACATGGGAAAACCACTTTGAAAAATTACACCAGAAAAACACACTAAGGCCACAGCAACACCAAATATGCAAAAAACTGGAAAAGCTCGAAATGGCCATAAAAGATAACCAAAACCCGCTAGACTCCATAATAACGGAAAAAGAACTATCTGAAAAACTCAAGGACCTGCGACCAGGCAAAGCTTGCGGTGCAGACGGCATACTAAGCGAGATGATTAAACACACAGACGATAAAATGAAACTGGCTATCCTAAAACTCTTCAACTTGGTTCTGAGTGTTGGTTACTTCCCTGATATCTGGAACAAAGGACTCATAACGCCCATATACAAAAGTGGGGACAAAGTCGACCCAAATAACTATCGAGGCATCTGTGTAAACAGTAATCTGTGGAAGGTATTCTGTAGTATCATAAACAAAAGACATATAAACTTCCTTGAGGAGCACAATGTCTTGAGTAAAAGCCAAATTGGATTCCTACCAAACTATAGAACATCAGATCATATCTTCACCCTACAGACCCTAATTGACAAAGATGTTCATCAAAACAAAAGCAAAATCTACGCATGCTTTATAGATTTCCAGAAGGCTTTCGATTCCATCTGGCTTGATGGTCTATTCCTGAAACTTATCGAAAGCGGGGTAGGGGGAAAAACATATGATGTAATTAAATCAATGTATACAAACAACAAATGTGCAGTTAAAATTGGAGACAAACAAACAAAATACTTCCCACAGGGGCGGGGGGTGATGCAGGGCTCGCCCATCTCACCGACACTCTTTAATATTTACATAAATGAATTGGCAAAACTACTTGAACAATCTACAGCACCTGACCTCACCCTATATGAATCCAAGGTTAAATTCCTCCTCTCTGCAGATGACCTGGTTCTGCTGTCACCAACTAAGGGAGGGTCTACAGCAGAACCTGGATATGCTGGAGTCGTTCTGCCAGACCTGGGCCCTGACAATAAATCCCCAAAAAAGCAAAAGTCCTTGTGTTCCAGCAAAGATCCAGACATCAGGGACCCAAATGAAATTTCACACTAGGAACAATCAAAATTGAACAAACCACTAACTACACATACTTGGGCTTAAAAATCAGTTCTACGGGAAATTTTCATCTGGCTGTGAATGAACTGAAAAAGAAAGCAAGGGCTTTCTATGCCATTAAAAAATCAATCCAAATAGAAATCCCAATTAGCATTTGGCTCAAAATTTTTAAATCAGTTATTGAACCAATTGCACTCTATGGCAGTGAGGTGTGGGGACCGCTAACACAACAAGAATTTGCAAAATGGGACAAACACCCAATTGAGATCCTACATGCAGAATTCTGTAAAAGTATCCTCTGGACTCAAAGGAAAACCGTTAACAATGCATGCAGGGCAGAACTAGGCCAATATCCATTAATAATCACTATCCAAAAAAGAGACACCAAATTTTGGAAACACCTAAAAATGAGCAAGCCCCACTGCTGTCATTACGAAGCCCTGAAATGCCAAGAGAGGACCATAAAGAAGAATACCCTCAGTCAACTAGTCCTGGGACTCAGTGAAGTAACTACTAACACAATAACAATAACCAGCCCCAGGACAGTGACAGCGTAATACAAAGAATTCGACCCAACACAATCGTCACTAAGCAAAAGGAAAAATATCTGTCATATTTGGCAGAAACAACAAAAACCCAAAAGAAACTCAATTGCTACCTGGCCCTAAACAGACAGTACAGCATGGCTGATTACCTGACCATGGTAAAGGATAGCAAACTGAGAAAAACCTTGACAATGTACAGACTTAGTGAACATAGCCTGGCGATCGAAAAAGGTAGACACAGGCAGACCCAGCTGCCAAGAGAGGACAGGATATGCTCTCACTGCAGTCGGGGAGTGGTGGAGACAGAGATGCACTTCCTCACAGCTTGTAGAAAATATCAGGGCATAAGGGAGAATTTCTACCCAAAATTCACAAAAATATGCCCGGAATTCAGAAATTTGAATGGCGACCAAAAACTCCCATACCTACTAGGGGAAGAGAGAAATTGTGTAACCTTAGCGGCACACTATGTTACAGCTGCCATAAACAGAGGGACAACCACTAAATATAAGAAAAGAGTATATATTGTATATTTATACATTCAGGGATATATCTGTTTATACACAGTATGGATAGATCTGTATTTTTTGTGTTCAACCATGAATATTTTTCGATGCTTTGGCAACATAAGATGTACCTTGTCATGCCAATAAAGCGATTTGAATTGAATTGAATTGAATTGAGTGGTGAACCTGTGGAACTCTCTACCACAGAAGGCAGTGGAGGCCACTTCATTAAATATATTCAAGAAGGAGTTTGATATATTTCTTAAAGCTAAAGGGATCAAGGGTTATGGGGAGAAAGCAGGGACCGGGTACTGAGTTTGGATGATCAGCCATGATCGCGTTGAATGGCGGAGCAGGGTCGAGGGGCCGAATGGCCTACTCCTGCTCCTATCCTCTATGTTTCTATGTTTCATCCAAATTCAGTACCCTGTCCCTGCCTTCTCCCCATATCTCTAGATCGCTTTAGCCTTAAGAAATATATCTAACTCCTTCTTGAATATAATTAATGAATTGGACTCCACTGCCTTCTATGGTAGAGAATTCCACAGGTTCACCACTCTATGGGTGAAGAAATTCCTCCTCATCACTGTCCTAAGTGGCTTATCCCTTATCCTTAGACTGTGACCCCTGGTTCTGGACTCGCCGGCCATCGGGATCATCCTTCCTGCATCTAGTGTGTCCAGTCCTTTTAGAATGTTATAAGATTCAATGAGATCCCCTGTCATTCTTCTAAACTCCAGCGAGTATAAGCACAATCGATGCAATCTCTCCTCATACGTCATTCCTGCCATCCCAGGTATCAGTCTGGTGAATCTTCGCTGCACTCCCTCCATGGCAAGAACATCCTTCCTCAGATTAGGCGACCAAAACTGCACACAATACTCAAGGTGTGGTCTCACCAAGGCCCTGTACATCTGCAGCAAAACATCCTTGTTCCTGTACTCGAAACCTCTCGCTGCAAAGTCCAATATACCATTTGCCTTCTTAACCGCCTGATGCACCTGCATGCTTACCTTCTTCGACTAGTGCACAACGACGCCCAGGTCTCGTTGCACTTCCCCTTCTGCCAATCTATTGCCATTTAGATAATAACCTGCCTTTCTGTTTTTGCCACCAAAGTGGATGACCTCGCATTTTTCCACATTATACTGCATCTGCCATGCTTCTTCCCAATCACCCAAACTGTTCAAATCATACTGGAGTTTCTCTGCATCCTCCTCACAGCACACACGCCCACCCAGCTTTGTGTCGCCTGCAAGCCTGGAGATATTACATCTAGTTCACTCGTCTCGATCATTTATATATATTATGAATAGCTGGGGTCCTAGGGCTGATCCCTGCGGTAGCCCACTAGTTACTGCCTGACACTCGGAAAAAGACCCTTTATTCCAACAGTGTGTAACCCGGCGAGGATGGGCCCAGTTAGATCAGACAATGTGTAACCCGGGGAGGATGGTCCCAGTGTGATCAGACAGTGTGTAAGCCGGGGAGGATGGGCCCAGTGAGATCAGTCAGTGTGTAACCCGGGGAGGATGGTCCCAGTGTGATCAGACAGTGTGTAAGCCATGGAGGATGGGCCCAGTGAGATCAGTCAGTGTGCAACACGAGGTGGATGGGCCCAGTGAGATCAGACAATGTTTATCCCGGGGAGGAGGGGCCCATTGACATCAGACTGTGTGTAACCTTGGGAGCATGGGCCCAGTGAGATCAGACAGAGTGTAAGCAGGGGAGGATGGGCCCAGTCTGTTTAGACAGTGTGTAACCCGGGGAGGATAGGCCCAGTGTGTTCAGACAGTGTGTACACCAGGGAGGATGTGCACAGTGAGCTCAGTCACTGTGTAACACGCGGAGGTTGGGCCCAGTGCGTTAAGACAATTTTTAACATGGGAAGGATAGGCCCAGTGAGATCAGCCATTGTGTAACCCGGGGAGGATGGTCCCAGTGATATGAGACAGTGTGTAACCCGGGGAAGATGGGCCCACTGAGATCCGACAGTGTGTAAGCCGGGGAGGATCGGCCCAGTGAGATCAGTCAGTGTGTAAACCGGGGAGGATGGGCCCAGTGAGGTCAGACAGTGTGTAACCCAGTGAGGATGGTCTCAATGATCTCTGACTCTGTGTACCACGGGGAGGGGAGGCCCATTGATATCAGACAGTGTGTAACCTGGGGAGTGTTGGCCCATTCAGTTTAGACAGTGTGTAACCCGGGGAGAATGGGCACAGTGTGATTCCAAAGTGTTTAACCCGGGGAGGATTGGCCCAGTCAGTTTTGACAGTATGTAACCCGGGGAGGATGGGCACAGTGAGATCAAACTGTGTGTACACCGGTGGGGATGTGCCCAGTGAGATCAGACAGTGTGTAACACGGGGAGGATGGGCTCAGTGAGATCAGACTGTGTAACCCGGAGTGGATGGTCCCAGTGAGATCAGACAGTGTGTAATCCAGCTAGGTTGCACCCAGTGAGATCAGTCACTGTGTAAACCGGGGAGGATGGGCCAAGTGTGATTAGACAGTTTTTGACTCGTGGAGGATGGGTCCAGTGAGATCACAGTGTGTGACCCGGGGAGGATGGGCCCAGTGAGATCAGACAGTGTGTAACCCGGGGGAGGATGTGTCCAGTAAGATTCAGGCAGCATGTAACACGGGGAGAATGGGCCACTGGAATCAGACATTGTGTAGCCCGGGGAGGATGATCCCAGTGAGATCAGACAATGTGCAAGCCGGGAAGGATGGGCCCAGAGGTATCAGACAGTGTGGAACCCGGGGAGGATGGGTCCAGTGAGTTCAGACAGTGTGTAACCCGGGGAGGATGGGCCCAGGGATCTCAGACTGTGTGTAGCCCAGGGAGGATGCACCCAGTGACATCAGACTGTGTGTAGCCCAGGGAGGATGCGCCCACTGCGATGAGTCAGTCTGTATCCCGAAGAGGCTGGGCCCAGTGCGATTAGACAGTGTGTAACTCGGGGAGGATGGGCCCAGTGATATCATTCAGTTTTTAACCCGGGGAGGTTGGGCCTGGTGTGATCAGACACTGTGTAACAAGAGGAGCATGGGCCCAGTGAGTTAAGTCAAAGCTTAACACTGGGAGGATGGGCAAAGTGAGATCAGACGATGTGCAACCCGGGGAGCATGGGCTCAGTGATACCATTCAGTGTCAATGCCAGGGAGCATGGGCCCAGTGAGGTCAGCCAGTGTGTAACCCCGGGAAAATGGGCCTAGTGTGATCAGACAGTGTGTAATCCTGGGAGGATTGTCTAAGGGAGATCAGACAGTGTCTAATCCGGAGTTGATGGGCCATGTGAGATCAGACAGTCTGTAACCCGGGGAGGATGAGCCCAGTGAGATAAGTCAGTGTGTAACCCGGGGAGAAATGGCCTCGTGTGATCAGACACTGTGTAACAAGAGGAGCATGGGCCCAGTGAGTTAAGTCAAAGCTTAACACTGGGAGGATGGGCACAGTGAGATCAGACAATGTACAACCCGGGGAGCATGGGCTCAGTGAGATCATTCAGTGTCAATGCCAGGGAGCATGGGCCCAGTGAGATCAGTCAGTGTGTAACCCGGGGAGGATGGGCCCAGTGAGGTCAGACATTGTGTAATCCGGGGAGGAAGGGGCCAGTGAGGTCAGACGGTGTGTCACTCATGGAGGATGGGCCCAGTGATGTCAGACAGTGTGTAACCAATATAGGATGCGCCCAGTGAGATCAGTCAGTTTGTAAAGCGGGGAGAATGGGCCCAGTGAGTTCAGACAGTTTGTAACTCGTAGAGGATGTGTCCAGTGAGATCAGACAGTGTGTAACCCGGGGCGGATGGGCCCAGTGAGATCAGACTGTGTGTAACACGTTGAGGATGGGCCCAGTGAGGTCATACTGTGTGTAACAATGGGAGGATGGGCCCAGTGAGATTCAGACAGCAGGTAACACGGTAAGGATGGGCCCAGTGAGATTAGACAGTGTGTAACACGGGGAGGATGGGCCCAGTGAGATAAGTCAGTGTGTAACCCGGGGAGGATGGACCTAGTGTGATCAGACAGTGTGCAACAAGAGGAGAATGGGTCCAGTGATATCATTCAGTTTTTAACCCGGGGAGGTTGGGCCTAGTGTGATCAGACACTGTGTAACAAGAGGAGCATGGGCCCAGTGAGTTAAGTCAAAGCTTAACACTGGGAGGATGGGCAAAGTGAGATCAGACGATGTGCAACCCGGGGAGCATGGGCTCAGTGATACCATTCAGTGTCAATGCCAGGGAGCATGGGCCCAGTGAGATCAGCCAGTGTGTAACCCCGGGAAAATGGGCCTAGTGTGATCAGACAGTGTGTAATCCTGGGAGGATTGTCTAAGGGAGATCAGACAGTGTGTAATCCGGAGTGGATGGGCCAAGTGAGATCAGACAGTCTGTAACCTGGGGAGGATGAGCCCAGTGAGATAAGTCAGTGTGTAACCCGGGAAGAAATGGCCTAGTCTGATCAGACACTGTGTAACAAGAGGAGCATGGGCCCAGTGAGTTAAGTCAAAGCTTAACACTGGGAGGATGGGCACAGTGAGATCAGACAATGTACAACCCGGGGAGCATGGGCTCAGTGAGATCATTCAGTGTCAATGCCAGGGAGCATGGGCCCAGTGAGATCAGTCAGTGTGTAATCCGGGGAGGATGGGCCCAGTGAGGTCAGACAGTGTGTAATCTGGGGAGGAAGGGCCCAGTGAGGTCAGACAGTGTGTAACCCAGATAGGATGCACCCAGTGAGATCAGTCAGTTTGTAAAGCGGGGAGAATGGGCCCAGTGAGTTCAGACAGTTTGTAACTCGTGGAGGATGTGTCCAGTGAGATCAGACAGTGTGTAACCCGGGGCGGATGGGCCCAGTGAGATCAGACTGTGTGTAACACGTTGAGGATGGGCCCAGTGAGGTCATACTGTGTGTAACAATGGGAGGATGGGCCCAGTGAGATTCAGACAGCAGGTAACACGGTAAGGATGGGCCCAGTGAGATTAGACAGTGTGTAACACGGGGAGGATGGGCCCAGTGAGATAAGTCAGTGTGTATCCCGGGGAGGATGGACCTTGTGTGATCAGACAGTGTGTAACAAGAGGAGAATGGGCCCAGTGAGTTAAGTCAAAGCTTAACACTGGGAGGATGGGCACAGTGAGATCAGACAATGTGCAACCCGGGGAGCATGGGCTCAGTGATATCATTCAGTGTCAATGCCAGGGAGCATGGGCCCAGTGAGATAAGTCAGTGTGTAACCTGGGGAGAATGGTCGTCGTGTGATCAGACAGTGTGTAATCCTGAGTGGATTGTCTAAGGGAGATCAGACAGTGTGTAATGCGGAGTGGATGGGCCCAGTGAAATCAGACAGTGTGTAACCCGGGGAGGATGGGCCCAGTGAGGTCAGACAGTGTGTCACCCAGATAGGATTCACCCAGTGAGTTCATCAGTGTGTAAAGTGGGGAGAATGGGCCCAGTGAGTTCAGGCAGTGTGTAACCCGGGGAGGATGGGCCCAGTGAGATCAGAAAGTGTGTAGCTCATGGAGGATGTGTCCAATGCGATCAGACAGTGTGTTACACGGGGAGGATGTGTCCAGTGAGATCAGGCAGTTTGCAACTCGTGGAGAATGTGTCCAATAAGATCAGAATGTTTGTTACCCGGGGCGGATGGGCCCAGTGAGATCAGACTGTGTGTAACACGTTGAGGATGGGCCCAGTGAGGTCATACTGTGTGTAACAAGGGGAGGATGGGCCCAGTGTGATTCAGACAGCATGTAACACGGTAAGGATGAGCCCAGTGAGATCAGACAGTATGTAACACGGGCAGGATCGGCCCAGTGAGATCTGACAATGTGCAAGCCGGGAACGATGGGCCCAGAGGTATTAGACAGTGTGTAATATATAAACATTGAAATATAGAAGATTGGAGCAGGAGTAGGCCATTCGGCCCCTCGAGTCTGCTCCACCATTCAATGCGATCATGGCTGATCATCCAAATTCAGTACCCGTGCCTGCTTTCTCAACATACCCCTTGAACCCTTTAGCCTTAAGAAATATATCCAACTTCTTCTCGAATATATTTAATGAATTGGCCTCTACTGCCGTCTGTGGTAGAGAATTCCACAGGTTCACCATTCTCTGGGTGACGAAATTCATCCTCATTTCTGTCCTAAATGGCCTACCCTTTATCCTTAGTCTTTGACCCCTGGTTCTGGACTTCCCGACTATCGGGAACATCCTTCCTCCATCTAGTCTGTCCAGTCCTGTCAGAATGTTATAAGTTTCAAAGAGATCCCCTCCCGTTCTTCTAAACTCCAGCGAGTACAAGCCGAATCGACCCAATCTCTCCTCATACGTCATTCCTGCCATCCCAAGTATTAGCCTGGTGAATCTTCGCTGAACTCCTTCCATGGCAAGAACATCCTTCCTCAGATAAGGCGACCAAAACTGCACACAATACTCAAGATGTGGTCTCACCAAGGCCCTGTACAACTGCAGCAAGACATCCTTGTTGCTGTACTCAAGTCCTCTTGCTACGAAGGCCAACATACCATTTGCCTTCTTAACCGCCTGCGGCACCTGCATGCTTACCTGCAGCGACTGGTGCACAAGAACACCCGTTGCGCTTCCCCTTCTCCCAATCTATTGCCAGTCAGATAATAATCTGCCTTCCTGTTTTTGCCACCAACGTGGATAACTTCACATTTATCCACGTTGTATTGCATCTGCCATGCTTCTGCCCAATCACCCAACCTGTCCAAATTATCCTGGAGTTTCTCTGCATCCTCCTCACAGCACACACGCCCCCCCAGCTTTGTGTCATCTGCAGATTTGGCGATATTACATCTAGTTCCCTTGTCTAGATCATTAATATATATTGTGAATAGCTGGGGTCCAAGAACCGGTCCCTGCGGTACCCCACCAGTCACTGCCTGCCACTCGGAAAAAGACCCGTTTATTCCAACTCTTTGCTTTCTGTCTGCCAGTTCTCTATCCAAGTCAATACCTTGCCCCGAATCCCATGTGCCTTAACTTTACAAGCTAATCTCTTAGGCGGGACCTTATCGACTGCCTTCTGAAAGTCCAAATACACCACATCCACTGGTTCTCCCGTATCTATTTTACCAGTCACATCCTGAAAAAATTCCAGTAGATTAGTCAAGCACGATTTAACTTTTGTAAATCCATGTTGACTTTGTCCGACCCTGTCACTGTTTTCCAACTGCTTGCTATTACATCTTTTATAACGGACTCTAGCATTTTCCCCACTACCGATGTCAGGCTTATCGGTCTGTAATTCCCCGTTTTCTCTCTACCAACTTTTTTGAATAGTGGGGTAACATTAGCTACCCTCCAATCCATGGGTACTGTTCCAGATTCCATCGAATGTGGGAAGATGATCAGCAATGCATCTACTATTTCTAGGGCCACTTCCTTAAGCACCTTAAGATGTAGATTATCAGGCCCTGGGGATTTATCGGCCTTCAATCCCATCAATTTCCCTAAGACCATTTCCCTACAAATGCTGATTTCTTTCAGTTCCTCCCTTTCATCAGACCCTATGTTCCCCGACATCTCTGGGAGGTTATTTGTGTCCTCCTTTATGAAGACAGAACCAAAATATGTATTTAATTGGTCTGCCATTTCTTTGTTCCCCATTATAAATTCCCCTGATTCTGACTGCAAGGGACCTACGCTTTACTTCACCAATCTTTTTCTCTTCACTTATCTATAAAAGCTTTAACAGTCTTTTTTTATGTTCCATGCAAGCTTACTCTAATATTCTATTTCCCCCTTCTTAATTAATCCCTTTGTCCTCCTTTGTTGAATTCTAAACTGCTCCCAATCCTCAGGTTTACTGCTTTTTCTGGCTAATTTATATGTCCTCTCCTTGGATCTTACGCTATAACTAATTTCCCTTGTTAGCCACGGTTGAGTCATCTTTTTTGTTTTATTTTTTGCCAAACTGGGAGGAACAAATTCTGTAGTTCATCCATGCGGTCTTTGAATGTTTGCCATTGCCTATCCACCATCAACCCTTTGAGTGACATTCCCCAATCAATCCTACCGAACTCGTGCCTCAGACCATCGTAGTTTCCTTTATTTAAATTCAGGACCCTAGTCTCTGAGTCAACTACTTCATTCTCCATCTTAATGAAGAATTCGATCATATTATGGTCGCTCCGACCCAAGGGGCCTCGTACACCAAGATTGCTAATTAATCCTTTCTCGTTACATAATACCCAGTCTAAGATGGCCTGATCTCTTGTTGGTTTCTCGATATACTGGTCCAGGAAGCCATCCCCTAAACACTCCAGGAATTCCTCCTCCACAGTATTGTTACTAAATTGGTTAGCCCAATCTATATGTAGATTAAATACACCCATGATGACTGCTGTACCCTTATTGCACGCTTCTCTAATTTCACTTTGAATGCCATCCCCAACATCCGCATTACTGTTTGGAGGCCTATATACCGCTCCCACTAACGTTTTCTGCCCCTTGCTATTTCTCAGTTCTACCCATACAGATTCCACACCATTAGAGCTAATATCCTTCCTTACAATTGTGTTAATCCCTTCTTTAACCAGCAATGCTACCCCACTTCTCTTGCCTTTTTGCCTATCTTTCCTGAATATTGAATGCCCCTGGATGTTGAGTTCCCAGCCTTGGCCACCCTGGAGCCATGTTTCCGTAATCCCAATCAAATCATATTTGTTTACCTCTATTTGCGCAGCTAATTCAACCACCTTATTACGAATGCTCCTCGCATTAAGACACAAGCCCTTCAGGCTTGTTTTTTAATGCTCTTACACCTATTAGAACTATTATTTACTGTGGCCATGTTTGATTTAAACCCTTGATTTCTCTGACTGCCACTTTTGTTTCTCTTCTTCCTATCTTTTGTTTTTATCCTTGTCGCCGTTTCTTCTGTCCCCCTGCTCAAGTTCCCAACCCCCTGTCATTTTTGTTTAAACCCTCCCCCAGAGCACTAGCAAGCACCTCCCCTAGGACATCGGTCCCGGCCCTGCCCAGGTGCTAATCGTCTGGTTTAACTGGTCCCAACTCCACCAGAACCGGTTCCAATGTCCCAGAAATTTGAATCCCTCCCCCTTGCACCATTCCTCTAGCCACGTATTCATCTGAAATATCATTCTATTTCTACTCTGACTAGCACGTGGCACTGGCGGCAATCCTGAGATTACTACCTTTGAGGTCCTATTTTTTAATGTACCTGCTAACTCCCTATATTCAGCTTTTAGTACCTCATCCCACTTTTTTACCTATATCGTTGGAACCTATATGCACCACGACAACTGGCTGATCACCCTCCCCTTCCAAAATGTTCTGCAGCCGCTCTGAGACATCCTTGACCCTTGCACCAGGGAGGCAACACACCATTCGGGAGTCTCGTTTATGGCCGCAGAAACGCCTATCTATTCCCCTTACAATAGAATCCCCTATTACTATAGCTCTAACCCTCTTTTTGCCTCCCATCCTGTTCAGCAGTGGCACCCCTGGTGCTAGGAAGTTGGCTGCTGCTGCCTTCCTCTGATAAGCCTTCCCCCCCAACAGCACTCAAAGTGGTGTATCTTTTTGAGAGGGGGATGTCCATAGGGGACCCCTGCACTACCTTCCTGCGCCTAGTACTCTGTCTGTTGGTCACCCCTTCCCTTTCTGCCTGTTCAAACTTTGCCTGTGGTGTGACCAACTGCTTAAATGTGATATCCACGACGTCCTCAGCATCGCAAATGGTCTAGTATGTATCCAATCACAGCTCCAGCGCCGCAATGCGGTCTGCCAGTAGCTGCAGCTGGACACATTTCCTGCACACAGTTGTCAGGGACAGAGGAAGCGCGAGAGGAGCATACCACGGCGCCGGGCTGTCCTGTCATGACATACCCTTTAATTAATTGAAATTAAATTAAATCAAATCAATCACACCAATTACACTGCAGTTAAATGGTATATTTAAGGGCCCTGGTTTACCAACAGTCCCCGCTACACCACAGAGATCTTATAAACTATATACAACAAAGTTAAAGTTTAAAAAGAGGGAAATACTCACCAACCAATCACTTACCTGCTTTCTGGTGACGTCACACTTCGATTACTTTTTACTTCTCTCCCTCCCTCTGAGTTCAGAGATTGGATGTTAGTAAGCACTGAGGCCTACCTGAGCCTCGACGCTGCTTTAAATAACCGCAGCTCCGCCGATTCTGCCGCAGGTCCGCCGGTCTCACCACTCTGAGGCCTACCTGAGCCTCAATGCTGCTTTAAATAACCGCCGCTCGGCCGATTCTCCTGCAGGTCCACCACTCTCGCTGCTCTGAGGCCTACCTGACCATCGATGCTGCTTTAAATAACCGCCGCTCCGCCGATTCTCCCGCAGGTCCATCGCTCTCACCGCTCTGAGGCCTACCTGAGCCTTGACGCTGCTTTAAATAACCGCCGCTCCGCCGATTCCCCCGCAGGTCCACCACTCTCGCCGCTCTGAGGCCTACCTGAGCCTCAATGCTGCTTTAAATAATTGCTGCTCCACCGATTCTCCTGCAGGTCCACCGTTCTCGCCGCTCTGAGGCGTACGTTTGCCTCGTTGCTGCTTTAAATAACCGCCGCTCCACAAGTTCTCCCACAGGTCCACCTCTCTCGCCACTCTGAGGCCTACCTCTCCCTCGACGCTGCTTTAAATAACCGCCGCTCCGCCGATTGTCCCGCAGGTCCATCGCTCTCGCCACTCTGAGGCCTCTCTGAGCCTCGATGCTGCTTTAAATAACCGCCGCTCCACCGTCTCTTTCGCAGGTCCGCAGTTATCACCGCTCTGAGGCCTACCTGAGCCTCGACGCTGCTTTAAATAACCGCCGCTCTGCCGATTCTCCCGCAGGTCCGCCATTCTCGCCACTCGCAACCCATGGAGGACGTGCCAAGTGAGATCAGACAGTGTGTAAATTGGCGAGGATTTGTCCAGTGACATCAGAAAATGAGAATCCCTGGGTGGATGGGCCCAGTTATCTCAGTCAGTGTGTAACCCGGGGAGGATCGTCACAGTGAGATTAGACAGTATGTAACCTGGGGAGGATGGGCCCAGTGAGATGAGTCAGCCTGTATCCTGGGGAGGATGGGCACAGTGAGATCAGAGAGTGTGTAACTCGGGGAGGATTGGCCCATTGAGATGAGACAGTGTGTAACCCGGGGAGGATCGGCCCAGTGAGAACAGACAGTGTGTAACACGGGGAGGATGGGCCCAGTGAGATCAGACACTGTGTAACACGAGGAGCATGGGCCCAGTAAGTTAAGTCAAAGTTTAACACGGGGAGGATGGGCACAGTGAAACCATTCAGTGTCAATGCCAGGGAGCATGGATCGAGTGAAATCAGACAGTGTGTAACCCGGGGATGATAGGCCCAGTGAGATCAGACAGTGTTTAACCCTAAAAAGGATGGGCCCAGAGAGATCTGACAGTGTGTAACCCGGGGATGATGGGTCCAGTGAGATCAGACAGTATCTAACCCTGTGAGGATGGGCCCAGTGAGATCAGACACTGTGTAAATCAGGGAGGATGCGCACAGTGAGATCAGATTGTGTGTGACCCGGGGAGGATGGGCCCAGTGAAATCAGACAGTGTGTAACACGAGGAGGATGGGCTCAATGAGATCAGACAGTGTGTAACCCGGGGAGGATGGGCCCAGTGATTTGAGACAGTGTGAAACTCGGGTGGCATGGGAACAATGAGAAAAGTCATGGTTTGCCCTGGAGTGGCTGGGCCCAGTTAGATTAGACATTGTGTAATCCGTGGAGGATGGGCCCTGTCAGATCACACAGTGGGAAACCGGGGAGGATGATCCCAGAATGATCAGACAGTGTGTATCCCGGGGAGGATGAGCCCAGAGTGATCAGACAGTGTCTAACCCGGGGAGGATGGGCAGTGAGATCAGACAGTCTGTAACGATGGGAGGATGGGCCAATGAGATCAGACAATGTGTGAGCCAGATAGGATCGGCCCAGTGAGATCAGACAGTTTGTTACTCGGTGAGGATGGGCACAGTGAGATCTGACATTGTTTATTCCGGAGAGGATGGGCCCAGTGTGATTAGACAGGGTTTAATCCATGGAGGATGGTTCCTGTCAGATCATACAGTGTGTAACCCGGGGAGGATGGGCCCCGTGATATCAGACAGTGTGTAACCTGGGGAGGATGGGTCCAGTGAGATCAGACAGTGTGTAACCCGGGGAGGATGGGTCCAGTGAGATCAGACAGTGGGTAACCAGGGAGGATGGACACAGTGAGATCTGTCAGAGTGTTACTCAGGGAGGATAGGCACAGTGAGATCACAGTATGTAACCGGGGAGGTTGGGACCAGTGAGATCTGTCAGAGTGTTACTCGGGGAGGATGGTCCCAGTGAGATGAGACAGTGTGCAACGTGGGGAGGTTGGGCCCAGTGAGATCAGACAGTGTGTAATCTGGGGAGGATGTGCCCAGTGAGATTCAGACAGTGTGTAACCCGGGGAGGATGGGCCCAGTGACATGAGACAGTGTGTAACGTGGGGAGAATGGGCTAAGTGGGATCAGACAGTGTGTAATCTGGGGAGGATAGGCCCAGTGAGATTAGACAGTGTGTAACCCGGGGAGGATGGGCGAAGTGAGAGCAGTCAGCGTGTAAGGCAGGGAGGATGGAGCTAGTGACATCAGACCTTGTGTATCCCGGGGAGGATGGGTCCAATGAGATCAGAAAATGAGCATCCCAGTGAGGATGGGCCCAGTGATTTCAGGCAGTATGTTACCCAGGAAGGATGGGCCCAATGAACTCAGACCATGTGTTCGCCCGGGAGGAGGGGTACAGTGAGATCAGACAGTGTGTAACCCGGGGTGGATGGGCCCAGTGAGATCAGACAGTGTGTAACTCGGGGGGCATGGTCCTAGTGAGATCAGACGTGGTTTGCCCTGGAGAGGCTGGGCCCAGTGTAATTAGACAGGGTGTAATCCGTGGAGGATGGACCCCAGTGCTATCAGACAGTGTGTAAATCGGAGAGGATGCGCTCAGTGAGATCAGACAGTGTGTAACCCGGGGAGGATGGTACAAGTGAGATTCAGAAAGCGTGTAACCATGGTGGATGGCCCCAGTGAGATCAGACAGTGTGCAACCCGGGGTAAATGGGCCCAGTGAGATCCGACAGTGTGTAACCCGGGGAAGATGGGCCCAGTGAGATAAGACAGTGTTTTATCCGGGTAAGATGGGCCCAGTTTGGTCAAACTTAACCACATAACCGTCCTGCACTGATCCTGACCCACCCGCACATCCAGCACTCACCCTGACCCATGCACATGTCCCGCGTTCACCCTGATTCACCCGCAAGTCCGACACTCACCCTGAATCCACCCACATGTCTCGCATTCACCCTGATCCACCTGCATGTCTCACACTCACCCTGACCCACCCGCACGTCCCGCACTCACCCTGACCCATCCACATGTCCCGCAATCACCCTGACCCACCTGCACGTCTCGCACTCACTCTGACCCACCTGCATGTCCCGCACTCACCCTGGCCCGCCTGCATGTCCTGCTTTCACTCCGACTCACCCGCACCTCCTGCACTCACCCCCTGACCAACCTCCACATCCCGCACTCACCCCCTGACTCACCCACACCTCCCGCACTCACCTCACGACCCACCCACACCTCCCGCATTCACCCTGATCCACTCGCATGTCCCGCACTCACTCTGAAGCCACCCACATGTCTTGCATTCACCTGGAACCATCTGCACGTCCCGCAATCACCCCGGTCCACCTGCATGTCCGGTATTCACCATGACCCACCCACACGTCCCACACTCATTCTGATCCAGCTGCCCATCCCGCAATCTCCCCCTGTCCCACCTGCACGTCCCGCACTCACCCTGATCCACCAGCATGTCTCTTACTCAACTTGACCCACCCTCATGTCCTGCACTCACCCTGACCCACCCACACGTCCCGCATTCACCCTGATCCACTCGCACGTCCCGCACTCAGCCTGAATCCACCCACATGACTCGCATTCACCCTGAACCACCCACATGTCCAGCAGTCACCCCCTGACCCACACGCAAGTTTCGCAGTGAGCTGTCCCACCCGCTAATCCCGCACTCCCCCTGACCCACCCGCAGGTCACGCACTCAACCCCTAACCCACCCGAACGTCCCGCACTCACCCTGACCCACCCGCATGTCCCGGACTTACTCTGACACACCCGCACGTCCCACAATCACACTGCCCCTATCGCATGTCCCGCACTCACCCTGACCCACCCACAGGTCCCGAACTTACTCTGAAACGCCCGCACATCCCGCACTCACCCTGACCCATCCGCATGTCCCGCACTCACCCTCTTACCCATCCGCATGTCCCGCACTCACCCTGACCCACCCGCACGTTCCGTACTCACCCTGACCCACCTGCACACCCCGCACTCACCCTGACCCACCCGCATATCCTGCACTCACCCTGACCCATCTGCACATCGCGTACTCACCCTGACACGCCCACACTTCCCGCACTCACCCTGACCCACAAGCATATCCCGCACTCACCCTGACCCACCTGCATATCTCGCATTCACCCAGTCTCACCGGCATGAATGGCACTCACTCAGATGAACCCACATGTCTTGCACTCACTCTGACCCACCCGCACGTCCCGCACTCACCCTGACCCACCCACACATTCCACACTCACCCCCTGACCCAGCCACACGACCCGCAATCACCCTGACCCACCCACACGTCCCACACTCACCCCTCTACCACCAACACGTCCCGCACTCACCCTGACCCACCTGCACGTCACACACTGTCCCTGATCCACCCACACATCCCACACTCACCGTGACCCACCCGCACATCCCGCACTCATCCTGACCCATCCGCATGTCCCGCACTCACCCTGACCCACCCACACATCCCGTACTCACCCTGACCCACCCACACGTCCCGCACCCGCATGTCCCGCACTCACCCTGGCCCACCAGCACTCCCCCCGACCCACCCTGATTAACAATCAGTTCAAATATATTTCGCCACTCTAGAATTTACATGTCGAGGGCCTTGTATCTCAGTTCTATAGCAACCATGAATTGAATCCACATGTTTCTGTTCTATTCTAATATACTCTGCTGTAACCTGGAATTAAATGTTTTTCAGCTCACAACTTAACTGAGATGGGTCACCTATTAGGTAAACCATGTGGGTATGACAAAAACTCGAATAAACGGAGTCGAGCTTTGGGGAACTACAATTATCAGGCCACCAATAAAAGCAGTGTGACAGATTCAAGTATCCAGTTTCCAGTAAGCCCTGCCGATGAAGGGACTCAGGCAACAGGAGTCATCAACAGTCGACACAGTCAGACTCCAGGAAGCTCTGCAAATGACCAGATTCAGGCTGCTGCAACTGGTACAGCTGGAAGGATTCTGAATGCAGGAACAAATGAACAATGTCAGATTCAAGGCGCTGCTCCTGGGGAAGGCGATCAGGCCGCAGGACACGATACAAGTGAACAGAGTCAGGTTCAAGGCCCTGCTCCTGGGGAAGGTGATCAGGCCGCAGGAACTGGTACAAGTGAACAGAGTCAGGTTCAGGACCCTGCTCCTGAGGAAGATGGTCAGTTCACAGGAAGAGGTACAAGTGACCAGAGTCATATTCAAGGCCCTACTCCTGGGGAAGGTGATCAGGCCACAGGAGCTGGTACAAATGAAGCAATTCCGTCCAACGGAGATTTATTTAATGCGAATACTCCAAACTTTGTCCAAAACACAGGTTAGTAGAATGAAACTCCTTCCAACTAAAATATTTCTGAACATTTCAACTACTAGAGCAAAACTCTGACCATTCATTTACCGACATGCAAAAAATATATAATATAGTTACAAATATGAAACAATTGTTCAGGGCTACACTTTTTCATATTCTGATTACTGTTCTCTAACCCTATACTTTATAATTTCAGCGGTTTTTTGGACAAAAATGATAATCGCTTTGAACTTGCTTTTACTGCGCAGAATGAACACTCTTCTTCTTAGACATACCTTCGGAACCGAGGATGACTTGCTTCTACACTAAAAATGAGCTCTCAGGTGACTGATGAGTCCAATGCGGGACCTACAGTCTCTGTCACAGGTGGGGCAGACGGTGCCCTTTGAGCGCAAAGAAGGCTTTAAACGTGCCCATCCCTTTAGTTTAAGTAAAATAAGCGGGTTGCCAGCACCACGTGCACAGCGCATTGGCCGCACGCAGAATGATGGGCGTCAATTTCACCATTGCTGACGCCAAATAGTGACAACCTGAATCTCAAAAAGTGGAGGAGCACTTTGGCTGTAGGCAAGTATAAATGAAGACTGTCGACAATGCCGGAACATCACACCCCAAAAGGGCCGCCCAATTTTCGGACACTGCTTTGATGTTTAGCAGTAGGGCTCCAGGAATAGGGACTTCCTCTATCCACCAAATGGCAGGAAGATAGCCAGGCAAGCTGTGAGTGGGGAGAGGTAGCAGAAATATGGCCCCATAACATTGCTGCATTGCAGGAAGAATTTCAAACACCTCACACCGAAATCCAAGGTAAGTCTACTAACACATTTATATCATTACTCTCACGTTAGCCTTGTATTACCTGTTGCCCCGGCACTCTCAACCCTTTCCTCCCAAATTACCAGATCTCTCCTTGATTCAATGCAAACTCCTACCTGTGTATTCGGCAGCCCAGTAGCAGCAACGTCTTCTGGATATGGGGAATACATTTTAATACAGTTTCTACTAAACCAGAAAATAATAACACAACAGGATTTATTGATACATATAATTCATAAGGTGCACTGTTGCCATGGTTTCAAAACACTTTTTAATATTAATAACGCCTGTTTCAATTCATTTTATAATAGAGAATATTGCTCACTTGTTCATTCCTCCCAGCACTGGGGGTGATGTAGTGAACATTCACACATGTCCACCTGGCATTCTTGCCTATTTCAACAAATGCAGTGAGAACACTTTCCAGTCCATCAGTCTAAGTATGAGCAAAACAATAGAGATTCGCCAGTAACCAATTAAATGCCTGATTTTTAATGCACACTTTCTGAAAGCGTCACACTTACTGCTGCCCTCCTCCCTTTTCACATTCACTTCATATTACGCATCAAACCTCACAATGCAGACAATAAACTTGGAGTAAAACGACTCACACACCGTTACAGACGTTTATGTCTAGAGCTGGGTCAGTGAGTTATTTTCCTGGAGGGCTGTGTCATGTGTGTCGGTGTAGGGCTGGGTCAGTGGGTTTTCCTTGCAGGGCTGGGTCCGTGGGGTGTCGGTGTGGGGCTGGGTCAGTAGGTTGTCATTTTAGGGCTGGGTCACTGGGTTGTCGAAGTAAGGCTGGGTCAGTGGGGTGTCAGTGCGTGGCTTGGTCAGTGGGGTGTCGGTGTAGGGCTGGGCCAGTGGCGTGTCACTGTATGGCTGGGTCAGTGAGGTGTGGGGCTGGTTCAATGGGGTGTGGGACTGGGTCAGTTGGGTGTCAGTGTAGGGCTGGGTCAGTGGGGTGTTGGTGTGGGGCTGGGTCAGTGGTTTGTCAGTGTACGGCTGGTTCAGTGGCGTGTCACTGTATGGCTGGGTCAGTGGGGTGTGGGGCTGGTTCAGTGGTTTGTGGGACTGGGTCAGTGGGGTGTCAGTGTAGGGCTGGGTTAGTGGGGTGTCGGTGTGAAGCTGGGTCAGTGAGGTGTTGGTGTAGGGTTGGGTCTGTGGGGTGTGGGGCTGCTTCAGTGGGGTGTGGGGCTGGGTCAGTGGGGTGTCGGTGTGGGGCTAGTTCAGTGGGGTGTCGGTGTGTGGTTGGGTCAGTGGGGCTAGGTCAGTGGGGTGATGGTGAGGAGTTGGGTCAGTGGGCTGTCGGTGTGGGGCTGGTTCAGTGGGGTGTCAGTGCAGTTCTGGGTCAGTGGGGTCTTGGTCTGGGTCTGTGTAAGTGGGATGTCGGTGTAGGGCTGGATCAGTGGGGTGCAGGACTTGGTCAGTGCGTCGTGGGGCTGGGTCAGTGGGGTGTCTATGCAGGGCCGGATCAGTGGGCTGTAGGACTGGGTCAGTGCGGTGTGGGGCTGGGTCAGTGGGGTGTCTATGCAGGGCCGGGTCAGTGGGCTGCAGGACTGGGTCAGTGCGGTGTGGGGCTGGGCAAGTGGGGTGTCTGTGCATGGCTGGGTCAGTGGGGTTTCAGTGTAGGACTGTGTCAGTGGGCTGTTGGTGTAGTTCTGTGTCAGTGGGGTGTCAGTGTAGGGCTGGGTCAGTGGGGTGTGGTGTTGGACCAGTAGGTTGTCAGTGTAGGGCTTGGTCAGTGGGCTGTCGGTGTGGGGTTGGGTCAGTGGGCTGTCGATGTAGGTCTGGGTCAGTAGGGTGTCAGTTTAGGGCTGGGTCAGTGGGCTTTCGGTGTGGGGTTGGGTCAGTGGGCTGTCGATGTAGGTCTGGATCAGTAGGGTGTCAGTTTAGGGCTGGGTCAGTGGGGTGTCGGTGTAGGGCTGGGTCAGTGGGCTTTCGGTGTAGGGCTAGGACAGTGGGGTTTCGCTGTGTGGCTGGGTCAGTGGGGTTAAGGTGTAGGTCTGGGTAAGTGGGGTTTCGGTGTAGGGCTAGGACAGTGGGGTTTCGCTGTGTGGCTGGGTCAGTGGGGTTAAGGTGTAGGTCTGGGTAAGTGGGGGTCCGGTGTAGGGCTGGGTCAGTTGGGTGTCTGTGAATTGCTGGTTCAGTTGGTATCGGTGTAGGTCTGGGTCAGTAGGTTGTCAGTGTGGCGTTGGGGCAGTGGGTTGTCGGTGTAGGTCTGAGTCAGTAGGTGGTCAGTATAGGGCTGGGTCAGTGGGGCGTTGTTGCTGGGCTGGATCAGTGGCTGTCGGGGTAGGGCTTGGAAAGTGGGTTTTTGGTGTGAGGCTGGGTCAGTGGGGTGATAGTGTAGGGGTGGGTCAGTGCGGTATCAGTGTAGGGATGGGTCAGTAGGTTTCAGCCTAGGACTGGGTCAGTGGGGTTTCAGTGTAGGGATGGGTCAGTGGGTTTAATTTTGGGGCTGGGTCAGTGGGATGTGGTGCTGGGTCAGTGGGGTGTTGTTGTGGGGCTGGGTCAATGGGATGTGGGGCTGGGTCAGTGGGGTGTTGTTGCGGGGCTGGGTCAGTGGGGTGTCGGTGAGGGGTTGGGTCACTGGGGTGTTGGTTAGGGGATGGGTCAGTGGGGTGTCAGTGTAGTTCTGGGTCAGTGGGGTCTCAGTCTGGGGCTGCGTAGTTGGGATGTCGGTGTAGGGCTGGGTCAGTGGGGTGAGGGACTGGGTCAGTGCGTTGTGGGGCTGGGTCAGTGGCGTGTCTGTGCATGGCTGGGTCAGCGAGATGTGGGACTGGGTCAGTGCGGTGTGGGGCTGGGCCAATGAGGTGTCTGTGCATGGCTGGGGCAGTGGGGTTACTCTGTAGGGCTGGGTTCAGTATGGTATCGGTGTGGGTCTGTGTCAGTGGGGTTTCGGTGTGGGGCTGGGTCAGTGGGGTGTCGGTGTGGGACTGGGTCAGTGGGGTGTCGGTGTGGGACTGGGTCAGTGGGGTTCGATGTAAGGCTGCGACAGTGCGCTGCCGGTGTAGGGCTGGGTCAGTGGGGTGTCGGTGCAGGGCTGGGTCAGTGGGCTGCCGGTGTAGGGCTGGGTCAGTGGGCTGCCGGTGTAGGGCTGAGTCAGTGGGGTGTCGGTGTAGGAATGGGTCAGTGGGGTGTGGGACTGGGTCAGTGCAGTGAAGGGCTGGGTCAGTGGGGTGTCAGTGAATGGCTGGGGCAGTGGGATTTCTCTGTAGGGCTGGGTCAGTGGGGTGTCGGTGTCGGGCTGGGTTCAGTGGGGTGTCGGTGTGGTGCTGAGAAAGTGGAGTATCAGTGTAGTGCTGGGTCAGTTGGGTATCGGTGTAGTTCTGGGTCAGTAGGTTGTCAGAGTGGCGTTGGGGCAGTGGGGTGTCGGTGTAGGGCTGAGTCAGTCGGGGGTCTTTGTAGGGCTGGGTCAGTGGGGCGTCTGTGCCAGTCTGGATCAGTGGCTGTCGGTGTAGGGATTGGACAGTGGGTTTCTGGTGTGGGGCTGGGTCAGTGGGGTTTTGGCGTAGGGCGGGGTCAGTGCGGTGTCAGTGTAGGGATGGGTCAGTAGGTTTCAGTCTAGGACTGGGTCAGTGGGGTGTCGGTGTAGGGCTGAGTCAGTGTGTTTCAGTCTAGGACTGGGTCAGTGGGTGTCGGTGTAGGGCTGGGTCAGTGGGGTGAGGGACTGGGTCAGTGTGTTGTGGGGCTGGGTCAGTGGGGTGTCTGTGCATGGCTGGGTCAGAGGGGTGTCAGTGCAGCGCTGGGTCAGTAGGGTGTCAGTGTAGGGCTGGGTCAGTGGGGTGTCGGTGTAGGAATGGGTCAGTAGGGTGTGGGACTGGGTCAGTGCAGTGAAGGGCTGGGTCAGTGGTGTGTCTGTGTAGGGCTGGATCAGTAGGTTGTCAGTGTAGGGCCGGGTCAGTGGGGTGTCAGTGAATGGCTGGAGCAGTGGGGTTTCTCTGTAGGGCTGGGTCAGTAGGGTGTCAGTTTGGGGCTGGGTCAGTGGTGTTTCGTGTAGGGCTCGGTCAGTGGGTTGCTAGTGTGGGACTGGGTCGGTGGGGTGCCGGTGTAGGGTGGGTCAGTGGGGTGGAGGTGTGAGGCTGGGTCTTTAGGGTGTCAGTGTAGGCTGGGTCAGTGGGGTGGCGGTGTGAGGCTGGGTCTTTAGGGTGTCAGTGTAGGGCTGGGTCAGTGCGATTTCGGTATAGGGCTGGGTCAGTGGGATGTCGGTGTGGGGCTGGGCCAGTGGGTTTTTGGCGTGGGGCTGGGTCAGTGGGGTGTCGGTGTGGGACTGGGTCAGTGGGGTTCGATGTAGGGCTGCGACAGTGCGTTGCCGGTGTTGGGCTGGGTCAGTGGGGTGTCGGTGTGGGATTGGGTATGTGAGGTTCGGTGTAGGGCTGGGACAGTGGGCTGCTGGTGTAGGGCTGGGTCAGTGGGGTGTCACTGAAGGGCTGGAACAGTGGGCTTTCGGTGTAGGGCTGGGTCAGTGGGCTGTCGGTGCAGGGTTCGGGTGGGAGGAGGCTCCTGTGGAACATCAACACCGGCTTGGACCAGTTGACTCAAATGGCCTATTTGTGCGCTGTATATTCTACGTAATTCTATGTAAAATGGGAAGCGACGATGACACATTTTTTGAAGCAGTTTTGTTAAATGGAACTATTGGAAGCGTTGTTCTTATTTTGAAGCCTGCAGCAAACAAACTCCTCCAGTTGTACTGGAAGATTCCAGTCACCCAGACAGAGCAATGGAATGGTCTGTTAACTTGAAATGAGTTTAACTCCTTCTAAAACATTAAACCACAAATGAGACTTGTGTAATTCAGAGGAGAGAGTTTGATCAGAAAGACACTCCCAGTATGACACGTGGTTGAAGAGTTAGACACTTGTCTCTTCATCTCCAGGCTCCATTTTCTCTCAATGTTTTGTTGCCTCCTCAATCTCTGCCTCTCTTTCTCAGAATTCCATGTTTGAATCTCTCCAGATTTTCGCTCCTGCCACAGCACCGAAATGGCAATAATTCAGGTCACAAATGAAATGTTCTAAGATTGTGACCCCGGTAAGCTATCCCTCCTTGTTCTTCCTCACCTCTGCATCCTTTGATACTTTCGAGCACAACATCCTCCAATGCCTCTCCTCCGTTTTCCAGCTCTGTAAGCAGCCCTCGCTTGGCTCCACTTTTACCCATCCAGTCATAGCAGACAATCTTCATCAATGGTTTCTCTTCCCGCTCCCGCACTTTTAACACTGGAGTCCCCCATGGATCTCCCGTTGCCTGCTCCTGTTTCTCAGCTACATGCATCCCCTTGGAGACATCTGAAGATAAGAGATCAGCACTTTGACAAGACTATTCTCCAAATCTCTACCACATCTCTCGACCCCTCCTCTGCCTCTGCATTTTCACGCTGCTTGACCGACATCCAGTCTGAGATGAGCTACATATTTCTGTAATTAAACATCGGGAAGACCGAAGACCTGGTCTTATGCCCTCCCCACGAATTCTGTTCCCGCGCCAATGATTCCATCCCCGTTCAAGCCAGTGTCCCGGATTGAACCAGACTGTTTAGAACCTCAGCATTCGATTTAATGTCAAGCTGAGCTCCCGACCCCATATTCACTCCATCACAAAGACCGTTTACATCCAATTCAGCAACATCGCCCGTCTTCACCCCTGCATCAGCCCACCTGTTGATGAAATCCTCATCCATTCTTTTATCATCTGGAGACAAGATGTTTCCAAAACTGTACCCTTTTCACCCTCTGTAAACTTAAATGCATTAAAAACCCTGCTTACCGATCACCCTGTCCTTGCAAAACTACATTCACAGAACGACAGAAACCCCACAGTGCAGATAGAGGCCATTTCGGCCCATCGAGCCTGCACCGACACATATCCGACCCAATCCCCGTAACCCCTACACCAACACATATCCCACCCTATCTCCGTAACCCCACGCATTTTAATCCCCCTAACACTAAGGGTCAATTTATCATAGCCAATCAACCTAACCTGCACATCTTTGGATTGTGGGAGGAAACCGGAGCACCCGGAGGAAACCCACGCAAACACGGGGCGAATGTGCAAACTCCACACAGACAGTCACCCGAGGCCAGATTCGAACCCGGGTCCCTGGCGCTGTGAGACAACAGTGCTAACCACTATGCCACCATGCTGCCAATCCCTCAGCACCTCCAAATAAAATCTTCAACCTCGTGATTAAATCTCTTCATGATCTCATAGCTCGATCTGTCTGTAACCTTCTCCAGCCCTACAACCCCGAACCTCTCTGTTCCTCCGACCCTGGCCTCTTGTGCTTTTCACCCCCTCATTGCCTCATCAATGACCGTTGTGCCTTTGGCTGTCCCGGCTCTCTCCTCTGCAATTCCCCACCTCAAACTCTCCTCCTCCCTCTCCACCTTTAAGACACTCCTAACACTCACTTATTTAACTAATATTGCAACACTCTTTCTTCTACCCCCTTTATTCAGCGTCCATCTTTTGTTTGATTCAGCTTCTGTGAAGCGCCTTGGGATGTTTTTAGATGTTAAATCCGCTGTTGAAATGTAAGTTATTACTGTGCGTTTATCATATGAGTGACAGCGTGAGTGAAACAGCAGGTAATTGATATTAAAAAGTCTCAACCAGGTTATAACTAAATGCTGGAGGATAACTTCAACTATAGTTTGGACAAATTACTGATCCGAGACTGAATCGCTTTTCCATTTCCACAGTGGGGAAAGGAAAGGACACTGACTGAACGTTTAAAGAACGTGTGTGGACACACACACAGCGAGACATGCGCACATGTGTAGAATTAGGATTGTAAAACAACAGTCAAATCTATCACATGTTAGAGATAATGGGGGACAGCAATTATCCTAATATAGACTGGGATAGTATTAGTTTAAACGGCAGAGTGGTGGAAGGAGACATTTTTTCATCAGTAATTTCTGAACGAGGAAGGAGGCATTGCTGGATCTGGTTTTGGGGAATGACGTGGGTCAAGTGGAGCAAGTGTCAGTAAGGGAACATTTTGTGAACAGCGATCACAATATCATAAGCACAAGCAGCAATCTAGAGTGAAAATATTTAGTTGGAGACAGGCCAGTTTCAGTGGGTTGAGAATGGATCTCGCCCGGGTAAATTTTGATCAAAGATTGGCAGGCAAAACTGTAATCGAACAATGAGCTGCTTTTAAAGATGAGCTGCTTCAGGTACAGTCGAAGTACATCCCCACGAGGAGGAAAGGTAGGACAACCAAAGCAAGAGCTCATAGATGACGAAAGAGATAGAGAGTAAGATGAAGCAGAAAAAGGATGTCAGGTTGAGAATATAGAAAGTTCAGCGGGGAAGTGAAAAAGGAAATAAGAGGGGCAAAGGGAGAGTACGTGAATAGACTGGCAGCTGACATAACAGGGAATCCAAAAGTCCTCTATAGACATATAAATTGTAAACGGGCAGTAAGCAGAGGTTGGAGGGCGATTCGAGATTAAAATGGAGTCTATGCATGGAAGCAGAGGGCATGGCTGAGGTACTAAATGAATACTTTGAATCTGTATTTTTCAAACAAGAAGATGCTCCCAAAGTCATAGTGACAAAGGAGGCAGTTGTGATACTGGATGGGATAAAAATTGATAAGGAGGAGATACTGGACAGGCTGACTGTACTTAAAGTAGATACATCACCAGGACTGGATGGGATGCATCCTAGGATGCTGGGGGAATAAAGTTGCAGATTGCAGAGGTACTGGCCATAATCTTCCAATCTTCCTAGGATATGGGGCTAGTGCCAAAGGACTGGAGAATTGTAAATATTGCTCCCTTGTTCAAAGAGGGGTGTAAGAATAAACCCAGCAGCTACAGGCCAGTCAGGTTAACCTCGGTCGTTGGGGAAGCTTTTAGAAACGATAATCCGTGACAAAATTAATAGTCACTTGCACAAGTATGGATTAATTAAGGAAATCCAACACGAATTTGTTAAAGACAAATCGTATTTAACTAACTTGATTAATTTTTTGATGAGGTATCTGAGAGAGTTGATGAGGGCACTGCGGTTGATGTGGTGTACATGGACTTCAACATGGCATTTGATAGCGTACTAGGCTTGCCAGCAAAGTTGAAACCCATGGAATAATATGGACAGTGGCAGCATGGATACGAAATTGACTATGTGATTGCAAACTGAGAGTAGTGGTGAACGGTTGTTTGTTGTAATGTAGGAATGTATACAGTGATGTTCCCCAGGGTTCGTTAGTAGGACTACTGCTTTTCTTGATATATATTAATGACATAGACTTGGGTGTACAGGGTACAGTTTCAAAATTTGCAGATGATGCAAACCTTGAAATTTTATTTAACAGTGAGGAGGTTAGTGACAGACTTCAAGAAGACATAAACAGACTGATGGAATGGGCGGACACGTGCCAGATGAAATTAATGAAGAAATGTGCGAAGTGATACATTTTGGTTAAAAGAACGAGTAGAGGCTGTTTAAACTGAAGAGTACAATTGTAAAGGACGTGCATGAACAGAGGGACCTGGGGGTGTATGTTCACAAGTCGTTCAAGATGGCAGGGCAGGATGAGAAAGCGGTTAAAAAAGCATACGGGGTCTTAGGCTTCTTAAATAGAGGTATAGAGTACAAAAGCAAGGAATTTAGGATGAAGCTTTATAAAACATTGGTTCGGCCTCAACTGGAGTATTCTGTCCAATAGTGGGCGCTGCACTTTAGGATGAATGTGAATTGCCTTAGAAAGGGTGCAGAAACGATTGACAAGATAGTTTCCAGGCATGAGGGACTTCAGTTGCGTGGATAGAATGGAGAAGCTGGGGTTGTTCTCCTTAGAACAGCGATGGTTGAGAGGAGATTTGATGGAGATGTTCTAAACCATGAGGGGTCTAGACAGCATAGATAAAGATAAACTGTTCCCATTGGTAGAAGGGTCCAGAACCAAAGGAGACAGATTTCAGGTGATTGGCAGAAGAACCAAACATGACATGAGGAAATACTTTTTCACGCAACATGTGGTTAGGCTCACGAATGCAATGACTGAAAGGGTGATGGAGGATGATTCAATCGTGGCTTTCAAAAGGGAATTGGATAAATACCTGAAGGGGAATTAATGCAGGGCTACGGGGAAAAGGCGGGGAGTGGGACTGGTTGAAGTGCTCTTGCAGAGAGCTGGCACCGGCTAGATGGGCCAAATGTCCCCCTTCTGTGCTGTAACCATTTTTGATTCTATGTATTTAAGGCCGTCTCTGATATAAGACATGGAAAGATAGTCCAAACATAAATGCGGTGCTCACCTCACCTTTTAAAGTTACATGATTCATATCATTGTACATTAGTCTTAATACTAGTGGAACAGTAGTAAATGTCCTCACCTCCTAGAGTGCTCATTAGTCAGCTGCTGTCATCTTAAGAGATATGTTAAATATATTCAAATAGAAGCACTAAACAGGAAACAGATCCATGAATGCACGGACAATGTCACGTCCAATCGAGACCAAATGGATCACACACAGCTATATATTGTGTCTGTGTATAGATATCATATTCATAAAAGACCGGAATTTAAAATCAAAACTAAAAGCTCATCAAAATATTAAACACAAATCTGTGAATAAACATAATATAACACCGTCACAGTGTATAAAACCGGGCGGAAAACCAGGTAATGCATCGATGATCACCTGCTGCTTATTGCCCTACAGAATATTCCCTTACTCATGAATAAGGCTGGTCTTGGCCTGCACTGTGAGTAACTCTCACCAATGGGCGCTCCCAGTAAGGAGTCTCGGCCGACGGGACCCCATCCGGAACTGGGTTGTGGAGATCAGCGGGACTCACTGGATTTCACTGGGCAGCTGTCTGTGTCACACCTGATGTGGAGAGTTGATCGTAACACTCGGGAAATGCTCGATCCCAGAGCTAACAGCTGGTGTACAGATGGGGGAGGAGAAATTTGATATCATGTTTAACAAGGCAACGGCTCCTTCTCATTTTAATATTTCTGTCTTTTCCTCCTATTTATATTATATTTGTTACAGAGTTTCAGAACCTCGGAACGCCGGGCACCACCATGGCTGAAGGTCCAAACCGGGGAGAAGATTCACCTTCTTCAACAAGAATGAGAATGGACACAGGTAGGTTCATAAAATACTTTAAAATACAAATTCTGTCCTGAGAAAGGGTCCAGATCTAGTGCATCGACCTGCAGCTCACACAGGAAGAGGAAACAGAATATAACAAAATGAGCACGTCTTTTAGGCCCTTCACGCCTGCTCTGCAATTTGTATCAAATAATCTATCGATCTTTGGCTTGAATATCCTCAATGACAGACCATCTACAGCCTCTGTGGTAGAGAATTCCAAAGAGTCATACCCATTTGAGTGAAGATATTTCTCCTCATTTTAGTCCTAAATGGCCAACAACATATTCTTAGACTATATCCCCTAGTGCTAGATTCGCCAGGTAGTGGAAACATCCTGCCAGCATCTACCCTGCCAAACCCCTTCCGAATTTTATATGTTTCAGTGAAATCTCTTCATGGAACTGGGCAGCGGCTGAGTTAAAAGCGGGAAGTGAGTGACCATCTAGAGAAGAACATCAGTAACAGGTGGAGGGAGCCCCGGAGTAGTGGAACTGCCAATGAATATGATTGTCTGGGGGCGGGAGATTGAGAGCAGTTTCTCCAATGGAATAGGACAGCGATAAAATTGTCTGATTCTACAGTTAGGTGAAGGAAGAGATATTGGTGCCAGAGGCTTTAAAATATTAGAACAGTTGTGACCTTTTCTTCGAAGGTAAGGGGAGCAGAAAGGACTCCCTGGCAAAACCAATAACACAACTAGAAATACGTTTTTATTTAAATCATTTTCATGATGTGATGTGTTGCTGGCAAGCTCAGCATTTATTACCCATACCAAATTGTCCTTGAATAGGCGGTAGTAAGCTACCTTCTTGAATCGCTGCAGTCCATATGATGCAGGTGCTTTTCCATTGCTTTTGGTGAGGGAGTTCCAAGCATTTGATGCAGCGACAAAGCAGGAGCAGTGATATATGTCCAAATTAGGATGCTGTGTAACTTGCAGGGAAATTTGGAGGTGATCGTGTTCACTTGAAGCAGCTTCCCTTCTCCATCTAGTTTTGAATGTCGTGGATTTCGTTGGTGCAGTCAACGATGGCTTGGCGAGTTACTTGAGTGAATCCTATAGATAGCGCACTGTAGCCACTGTACACCAGTGGTGGAAGGTTTATATTTAACCAAAAGGATGGGGTGCTGATCAAGCAGAATGCTTTGTGCTAAATTATGTCGAGGTTCTTGAGTGTTGTTGCAACTGCACTCGTGCAGAAAAAATGGAGAGTATTCCATCACTCCCTAATGTGTCTAGTAGGCGGTGGAAAGAATTTGAGGGCTCAGGAGGTGAACCACTCACCACAGAATACCTGGCCTCTGACCTGCTCCAGCAGATACGGGTTTTATATAGCTGGAACAATTCAATTTCTCGTTGATGTTGGGAACTTAGCGATGGTAATGTCAGTGAATCTCATGGGGAAGTGGTTATGATATCGTGTTGGTGATGAGCAGATGGAGATGAGAAGGGCATGGCAGACCTTTCGTATGAGGAGAGATTGGGTCGACTAGGCCTGTATTCACTAGAGTTTGGAAGAATGAGAGGGGATCTCATTTAAACTTATAATATTCTGACAGGGTAGACAGACTGGATGCAGGGCGGATGTTTCCACTGGCTGGGGGGTCTAGAACGATAGGTCACAGTCTCAAGATACAGGGTAGGACATTTAGGACTGAGATGTGGAGACATTTCTCCACTGACAGGGTTGTCAACCTGTGGAATTCTCTACCACAGAGGGCTGTGGAGGCCAAGTCACTGAATATATTTAAGAATGAGAAATATAGATTTCTAGATATAAAAGGCATCAAGGGGTGTGGGGAGAGAGCGGGAAAATGATATTGAAACAGAGCATCAGCCATGATCATATTGAATTGTGGAGCAGGCTTGAAGGGCCGAATGGCCTACTCGCTCCTATTTGTCTATGTTTCTATGAATGGTAGAATCGTGGTTATGTTACTGGACAAGTCATCCGCAGCTGGGGAATTTAAATTCAGTTAATTAAATAAACCTGTGATAAAAAGCTATGATCCGTAATGGTGACCATCAAACAACCTGATTGTCATAAATGAAACATTTGGTTCACTAGCCAACTTCAGGGAAGGAAACCTTCCGTCCATACTGGGTCTCGCCTATACATGACACTTAACTGCCCTATCAAATGCCCTAAAATGCCAATCGGTTGTACCAAGCCACTACAGAAAACAATAAGTAGAATAAAACCGGATGGAACACCAGGTATCAAACTCGGCACGGACTTCGTAAACGGCAACTGCAAATGAGCCCAGTTGACTTGGCAAAAACCTCCTCACAAACATCTAGGGATGTGTGCCAAAATTTGGAGAGCTATCTCACAGACTAGGCAAGCAACATCCTGAAATATTCATACTCATACAATCTTACCTTTCAGCCAATGTCCCCGACTCCACCCTCAAAACCAGAGGATTGGGCACATTGGCATACAGAGTTAGCATGCAAGTACAGCAAGCAATTAAGAAGGTAAATAGCATGTTGGCCTTTTTTTGCAAGGCGATTGGAATACAATAGTAAGGATGTATTGCTACAATTTTATAGGGATTTGGTGTGACAACACCTGGAGTACTGTGAGAAAAACATAAAAGGCTGGAAATACCCAGCAGGTCAGGCGGCATCTGTGGAGAGAGAAACAGAGTTAACGTTTCAGTCAATGACGCTTCTTCAGAACAGGAAAAGGCTGGAGATGGAGCAGGTTTTTAAGCAAGTGTAGGGGAAGGGAAAGGGGGGAGGGGAGGAAAAATCGAAAGGGAAAGTCTCTGGAGTACTGTGCACAGTTTTGGTCTCCTTAGGTAATGAAGGATTTATTTTCCTTAGAGGTGGTGCAACGAAGGTTTACTAGATTGATTCGTGGGATGACAGATTTTTCCTATGAGGAGAGATTGAGTAGATTGTGCTTAGCCACCCTTCAGATTAGAAGAACGGGAGGTGATCTCATGGAAACATGTAAGATTCTAAATCGCATTGACAGGATAGTTGGCTGGAGACTCGAGATCTAGGGGACATTGTCTTAGAAGAAGGGGTCGGCCGTTAAGGCTGAGATGACGAGTATTTACTTCACTCAGACGGTTGTTAATATTTGGAACTATCTTTCCCAAAGGGCTGTGGAGGCTTCGTCATTGAGTATATTCAAGGCTGAGATAAATTATTGGACTCTAGTTGAGTCAAGAGACATAGGGATTGGGCGGGAATGTGGAGTTGAGGTCGAAGATGTCATGATCTTAATGAATGGAGGAGCAGACTCGATGGGCCATATGGCCTACTCCTGCTCCTAATTCTTATGTCATATTGCCAAGGTAACAAACTGACAGATCCCACTACAATACACCTTGGTACATACTTATATTTGAGAAAACTTGAAACGTTCACTGTAAAATCCTGTTTCTGTATTTGGCAAACCAGGAGTAGGAACATGCTGTTTTTGAGCAGACGGCAATATAGGTACATATAATTCGGAATACTGCCTGTTGCCAAGGTTTAGTAACACTTCTAAAATGGATAACGTTTGTCTCAATATATTTTGAACAGCGAATATTGTTCCACATGTTATTCAGTTCGGGGCACCACACCTCAGAAAAGAGATATTGGCCTTGGAGGGGCTGCAGCACAGATTCATTGCAATGATATTGGGGATAAAATGATTAATTTATGGGAACAGGTTGCAAGGAAAATGTCTGTATTCCCTTGAATATAGAAGATCAAGGGGTGATCTAACTGAGGTGCCTAAGATACTTTAAAGATATGTTCTAGAAGAAAGCGAGAAACTATTTTTCCTCTGTTGGATGGAATCCAGAAAAATGAGGGATAACTTTTAAATTAGAACTGACCTCTTCAGAGGTGATCTTAGTAAGTATTTCTTCGCAAAAATGTTAGTAGAAATCAAGAATGCTTTCCCCTCAAAAAGCGGTTGAAGCTTGCTCAATTGAAAATGTTAAAAATGAGATTAATAGATGTTTGTTAGGCATTACGGTTATTAAGGAAGTTAATTTACAGATCAGCCATGACCTAATTGAATGTCAGAATGTGCTGGAGGGGCTGAACGGCCTCCTCCTGTTGCTGTGTTCCTATGTAAATCCTTTCTACCACAGGGGGCGCTGTAGTGAACATTCCCACGTGTCACTGGAACACAGTGAAACGACACCGCCACACTGTGTAAAACCCAGTGAAGATGTATTTAATCCATCAATGATCACCCGCTCCTTAATTCCCTGCATAATATTATCTACATCAGGAATAAGGCTGCGTTTTGGCTTGCACTGTGTGACAAATATTATGTATGTGCACTCCCAGTGCGGAGTTTCGGCCGATGGGAGCCCGTCTGGAACTCGGGTGTAGAGCTTAGTGGAACTCACTGGATCTAACTGGGCAGCTGCCTGTGTCAGACCTGATGTGAACAGTTGATCTAAATGCACGATCCCAGAGTGAACAGAACATAATATAAGAAGTAGGAGCAGGAGTAGGCCATAGGGCCCCTCGGGCCTGCTCCGCCATTCAATAGGATCATGGCTGATCCGAACCTAGCCACACGTCCACTTCCTTGCCCACTCCCTGTAACCCCTAATTCCCTTATCAGCTAGGAAACTGTCTATCTCTGTTTTTAATTTATTTAATGTTGCAGCTTCCACAGCTCTCTGAGGTAGCAAATTCGATGGATTTACTACCCTCTGAGTGAAGAAGTTTCTCCTCATCTCAGTTTTGAAACGGCAGCCCCTTATTCTAAGACAATACCCCCTAGCTCTAGTCTCACCCATCAGTGGAAGCTTCCTCCCCGCATCCACCCAATCAAGCCCCCTCACAACTTTATATGTTTTGATAAGATTGCCTCTCATTCTTCTGAATTCCAATGAGTAGAAGCCCAACCTACTCAACCTTTCCTCATAAGTCAACCCCCTCATCTCCAGAATCAACCGAATGAACATTCTCTGAACTGCCTCAAGAGCAAGTATATCTTTTCTTAAATATGGAAACCAAAACTGTACGCAATATTCCAGGTGTGGCCTCACCAGTACCCTATATAACTGAAGCAAGACTTCCCTGCTTTTATACTCCATCCCCCTTGCAATAAAAGCCAAGATTCCATTGGCCTTCCTGATCACCTGCTGTACCTGCATATTAACCTTCTGTGTTTCATGCACCAGGACCCCCAGATCCCTTTGTACTGTAGCACTTTGCAGTCTCTCTCCATTTAGATAATAACTTGCTCTTTGAATTTTTTCTGCCAAAGTGCATAACCTCACACATTCCAACATTATATTCCATCTGCCAAATTTCTGCCCACTCACTTAGCCTGTCTATGTCCTTTTGCAGGTTTTTTATGTCCTCCTCACTCACTGCTTTCCCTTCCATCTTTGTATCGTCGGCAAACTTGGATATGTTGCACTTTGACCCCTCCTCCAAATCGTTAATATAGATTGTAAAAATTTGGGGTCCCAGCACTGACTACTGCGGAACACCCCTAGTTACAGATTGCCAACCCGAGAATGAACCATTTATCCCAACTCTCTGTTTTCTGTTAGATAGCCAATCTTCCACCCATGCCAGTAATTACCCCTAATCTCGTGATTTTTTATCTTGTGCAGTAATCTTTTGTGTGACACCTTTTCAAATGCCTTTTGGAAGTCCAAATACACCAGATCCACTGGTTCCCCTTTATCCACCCTGTTTGTTACATCCTTAAAGAATTCGAGCAAATTTGTAAAACATGACTTCCCCTTCATAAAACCATGCTGACTCTGTCCGATTAAATTATGCTTATCCAAATGTCCTGTTACTGCTTCCTTAATAATGGACTCCAACATTTTACCAACCACAGATGTTAAGCTAACTGGTCTATAGCTTCCAGCCTTTTGTCTACCTCCCTTTTTAAATAAAGGCGTTACATTAGCAGTTTTCCAATCTGCTGGGACTTTTCCTGAATCCAGGGAGTTTTGGAAAATTACCTCCAATGCATCCGCAAGCCCTACCACTACTTCTCTCAAGACCCTAGGATGTAAACCATCAGGTCCAGGGGATTTATTCGCCTTAAGTCCCATTATCTTATCGAGTACCATCTCCTTAGTGATTTTAATCGTGTTTAGCTCCTCCCCCCCCATCAATAGCCCCCTGCTTGTCCAGTGTTGGGATATTTTTAGTGTCCTTTACTGTAAAGACTGATACAAAATATTTCTTCAGCGTTTCTGCCATCTCCATGTTCCCCAACACTAATTTCCCCGTCTCGTCCTCTAAGGGACCAACATTCACTTTAGCCACCCTTTTTCTCTTTATATAACTGTAGAAACTCTTGCTATCTGTTTTTATATTTTTTGCTAGTTTACTTTCATAATCTGTCTTCCATTTCTTAATTAATCTTTTAGTTATTCTTTGCTGGCTGTTCTACTGATGGGGAGCAACTGATGTGTTTAACATGGCTGTGTTCTCCTTCTCATTTTAATATTTCCATCTAACCCTTCCATTAATATGATATTTATTACAGTGCATCAGAATCTGGGAACGGCCTTCTCCCCCATGGCTGCAAATCCAAACAGGGGAGAAGATCCAACATCTTCAACAAGAACGAGAATAGGCACAGGTATGTTCTCAAAACACTTTGTTATAATTTCTGACCTGAGAGATGCTCCTGTTCTCATGCATGAACTTGCATCTCACAGGAAGAGGGAACAGGAGAGCCGCTGACTTGAAAGAGGGAAGGTAGTGACCATCAAGAGGGGCACCACCATTACCGGTCGAGGGAGCCCCTGAGCACTGGAACAGTCCAATGGATATCTGGTGTTGGGTATTGTAAGGTGGATAGAGACAGTGCCTCAGAGGAGGGTCTTCCTGAGTAGCAGTGTGACATCAGTGTGCAGCAGGCGACCCTGAGTGGAGCAGGTGTGAGAAGCAGGTAGGGCACAGGAATCATAAGAACATAAGAACATAAGAAATAGGAGCAGGAGTAGGCCAATCGGCCCCTCGTGCCTGCTCCGCCATTCAATAAGATCATGGCTGATCTGATCCTAACCGCCAATCCACTATCACAGAACCATCTCCTGAATCTAACAGAATTAGACACATGAAATAGGAGCAGGATCAGGCTACATGGCCCCTGGGCCCGCTCCGCTACCCACAGGGCCATGACCGATCCGAACCTAGACTCATGTCCAAATTCCTGCCCGCTCCCCGTAACCCTTAATTCCCTTTACTTCTAGGAAACTGTCTGTTTCTGTTTTAAATTTATGTAATGATGTAGCTTCTACAGCTTTTTGAGGCAGCATATTCCATGGACCTACCACTCTCTGAGTGAAGTAGTTCCTCCTCATCTCAGTTTTGAAAGAGCAGCCCCTTATTCTAAGACTGTGCCCCCTAGTTCTAGTTTCACCCATCATTGGGAACATCTTCCCCGCATCCATCCGATCCAACCCCTTCACAATCTTATATGTTTCAATAAGATCGCCTCTCATTCTTCTGAACTCCAATGAGTAGAGTCCCAATCTACTCAACCTCTCCTCATATGTCCATCCCCTCATCCCCGGGATTAACCGAGTGAACCTTCTTTGTACTGACTCGAGAGCAAGTATGTCCTTTCTTAAGTATGGACACCAAAACTGTACGCAGTATTCCAGGTGTGGTCTCACCAATACCTTGTACAACTGAAGCAATACCTCCCTATTTTTACATTCTATCCCCCTAGCAATGAAAGCCAACATTCCATTGGCCTTCTTAATCACTTGCTGCACCTGCATACTAACCATTTGAGTTTCGTGCACCAGGACCCCCAGATCCCTTTGTACTTCAGTACTTTGCAGTTTCTTGCCATTAAGATATAACTTGCTCTACGAATTTTCCTGCCAAAGTGCATAACCTCACACTTTCCAGTATTGTATTCCATCTGCCAAATCTCTGCCCACTTACTTAGCCTGTCTATGTCCCCTTGAAGGTTTTTTATGTCCTCCTCACTCACTACTTTCCCTCCCATCTTAGTATCATCTGCAAACTTTGATCTGTTACACTCGGTCCCCTCCTCCAAATCGTTAATATAGATTGTAAAGAGTTGGGGACCCAGCACTGACCCCTGTGGAACACCACTAGTTACTGATTGCCAGTCTGAGAATGAACCATTTATCCCAATTCTCTGCCTTCTGTTAGATAGCCAATCCTCTATCCATGCCAGAATATTACTCCCAATCCCGTGATTTTTTATCTTAAGCAATAATCTTTTGTGTGGCACCTTGTCAAATGCCTTTTGGAAGTCTAAATACACTACTTCCACTGGTTCCCCTTTATCCACCCTATATGTTACTTCCTCAAAGAACTCCAGCAAATTTGTCAAACTTGACTTCCCCTTCATAAAACCATGCTGACTTTGTCCTATTAAATTATGATTATCCAAATGACCTGTTACTGTCTCCTTAATAATGGACTCCAAAATTTTACCTACCACAGATGTTAGGCTAACCGGTCTATAGTTTCCAGCCTTCTGTCTACTGCCCTTTTTAAATAAGGGTGTTACATTAGCAGTTTTCCAGTCTGCCGGGACCTTTGCTGAGTCCAGGGAGTTTTGGAAAATTATTACCAATGCATCCACAATCCCTACCACCACTTCCCTCAAGATCCTAGGATGTAAGCCATCAGGTCCAGGTGATTTATCCGCCTTCAGTCCCATTATTTTACCGAGTACCACTTCCTTAGTGAGTTTGATCGTGTTTAGCTCCTCCCCCCCTTTAGCCCCCTGTTTCTCCAGTGTTTCGATATTCTTAGTGTCTTCTACTGTAAAGACTGATATAAAATATTCATTCAGTGTTTTTGCCATCTCCATATTTCCCACCATTAATTTCCCGTTCTCATCCTCTAAGGGACCAACATTTACTTTAGCCACCCTTTTTCTTTTTATATAACTATAAAAACTCTTACTATCTGTTTTTATATTTTTTGCTAATTTACTTTCATAATCTATCGGCCCTTTCTTAATCAATCTTTTTGTTATTTTTTGCTGTCTTTTAAAGTTTTCCCAATCCTCTATCCTCCCACTAGATTTGGCTACCTTGTATGCCCTTGTTTTTAGTCGAATACTATCCTTAATTTCTTTACTTAGCCACGGATGGCTGTCTTTTCTTTTACACCATTTTCTCGGAGAGCAATAGTGGTGGGAGACGTTATATAGTCAGTGGATAAGACAGACGAAGGAAATATGAGGCTGGTCAATTTGTGGCTGCAGGGCTGGAGCAGGAGGGAAGGTTTCACGTTCTTGCGGCACTACAGTGAGTTCCGGGAGAAGGAAAGGAATGGCAATGATCTGAACCGACCAAGGACAATGGTTTTACAGAAAAGGTGAATGGAACAGTGGGAAGTGTATCAGCTGATAGGACTGTAAGCTGGGGAATGTGCAGATCTGAGACTGGAGAGCCTATTAAATAAAACTGTTGGAGCAGAAATAGAAGATTTATGACATTATGAAAAGTTATTTGAAGGAAAAAAGGATGGTTTTGATGTAGAGAGATGACATCACTTGGTAAATAAAAAGAAATCCAAAATGGAAATGATACAATGTTTCCAAAAAAATGAACTAATGGGCATTGTATCTGTGAATGTACAAATTACAAACATTTATGGAAAGTCTAAAGTATGAGAGATGCGATGTGATGTTTTTATAGAACATGGCCTGGGTTTTCACAGGACTCGTAGGGAAATTTTCCTGCTTACAACATCTTGAGGGGAAATACAAATTGTTGTGGACGCTATTATTAATAATGAGTTCTATGACAGCGCTACAAAAACAACAGATTTGCAATAATATAAAGCACCTTTAATGTAGAACGCCCCAGCGTGCTTCACAGCCTTGTCCACCAAACATAATTTAACACAGAGCTTCATAATTAGATATTAGGGCAGGTGAACCAATGCTTGGTCACTGTGGTAGGGTTTAAGGAACGTCTAAAATGCAGAAAGATGCGGAGTAGTTTAGAACAGATGGGTGTTTTAGGGAGCTATTCAAAGATGGAATCAATATGTACATAGTTCAGGAATAGGAAGAAAAATAACACTAATATTGATGAGTTTTGCAGACCGGCAAATAGTGGATCTGAGCTGGAGGGAGAAGTGGGAAAACTAGTTCTGGAGAATGAATTTTCGGGGAGAGAGAAAATATTACCGTTCGTTTCTAAAAGTGATGACAGAAGTGAAAATGTTGGTGTACCAGAGGAGGATGAGGGTCCAGAGTAACAGGTCACCGTAGAGAAGGATTTGTATCTGATCAAAATAACTGCGGTGGATAAGTTACTGGGCCGGGAGACAATGCACCCCAGAATGTTAAAGGAAGGCAGAGCGGGGATGGGAGGGACTCTGACCACAATTTGTCAATCCATGTTTGATATCAAAAATATACAGGAACACTGGAGGAGTCCAAGTAATGTGTCTCTTAAAATATAGTTGGAGGGTCATGCGGGTAACTAGAGGATAATTAGTCTACATCCGTGGTAGGAAAACTTCTCGAACCTTTTAATCCATGCCAAATTGGTGAGCATTTAGAGATACAGTAGCAGATAGGGGATTTCAGATCAGATCAGCCAAGTTGTAGTTGACAAACTTACAAACATACCAACAATGACGGGCAGCCTTTCCCACACAATTGTGATACCTTGTGTGTCACAATATACACACGCTCCACCACACACAAATCCAAGCGATCTCCTGGGAGAGGTGGAATACCAGATGAGATGACAGGCCAATTCATGATAAAAGATCTGGAAAACTTCTCTCCGACACATCTAGGCGATCAAAACTAGTCCAGGAGATTGCTCTGGCCCTGTATTAACTGAAATATATCCCTTTTTGTAAGAGGTGATGTCCACCCCAAACAGAACATTTCTCGCTTGGTGTAATTCAGCGATTTGGCATTCATCGCACAAGACGGCATCCTGCTCCTGTGGTTCACTATTCTCTGGGAACAGAAGCACCGCCTGACATTTAACCTAGATCTGACATTTTACAACTTAAAATTGTGACCGTATGTCCTCCACAACCTATTTAATCGGAACAAACTTTCAACGGGAACACAATCTATTCCCTTCATCATTTTATAATCCTCAGTCAGATCACCTCAACTACAGACATCAGGAAAGTATAGACTGCCAACTCTGTTTTAGCCTAAGATGCTTTATATTGGGAATTCGCCTCGTTTCCCTCCTCTGTACCCTTTCCAAAACCTTAATATCAACCACCATGTGAGGAGACTCAAACTGAACATAGTATTCCAAGTGGGGCCTGACTACGGTATCATACGAGCATAAGAAGTAAGAGAAGGAGTAGTCCATTCGGCCCCCCAAACCTGCTCCGTCATTCGATAAGATCATGGCTGATCATCGACCTCAATTCCACTTTCCCGCCCGATCTCCATATCCCTTGATTCCCCTACAGTCCAAAAATCTCTCTATCTCAGCCTTGAATATACTCAAAGACACAGCACTCACAGCCCTCTGGGGCAGAGTATTCCAAAGATTCACAACCGCGAGTGAAGAAATTCCTCCTCATCTCAGTCTTAAATGGCCTACCCCTTACCCTGAGACTATGACCCCTAGTCCTAGACACTCCAGCCAGGGGAAGCAACCTTTCAGCTTCTACCCTGTTAATCCTCTCAGAATCTTTTATGTTTCAATGAGATCACCTCTCATTCTTCTAAACTACAGATAGTATTGGCCAATTCTACACAATCTCTCAGCATTGGACAGCCCTCTCATCCCAGGAATTAATCTAGTGAACCTTCGCTGCACCGTCTCCAAGACAAATATATCCTTCCTTATATAACGAGGCCAAAACTGTGCACAGTACTCCAGGTGTGGTCTCACCAAGGCCTTGTACAATTGTAGCAAGACTTCCTTACACTTATACACCAACCCCCTTGCAATAAATGCCAACAGGCTATTTGCCTTCCTTCTTGCTTGCTGTACCTGCATGCTAGCTGTCTGTGTTTCTTGCACCAGAACACCCAAATCTCTCTGAACACCAACATTTGAAAATTTCTCGCCATTTAAAAAATATTCTGTTTTTCTATTCTTCCTAACCTCAGATTTCCCTACATTATTCTCCATCTGCCACCTAACTGCCCACTCATTTAGTCTCTCTATATCCCTTTGCAGACACTTTGTGTTCTCCTCGCAGCTTACTCTCCCAACTAGATTTGTATCATCACTAAACTTGGATACATTGCACTTGGTCCCTTCATCTAGGTCATTAACATAGATTGTAAATAGCCGAGGCCCCAACAATGATCCTTGCAGCACCCCACTAGTTACAGCCTGCCAACCTGAAAAAGTTCTGTTTATGCCTACTCTCTGTTTTCGTATTGCGTATCTATCTATCTATCTATAGGAAACAGTATTCCTAGTGAGGCTTGACTGAGGTATCATGCAAGGAAATAATACTATTCCTCGTCTTATATTCAATTGACCTATGGATGCAACCACACCCTATTCATTCGAGCTATAGCTTTGCGGCATTGCACCAGTGCCTTTAGAGATGTATGCACTAGAATATCCAGATCTCTTTCTTTCGTCCCCTTCTTTAATGCTTCTCCCTGAAGGATGTATGAATGTTAAGTATTCGTCCTGCCCTTTGTACAATACTCCACCTATCGAAGTTAAAAATAATTTGCCAGTCACGAGCCCAATCTCCCAACACATTAAGATACAGATTTGTTGAGACGTGACTATGCAGGTTGATGAGTTATCTGAAGGTGTTTGATAATGTGGTTCACAGGAGGCTTCAGCCGTTTGGTATGAGATGAAATGTAGCCGCCTGGGTAGAAAGTCGATAATGTGTTTAATTTATCCATTTGTGTTCACAGATATGAACTCTACAATCACTGAGTTCTTGACAAAGTACAACGATTACCAGCTGTTCCAGCTAACGGAAAGCTACCGGGACAGACTGGAACAGGCGATTGAAGGAGGGGTGGATGTAGTCAGCTCGTTAATAACAGTCGAGAGGCATTTCAGTAGACAGGAACATTGGGTAAGTGGGAGCGACACAGAATGAGTTTGGATTGTTTAAGCATTGCAGAATGGACATGATAACAGAGCGTAGGATCCTAGAATGTTACATAAGAGGAACAGGCCAAGTAGGAAAATAATGGATAAAACTGAAAATATTTTGAATCCGGAACAATGATACGAAGATGTGAAGATACCCAGCGGATCCGCCAGTATCTGTACAAAAGACAGTGGAGTGGTTCGGGGATAACTCTTGTGTGAACGAAAAACAAAGGGAAATATTTTTAGTAGGGCTGGGGAATGGAGACCAGAGGCAATAGACAGGAGTTAAAGGGAAGGTCATGAGTTTACTAAACTGAAAATTATTTAAAGCAAATTAAGGAACTGATAGAGGACAAAAATCTTTGCAGTGTAAATGAGAGGCATTTGAAGATTAAAAACAAATATTTTAAAATGTATGAGATTCAAAAAGGGAAACGAACCCAAAAACTGTGAAGATTTAAAAACCCAATGCCGTGCAGGTGTTTTGTCCCACATGCATCACCGGGGGTGAATTCCAAGTTCGGCAGTGGCTAAAATGCGGGCAGTAGAACCTGCCGGGGAGCGTCAATCCCAGGGAGAGCACTTTAGGAAATTACAGCAAACAACCTGTAATGTTCTGTCAGTCACCGTTAATGGAATAAAACTAAATGGAAATGATAATCAGGCAGGGTGCATAAAGGAAGGTCGATCTGCTTCAAGCTGTCCAAGTTGAAAATCTAAGCGACTGATGCTAATCCTGCTCACTGCCTCTTACAGTTAATATCCCACCTAGTCTAATCCCAACCTCCTGCTCACTAACCATTACCGTTAATATCCCACATAGTCTAATCCCAACCTCCTGCTCACTAACCATTACCGTTAATATCCCACATAGTCTAATCCCAACCTCCTGCTCACTAACCATTACCGTTAATATCCCACCTAGTCTAATCCCAACCTCCTGCTCGCTACACATTACCTTTACTATCCCATCTATTATAGTCCCAACCTCCTGAACACTTCCCATTACCGTTAATATCCCACCTAGTCTAATCCCAAACTCCTGCTGACACCCATTAATGTTCGTATCACACCAAGTCTAACCCCATCCTCCTGCTTACTACCGATTACTGTTAATATCCCACATTGTCTTCAGTTCGTTCCCCATACTCTCTCTTTTTTATCCACGCCACAATAGAATTAGCCAATAATAAAAATTGTCGATTTACTTCCACAATAGTTAATGTGAGTGAATAATGCTTTCTAGCCACCTGGTACATAACAGAGTTAAATGTTCTGCGCCTGTGCTCTTGGTCTGGAACGCCAATCCCCAGCACAAAATATCAGGAAATAGAGCTCATTCAGTATGTAATTTCCTGTCGGCTAACATAAGTGGATGGATTTCTACTTCATTTTGGTTCTGGAGAGTGAGTCTGGAGGTGAAATATTGAGGGTTGCATATTTTATACTCTTTCAATATTTAAAATATTTTTAATAGATCCTGCTATTTATTTCGTTCATCTTTTTCCTCCAGTTAAACATTGGGATGATTTAAGCCATCGTTTCCTAAAGCCAACATAAACACCGTCTCATCGCCACTTAATTTCCTCCACTCTCTGAAGCTGAACCTGGCTGTTTTCAAAGTTGCCGTCCTATTTGCTCTCGGACTGAGCTTCCGAATCCATATCATCTCCATGACAAATACAACAGACTTCCATCTGAATAACATAACCCGCCTCCACTCCTATCTCAGCCCATCTGCTGCTGAAACCCTCATCCTTGCCTTTAGACTCGATTATTCCAAAGCTCCCCTGGCCGGAATCCCTTCCTCCACCCACCAGAAACTTCAGCTCATCCGAAACACTGCTGCCTTTACCTTGTCCCAGTCAGGTCTTACTCAGCTATCGCTCTTGTTCTCACTCACCTGTTGTGGCTACTTGTCCTCGAATGCCTATAATTTAAAATTCCCAATCTCCTGTTCAGATCCGCTCATGGCCTCACGCTTCCCTATCTCTGTAACTTCCTGCAGACCTACAGCAGACCCACAACCCTAGACTTATCTGTTCCACTAAAGCTGGCCTCTTGTAGAACCCACCACCACCATCAGCCCGTCTTCACCAGTGTTGGCCGAGCATTCAGTTGCTGACGAAAGGACATCGACCTGAAAAGTTAACTCTGTTTCTCTCTCCACAGTTGCTGCCTGACTTGCTGAGCATTTCTAGCATTTTCTGTTAATATATCATCCTTTTGCTTTAGTTCAATCACATTTATTTCTCATTAATGCCTTAAATCAAGAATTTGGCATAATATTCAGGTGATGTTCACAATGGATCAGTACCCAGCCCAGTGACTGTTTCCTGCTCTCAAAGCAACTAGCACATAGGAGTAAAAAAGAGGTATGAGGTGCATAAAAGAGTGAGTGTGTTGGATAGTACTAGAGAAGATATTACTAAAGGTGGTAGTATTACCATATTAGATAGGAGCAGACTAAGAAAGACCAAGAATAATTCAAAAATGGATTTAGAATGCCTCTATGTAAACGCACAAAGTTTGGTGAATAAGGTTGGTGAGCTACAAGCACAATTAGCTGTGTGCCAATATGATGTTATGGCAATAACTGGAATGGTGAGGACTGGGCACTTAATATTCAAGGGTACAAGTTGTTCAGAAAAGATAGGGAAGGAAAAATGGGAGGTGGGGTGGCAGTGCAGATTAAGGAAGACATTGTAGTGTTGGAAAGGGAGGAAGTTCTTGAGGGGACAAGTACAGAATCCATTTGGTTAGAGTTGAGGAGCAAAAAGGGTATGATCACACTATTGGGGGTATGCTATATGCCTCCAAATAGTGCGATGGGTGTAGAGGAGAAAATCTGCATGGCATTCGCAGTGATACGCAAGAGAGTGGTGATATTGGGGGAATTTAATTACCCAAATATCTTGGGATAATGCAAGAGTAAAGGGGAAGGAGCGGGAGGAATTTCTGAAATGTGTTCAGTAGAATTTCCTTGAACAATGTGTTCTTGGCCCAACTAGGGAGGAGGCATTGTTGGATCTGGCGCTGGGGAATGAGATGGGCCAGGCCGACCAAGTGTCTGTGGGAGAACATTGGGTACGTGTGATCATCGTATCATAAGATTTAGATTAGCAATGGAGAGGAGCAAGCAACAATCTAGAGAGGAACTTATAAACTGGAATAGGGCTAACTTCAATGGGATGTGAAAGGACCTAGCCAGGCTAAAATGGAACCAAAGACTGACAGGGAAAACTGTAACGGAACAATGGGTGATCTTTTAAGGAGGAGATGTTCCAAGTACAGGCTAGCTATATGCCAACACGAGGGAAGGTTAAGGGAATCAAAGCAAGGGCTCCTTAGATGACGAGGCAGATAGAGAAGATGATGAAACAAAAAAAGAGGGTGAATGATGCATGTCAGGTGAATTCTTCAAGGGAGAACCAGACAAAATACAAATAGTTGAGAGGGGATGTGAAGATGAAAATAAGAATGTCAGAGAGTGTATGAGAGAAGAATGTGATTTAACATAAAATTGAACCCAAAAACCTTCTACCGGCATGCAAAAAGTAAGCGGGTAGTAAGAGGCGGGGTGGGGTCTATTAGAGACAAAGAAGATGATATATGATTAGAGGCGCAGGGCAAGGCTGGAATAATCAATGAGTACTTTGTATCGGTGTTTACTAAGGAGGTGGCTGCTGAAGAAATATCAGTAGATGTGGAAAAGGTAGAATCAATGGAAGACATCAAATTGATAGACAGGATGTACTAGAAATGCTGGGTATGCTTAGAGGGGACAAGTCGCCTGGTCCAAATGGCTTGCATCCCAGGTTGCTGAGGGAATTGGGGAGGAGATAGCAGAAGGGCTTGCCATTATCTTCCAATCTTCCCTAGATGCGGGGGAGATGCCTGATGATTGTAAAGTGGAAAATGTGACACCATTGTTCAAGAAAGGGTGCAAGGACAATCCTAGTAACTGCAGGCCAGTCAGTTTAACATCAGTGGTGTCTAAAGTTTTAGAAACAATAATCAAGGAAAAAATTAACGGGCATTTGCAGAGGTTTCAGTTAATTAAGGAGAACCAACACGGATTTGTAAAAGGAATCTTCTGTTTGACTAATCTAATTGCATTTTTTGTTGCAGTAACAGAGAGGATTGATGAAGGGAAAGGAATGGATGTTGTCTATATGCATTTTCGGAATGCGTTTGGCAATGTACCACATAGAATGCTGGTTAACTAAATTGAGGCTCATGGAATAGGTGGGTCTGTGGCAGCTTGGATAAGGAATTGACATCATGACAGAAAACAGCGAGTTTTGGTAAATGGCTGTTTTTCAGACTGGAGGATGGTAGACAGTCGTGTTCTCCAAGGGTCTGTGCTGGGGTCACTGCTTTTTTGATATATATAAATGACCAGAATATTGGAATGTAGAGTAGAGTTTCTAAATTTGCCGGTGACACCAAAATTGGGTGTGTGACAAATAGTCATGATGATATCAATCGACTGCAACAGGACATAGAAAGGCTAGCAGAATAGGCAGACACGTTGGAGATGGAATTTAATATAGAGAAGTGTGAGGTGATGCATCTTGGCAGAAGGAACTGGGAGAGACGATATACACTTAATGGCACGGTTTTAAAGAGTGTGCAGGGACAGCAGCACCTGGGAGTTAATGTGCATAGGTCCCTGAAGGTGGCAGGACATATTGAGAGAGTCGTTAACAAAGCATATGGGGAGGAAAATTCAGTTGGTTGCACCTCCCTTTAGTACCTTAACAGGGCGCTAATGGGGTGCAAAGCAACTAGCGCCCAGGCAGGGCGATTTTTGCGTCGTTCGCGAAATTAACGACATTTTGTGGCGGCGCTAAACAATACCACCCAATCTCCTGCGCACGCAGATCTTGACTTCATAAGAGAGTGCAAAGCCCTTGTGACGCGCTGAAATGGAAATTGAGTGGCACCCACCTCCTTTCTGCCTGGCGCAACCAAGGACAGGTAGACTGGAATGCATCCCAATCGCTGTGGGCCTGGGGGGCGCTATTTAAAGGGGGCCTCTTCCTGGCATTTGTGTGGCAGCCATTTTTGCACCACTCGTTCTGAGAGAGAGAGAGAGATTTTGAGAGAGACAAAGGGAGAACGGGAGACTTCTGCATTGAGTCAACACTGTCTGAGGTAGTTTTGGCTTCTGACCATAACTTTGCAGGTACTTTGGTTTTTGACCTTCATAACTTTGATTGGCTAGATACTATGGCGGCTGCAATGGATGGGGGTGTCGTCCTGCTCCATCACATTTGGAGGGCACAGAGACGCAGAGAGAGAGTGGCAATCAGGGCCAGATGCAGCAGGGCAAACAGGCATCTGTACAGGAGACCTTACCCTCCCAGGGTATTTCGCCAATAATTCTCCTGTTAATATGTCTGAGGAGCAGTGTTTGCAAAGGCTGCGCTTCACCAAGGAGGTGGTCACTGAGCTCTGCCACCTGCTTCAGCCAGATCTGCAGCCTCAACTGAGGAGCAGGACGTCTCTCTCGGTGGCTGTGATGATATCAGTTCCTCTAAACTTTTATGCCACCCGCTCATTTCAATCAGCTACTGGGGACACCGCCAATATCTCCCAGTTCGTGGTGCATTGCTGCATCCTTCAGGTCACAAATGCCCTCTTTAAAAGCAGACGAGAGTACATCTCTTTCCCCATGACCCCGGACAAGCAGCAAGAATGCGCAATAGGTTTTGCGATGATAGCGGGATTAGCCATGGTGCAGGGCACCATTGACTGCACGCATGAGAATGCCGAGGATTTCCGCAACCGAAAGGGCTACCATTCCGTAAACATTCAGTTGGTCTGTGACCACAGACAGCTGATACTCGCTGTCAATGCCCACTTTCCTGACAGCAGCCATGATGCCTTCATCCTGCGCCAGACATCTGTGGCAGGCCTTTTCCAGGCACCACATCACCCAGGTGGTTGTCTTCTCGGGGACAAGGGATATCCTCAGTGCACCTGGTTGATGACACCGCTCTGTACGCCCAACACCCCTGCTGAGCTGTGATACAACGAGAGCCATCAAGCTACCAGGAACATCATTGAGCACACAATCGGTGTGCTCAAGCAACGCTTCTGCTGTCTGGACCATTCTGGAGGAGCCCTTCAGTACTCGCCTGAGCGAGTCTCCCACTTCGTTGTTGTGTGCTGCATGCTGCATACCCTTGCAATCCTCAGGACCTAGCCAATGCCACCAGGAATTGGAGCACAACCAGCGGTGGAGGAGGAAGTGGGGGAGGAAGATCAGGAGGATGATCATCAGCAGCACCAAGGCGGGAGGGAGGCACACAATGTGCAAAGTGGAAGGGCCGTCCGTCAATGGCTCATAGCAAGTCGCTTCTCGGCCTATTCTGAGGAAATGGCTTCCGCCATTCAAACAACCTGAATGAAACCAACCCACAACGCCTAATCCGGTCAAGGCAATAATGATTGCAAAGACCAAACATGTACGTTTTGAATAAAAAACGTACTTATTTTACAAACTCTGTGTGTCTCATTTCCACATGACAAACTAATAGAAAGCAACACAAAAAAAAAGTCATTAACATAACTGACTCTCACAACCTGGAGACAATGTCCAAAACAGTTAAAAAAAATTGTCAACGAACCTCAAACTTTAATAAAACAATGAACAACATTTTTACACACCTCCTACTTTTTGCCCTTCGAGGGTGATCTCCTTCCCTTGCGCACTTCCCCCCTTCCCACCCTGCAGCTCCTCTGTAATGGGAGCCCAGTGGCTGCAGCAATGCTGCTGATTGTCACAACCTGAGACTGCAGCTGCATTTGAAGGACGGCCTCAACCAGCTCTGGGCCTGGAGGGCACGGCTGCAGACTGCACCAAATCTGCATGGGCGGCAGCAGTCTGTCCTACAGGCGGTGGCAATTGCAGTGGAGAAGTGACAGTGGTGGCAGCAGGAATGCTGTCATTTTGAGAGAGGACAGCAACTCCCTGCTCGACCGACACACTTGCACTCCCACGTTGTAGCAGTTCAGCATCCAGAGCAATCTGCTGGAGCACAGATTGCTGGCCTGCTGCGGTGTGTTGCGAGCCCCGGGGAAATGTGTCCGAACCAGCGACGATGGCAGCAGTCAGTGATCGTGTGGCCTCAATCTGAGTCTGCATGAGAGCAGTCTGAGATGTGCTCATCACAGCCAGTGACTGCATTGCAGCACTAAGCATTTGCGTGGCATCCGCCTGTGCTACAGCAAAGTGCTCCACACTCCTTGCCAGTGATTCAATACATTCAGGCACCCTTCCCACTGCACCCATGAGCTCAGTGTGCCTGTGCTCCACCTGGGCGGACACTTCAGCGAGGACCCGCTCCTCCTCTGCGTCCAGTGCAGTAGGACTCGATGGCATACTTTCACTCTGGGGAGAAGGCCCCCGAGCTTCCCTACCCCCATCGCATTGCTGCAGCCCGCTGGGTCCTGGTGCTTCACCCTCATCAGCCCATTCCTCCCTGCTCCCCTCCAGGGAAGGCATGTTCCCAGTGTGGGCATGGGCTTCCTCGGGAGAGGGTGGCGCTGATGCTCCGGCTTCCTCTTCCTCCTCACCTTCAGCTTCACTCTCACTGGTAGCTTGAGGGCCCGTCTCTTCACCTGGTGAATCACCATCTGAAAGCAGGGAGGTACAAGAATGGCTTTAGCGTGAGGACAGGGTGGTAGTAAGGGATGAATGACTGCAGCGATTTAGTAATTTGGATTGAAAGTGCCAAAGGCTGGTGTTGTGAGGAAAAAGTGGAAGGAGAGAGGACAAGAAGGTGATGACCTTTCCATTGCTGTCCAGAACGGTGTCTCCAGTGGCGACGGGACCAATCACCCGGCTTGCCACAATCCTCTGGATGCGCACCTCAAGATCGCTGATGGGTTGCAGCTGAGGCCACCCTCCACCTGTCCATTGCTGTTGTCTCCTATTATGAGATAGCTTGGCCTGCAAGGAAAAGGACGGCGTCTGAATAAGCATACAGCCATGATCTTGCCTGAAATACCTCCCATGGTTGAATAGCCCTTACTGTATGCAGCCATGGTCTTGCCTGATGTGCCTCCCATAGCTGAATAGCCCTTACTGTATGCAGCCATGGCCTTGCCTGATGTGCCTCCCATAGTTGAATAACCCTTATTATATGAAAATTGTGGAATGTGCGTGTGTGTTTAATGAAAGGGCCATAGGTGTTGGATGACTGTTGGGCAATGGGGCTTTTAAGACCTTCTGGCCATAGAGTGAGGTTGAGATAGAGGGATGGAGAGATTTTGAAAAAAAGCCACTCACCCTGACGACCCGAGTGAGGTCGTTGATCTTTTTCCTACATTGGATATGGGTCCTGGGTACCATGCTGCTTGAGGAGGCTCTCTGAGTCACCTCCCTCCACACACTTCTGTACTCGCGTGGCAAATGCCTCCTGCCACTCTCTGTGTACATTATAGATTGTCTCCACTCCACCGCGCCAACCAGAGCCCCCAAGGCCCGTTCGCTGAAGCGCTGTGCTAGCTCCCTGGCCCTCTCCATAGTCCTTGGCGGCAAGATTTAGGCACAGGTCTGTCCAGGCTGAGATTCAAGGCTTCAATAAGCAGGGTGTCTTATGTTCATTAATAAATAGACATTCTTATTATGAACACAGCTAGCTTTTGCTAGACACTTTATTGAGCACATGTGGACTAGGTACTGTATCTGTAGAGGCATCCATCTTGACTGCTGTCTTGTGGGTAGCCTAGTGCCTCATGGGTAATGTAGTCTTTATATACATACAGCTGGGTAGTGTAGTCTTATACACATACAGCTATATACAGCTCTACGGCTCCACCTAGTGTCCACTATAGAATGACATGTTATTGATCATTACATCCCCCTTTCTTTGAGGTTTAACAAAATCAATATCAATCAACTTTCAAGAAAACAATAAAGATAATATCAGTAACACTTTTGTTAGTGCTCTATAAACATAAACATTTTCAAAACAGTCAACATATTTTCAAACCTTTACATTGTACTCAAAGATTAAGTCTATCAGGCTTTTTTACTTCACGTGTGGATCTTCTCAACATGGGTAAGTCTGATGTGTCTTCATGAGATTGTTCTGGCGGTGAATGACAAGATGCAGTTGCGGCATTGTCATCAATCTGGTCTTGAATAGTCTCTTGTGTTTTTAGGAGGGAACGGCGGTTCCTCCTGAGAATCTGTCCTCCCTCAGTTCTAACAGTGTATGACCTTGGTCCTACTTCCTCAAGAACTGTAGCTTTCCTGTTCCATGCACCTGGATCCTCAATCCTGACAACATCATCCCTTGTCAATGGTTTTAGAGCTTTGGATGACTTGTCATAGTATGATTTCTGTTCCAGCTTTAACAGTTGAAGTCTCTGTCTCAGTTCCTCACTTTGCTGTTCTTTTGCACAGCAGGGTAGCGTGGTGCACAACTTACGACCCATTAGTAGTTCAGCAGGTGAAGAACCACAGTCTAAAGGTAAGGCTCGGTAGCTCAGCAGGGCGAGATAAGGATCAGACTTGCTTTCTGTCGCTTTCTTCAGTAGCTGCTTGAGAACTTGAACACCTTTCTCTGCCTTACCATTTGACTGAGCATACAAAGGACTGAATGTGATGTGCTGAAAGTCATAATGTGCTGCAAATTGTTGCCACTCCTTACAGTTGAAGCACGGACCATTGTCGCTAACGGCAATCCTGGGAATTCCATGTCTGACGAAGATGGATTTCACATGCATTATGACACTGCTTGCTGTGGTGCTTGAGAGCAGCGCCATCTCAGGATAGTTAGAATAGTAGTCAATCACTATTAGATAGTCTTTACCATTTAAATGAACAGGTCCATACCAACCTTTTGCCATGGTGCTGTTGGTATGTCAGCTACTATCATTGGTTCCTTTGCTTGTTTGTTTTGATGTTTCTGACATGTCTCACATTTGCCTATCATGTTCTCAATGTCCTTATTTATGCCAGGCCAATAAACAGTGTCTCTTGCCCTCCGTTTGCATTTTTCAATTCCGAGGTGTCCCTCATGATTCCTTTTGAGCATGTCTTGACATAGAGCCTGTGGAATGACTATTCTGTTCTGTTTTAGTAATAGTCCACTTGCGACACTCAATTCTGACCTTATGTGAAAATATTTTGGACAGGAACCTTTTGGCCAACCATGATGAATGTTCTCTATTACTGTTTGTAATACTGTATCTTTTACTGTTTCTTCTGCTATTTGTTTTGATTTTGTGTCTGGCACGGGCAGCGCAGCAGTGACCATACTTACATGAACATCCACGGCTTCTTCAGTAGAGCTCACATGACTCATTGTGGGTGCTCGGGATAGTGCATCTGCTAACACTATGTATTTGCCTGGTGTGTAGATCAGTTCAAAGTCATATCTTTGCAGCTTCATCATGTGTCGTTGAATCCTTGGAGACATCGCATTCAGGTTTTTTTTTTATGATGGCAACCAAAGGGCTGTGGTCTGTCTCAACTGTGATGGTGGGAAGTCCATATATTTAGCCATGAAACTTTTCTAGTCCAACTACCCAGCCTAGACATTCCTTATCAATCTGGGCGTATCGACACTCAGTATCAGTCATAGACCTGGAGGCATAGGCAACAGGCTTCCAATCTTCACCCTCTGCTTGTAGCAAGACCGCACCTCGGCCATCTTTTGATGCATCCGTTAAAACTTTGATTATTTTTGTTGGGTCAAAGAAGGTGAGTACAGGCGTGGTTATCAGCACTGTTTTGAGGTTTATCCACTCTTGATCATGTCTTTCTGTCCATGCGAACTCATTTGTTTTATGTAGCAGGTCTCGCAGACAGGCTGTCTTGGCTGACAAGTTAGGAATTAACTTTCCAATGATGTTTATCATCCCCATGATGCGTAGCATTTCTTTTTTGTCAGTGGGTCGGGGCATTTTGAGTATGGCGTTTACTTTTTCCATATCTGGCTCTATTCCTTTACCAGATAGATTATCTCCTAGGAAAGTGACTTCCTGGATGCCAAACTGACACTTGGCTTTGTTGAGCTTCAGTCCATTCCGGCTTATGCTCTGTAGCACTTTAGTCAGTCTCTCATTGTGTTCTTTCAGTGTTGTGCCCCAGATGATGATGTGATCAACATAGGCCCGAACTCCTTCCAGACCTTCAATTATGTGTTCCATTGCTCTATGAAAGATTTCAGATGCAGATATTATCCCGAAAGGCATTCTGAGGAAACAATACCTGGCAAATGGTGTGTTGATGGTACAGTATTTGGTGCTCTCTTCATCCAGTTTTAGTTGCCAAAATCCTTGTGAGGCATCGAGCTTTGTAAAGTATCTGGCACCTGCCATTTCACTGGTGATTTTTTCTCGCTTTGGAATCTGGTAGTGTTCACCTTTTATGTTTGCATTTAAGTCCTTTGGATCCATGCATATTCTTAGATCATTATTCTTTTTCTTTACACATACCATGGAGTTAACCCAGTCTGTTGGCTTTTTGACTTTCCTGATGACTCCTAGTGTGGTCATTCTGCCCAGTTCATTCTTGAGCCAGTCACGCAGGGGTGCTGGAACTCTTTGTGGAGCATGTACCACTTGTTGAGCATCCTCCTTTAGCTGGATCTTGTAAGTGAATGGTAGAACTCCAAATCCTTTGAACACAGCCTGGAAATTATTCACTACAGAATCCATCAATCATCTTGTCTGCTTATGGCGCAGTTTATACGGTAGACTCTCTTGACCAGTTCTAAGTCCTCACAAGCTTTGTCACCCAGTAGTGAATCAAGTCTTTCAGCCACAACAGAAAACATGAGATGATGCACTTTGTCTTTGACTGTCACTTTAACTCTGCATACACCTAAGCTATCTATTTTCTGTCCATTATAGTCCTTCAGTAGTACTGACTTTTTCTGTATTTTGGGCTTTTCTTTCATATTGTTAATGTCACTCATACTGATTAAGTTTGCTTTTGCCCCAGTGTCTAGTTTCAAGGTAACTAATGCTCCATTTACCTGCAGTGGGATCATCCATTTGTCCTCTTTTACTGCATTAACTGTATGTTCAGCATTGTCCATTTCTGAGGGCTGCACATTTTCTGTATCCTTTTTGATATTGTCACATGACACCATTCCTACAAAAAATGTCTCACTTAAATCAGTGTCCTTAATTACATTAACTCTTTGCCCTTTCTTAGTTTTTACTTTTGAAAAGCATTGTTTGGCAAAGTGATTCTTTCCATTACACTTTGTGCACATTTTTCCAAACGCTTGGCATTGTCTTAACTGGTGTTTGTAACCACAGCGTTTACTATTAAAAATTTCATCCTCCGATTGCTTTTCATTTCTGTTCTGCTCACGTTTCTTCCCCTTGTAGGACACAGCACCGACAGCAGCATTGTCACTCATTACAATTGCATCATTATTGATTTCACTGAAAGTCTTCACGTGCTTTCGAGCTAGCTCGCTGGCTTGGCATATTTTCACAGCATTTTCCAAATTTAGTTCGGTTTCTGTGAACAGATGTTCCCTGACTTTTTAATCATGAACACCAAACACAATCTGGTCACAAATCATGGATACTTTGAGCTCAGAGAAATTACATGTCTGTGCTTTCAGTTTCAGATCGGTTATAAAGCTATCAAAAGTCTCATTTTGCTGCTGTGTCCGAGAATAGAAGATGTATCTTTCATAGGTCTCATTCTTTTTGGGAGAGCAATGTGCATCAAATTTTTTTAGCACATCTTCTAATTTTTCTCTGTTCTCCTCTGGATTAAGTACAAATGTATTAAATACCTCTATCACCTGTGGGCCTGCAACCGTAAGCAGCAACGCTATCTTCCTTGCATCTGGCTTCATACCGAATCCGATGGCTGCAATGTAGCGTTAGAATTGTTGTTTAAAAGTCTGCCGATTGTAGTCGATATTTCCTGTGAGTTTCAAACGCTCCGGTGGCTTCAAATTCTCCATGTCCCTTTTCACAATTTTCAGCAGATCTTCACCCACTCTGGTACCATCTTATGTTCATTAATAAATAGACATTCTTATTATGAACACAGCTAGCTTTTGCTAGACACTTTATTGAGCACATGTGGACTAGGTACAGTATCTGTAGAGGCATCCATCTTGACTGCTGTCTTGTGGGTAGCCTAGTGCCTCGTGTAATGTAGTCTTAATATACATACAGCTGGGTAGTGTAGTCTTGTATACATACAGATATATACAGCTCTACACAGCTCTATGGCTCCACCTAGTGTCCACTATAGAATGACATGTTATTGATCATTACAGGGTGTGGCTGGCGAGTAAGATCGACCCTCCCCTTTATGAACTGACCAGCGCCAGTGAGTCTGTGTTTAATCGGTAATTGACAGCGCCTGCGCTGCGCCCGTGCTCTGAGGTAACGCCTCGCTCCTCGGTGTTAGCTCCTTAAGAGAGGTGTGTAGCACCTGATTTAGCGCTCCAATCACCTCCAGGGGCGATAAAAGCCAAGTTTGCAGTCAGAGGCGATAATAAGCGCCAGGCGCTAAATTATGCGCGCAGCCGATAACGGCGCCCCAAACAGGGCTATACCGAATTTCTCCCCCATGGGATCTTGGGCTTCAACAAAACCAAGTATTGTGTACAAAAGTAGAGATGTTATGCTGAACCTTTCTAAAGCGCTGGCTAGGCCGCAACTGGAGTATTGTGTCCAGTTCTGATCACCACACTTTAGGAAGGATGTGAAGGCCCTTGAGAGGGTGCAGAGGAGATCTACCGGAATGGTTTCGGGGGTGGGGGATCTTAGCTAAAAGGACAGGTAGATTTAACTGGATTTATTTTTATTACAGCAAAGGAGGTTGAGAGGTGATTTGATAGAGGGGTACACTATTATGATGGGTTTGGAAAGGGTAGGCGGGGAAAGGCTGTTCACACTAGTTGACGGTGCAAGGAATACGTGACACAGATTTAATGTTTTGGGCAAGGGATACATGGGGATGTGAGGAAAACCTTTGTTATGCAGCGAGCGTTGAGGACCTGGAACTCGCTGACAATGGAAGTGGTGGAAGCGGAGACACCCAATGCTTTCAAAGGGAGATTGTATAGGCACTTGAGGGAAATCACCTTGCAGGGCTACGGGGGTAAAGTGGGCGAATGGGACTGATTGGATTGCTCGACGGAGAGCCGGCATGGATTCGATGGGGAAACAGCCTCTTTCTGTGCCATTATTACTCTATGACTATGAATATATCTAATCACTGAGCAGATCCTTTCCTTCTCATTCTCAGTGTTTGTCTTTCACTCTGCTGCTCAATATATTCGTAATTATTGTTTACAGAAAGTCACTGAGCTCGTGGAGAAGGGAAACCGGGCGGACAGTTCCAAACTTCTCCTAAATCTTGTGATGGAGAAATGCTCTCGGGCTCGAAGAGTGATGTGGGAATCATTTGTGGAAATACGCCATGGGCTGCCAAAGTTGGACAAAATACTGATAGAAATACAAGAACTTGGTACGGTAAAATCACTCACTGCATTCAATTTCATATTCCAACAAAGCTGATTTTACTATAATATCATAGCTCTGACTTCATGAAATCTGATTGAATTAAACAGGTTCTGACCCTTTTGATCATCTGAACATCGCACAAGGTTTATCCAAAGTACCTAGTCACCTAAAAGGTTAGTAATGAAATATAGCTTTCAAACAGCACTTCTGAGAATCAGAATATTTGACTGCAGCCGTTTGTTTAGAGGTCGTTGGAATCTGAGAATCAGAGGCTCAAAGACTGCGGAAAAAGGATAAAAGTTAATTTGGATTTTCAATCTGCTGCTTAAATTGCAGTTACATTTCGCTCATATTTCTCAATTATTTGCAAATTGGCAGACTTTTATTGCTCAGGAACCTGATACATTGTGAAATCCCATACACATCTGGTAGGTTCCTGATACATTGTGAAACCCCATACATACCTGGCAGGTTCCCAATACACTGTGACACCCCATACACACCTGGCAGGATCCTGATACACTGTGAAACACCATACTCACCTGGCAGGATCCTGAAACACTGTGAAACCCCATACACACCTGGCAGGATCCTGATACACTGTGAAACACCATACTCACCTGGCAGGATCCTGATACACTGTGAAACCTCATACACACCTGGCAGGATCCTGATACACTGTGAAAACCCATACACACCTGACAGGATCCAGATATACTGTGAAACCCCATACACACCTGGCAAGATCCTGATACAATGTGAAACCCCATACACATCTGGCAGGACCCTGATACACTGTGAAACACGATACACACCTGGCAGGATCCTGATACACTGTGAAACCCCATACACATCTGGCAGGATCGTGATACACTGTGAAACCCAATACACACCTGGCAGGATCCTGATAATCTGTGAAACCCCATACACACCTGGCAGGATCCTGATACACTGATACCCCATAATCACCTGGCAGGATCCTCATACACTGAGGAACCCCATACACAACTGGAAGGAACCTGATACACTGCCAAACCTGATACAAACCTGGCAGTATCATGATAAACTTTGAAACCCACACACACCTGGTATGATCCTGATGCACTTTGAAACCCCATACACACCTGGCAGGATCCTCATACACTGCATAACCCCATACACAACTGGCAGGATTTTCATACACTATGAAACCCCATACACACCTGGCAGAATTTTGATACACTATGAAACACCATAGATTTCAGGCAGTATCCTGTTGCGCTGTGGAACCCCATACACACCTGGCTGGATCCTGATACACTGTAAAATCCCACACACACCTGGCAGGATCTTGATAGACTGTGAATCCCCATACATACCTGGCAGGACCCTGATACACTGTGAATACTAATACACACCAGGCAGGTTCTCGATACACTCTGAAACCCCATACACAACTCCAGGATCGTGACACACTGTGAATACCCATACAGGCCAGGCAGTTTCCCAATACACTGTGAAACTCCATACACAAATGCAGAATAAGAATCCATGTGGATAGATATAAAAGATAATAAAATATCAATTACACTAATAGGGGTAGCCTACAGTGAATAATAGTGAAAGGTAGGTAAAGCAAGAACTATGTAAACAAATTAGGGAAATGCGTATAAACATACATAAAAATCATGGCGGATTTCAACCACGAAATTAATTGGCCAGAAAATGTAGGTAGAGGGAATAATGAAGTGGAGATCCTAGAATGCATACTGGAATCCTTTCTAACCCAATATGTAAGAATCACGACTAGCGAGTAACATCAAGGCAATAATGACCATAATATATGCCCTTTAAGATAATAATTGAGAAGGAAATAACTATGACGAGCATCATTGTAATAGATTTGAGAAAAGCCAATTTTGAGGGTGTGAGAACAGAAATTGGGAAAAAAAAATGCAGAACTATATTGGAAAACAATGATGTAGAACAGCAATGGGAAACAATTAAAACCATACTCAGCAAGGTCCAGGAAAACATATTTCGCCAAAAAAACAAGAACAAGCTAAGCACTAATAAAAAACCATGGATAAATAAAGATATTAAGGAAAATTGAGGGTAAATAAAGAGGCATACACTGAGTGGATGGACAGAAGGGGAGAGCATGTCATGGAAGAATACGAATCATAAAATGGTTACAGCACAAGAGGCCATTCGGCCTGTAGAGCCCATGGCTGCTCTCTGCAAGAGCGCTTCAGCTATTCCCACTCCCGTCCTTTCCCCGTCACCCTGCATTATTTTTCCTGCAGGTACTTATCCAATTACCTATTGAAAACTACAATTGAATCTGCCTCCACCACCCTTTCTGGAAATGCGTTCCAGATCATAAACACTCACAGTGTAAAACAGTTTCCTCATGTTGCCTTTGGTTCTGCTGCTAATCTATTTAAATCTGTGTCAAGATAAAATCACAGGCAGTGATAGCAAAATGGCAGAAATATTAAATAATTACTTTGCTTCAGTATTTACCAGGGCGACAGAGAACGTGGACTTGACAATGGAAGATGAGATTAGAAATGATATAACCACAATTAAAATAAGGAGGAGAAATATTAAATAAACTGTTCAAACAGGGTAAAACCCCTGGTCCAGATGAATTACATCCACGCATTCTAAAATAATCTAGTGAAGAGAGAGTAGAAGCGTTATTACACATATGTAATATATTTTTAGAAAATTGTGTAATGCCAGAAAACTGGCGGATTGCTAACGTAATAACTATATTTAAGAAGGAAGATAGAATATGTCCAGGGAACTAAAGATCAGTCAGCTTAACATCGGTGGTAGAAAAAATGGCAGCCCTATATAGGGGAAAATAGAAGAATATCTAGAAACAAATAATATAATAATGAATAGTCAACATGAATTTCAATGGGGAAATTCTTTATTGACTAACCTCACTGAATGCTTTGAAGATGTAATGGAGAGAATAGACCAGGCTAATGTTGTAGATGTAACTTATCAAGATTTCCAAACTGTCTTCGATAAGATACCACATGATAGACTAATGAATATGATCAGAGAATGCGGAGTCAGTGGACAAGCAGCAGAATGGATAGTGAGCTGGCTTTAAAAGTGAAAGCAGAGAGTTGGGGTAAAGGGCAATTATTCAGAGAGGCAGAAGGTGGAAAGTGGGGTCCCACTCGGATCAATGCCGGAACCAATGTTGTTCACAATTTATATTAATGATCTAGACTTTGGAATCAAAAACACAATTTTTAAATTGGCATATAACACCAAATTTGGGTGGGGTGTGATATTCATTCCTGAGAAGGACTGCAATAAGTTGCAAGAAGTCATTAATGAACATTCAGAATGAGCGTATAATTGGCAAATGGAGTTCAACACCGATAAATGTGAGGTATTTAAGAATAATGAGGAGGTCACACAGTATTTGGAAAATAATAATCTAAATGGAGTAGAAAAGCAAAGGGATCACTTAGCACAATTGCGCAAACCACTAAAAGTAGCGATACAGTTTAATAAGGCCATAAACTAACTCTTTTTCTAAAGGCATAGTATTGAAAAGCAGAGAAGTTGTGCTAAACGTGTATCGAACCTTGGTTAGACCACACTTGGAGTACTATTTACAAATCTGGTCGACATATTATAAAAAAGGATATCGAGGCACTGGAGATAGTGCATAAATATTTACAAGGATAATACCAGGAATGCAATGTTATACCTATCAGGAAAGGATAAACAGGATGGGTCTCTTTTGTCATGAAAATAGAGGGCTGAGGGGTGATTAAACAGAGATCTTTAAAATTATTAAAGGTTTTATTAGAGTAGACATAGAGACAGTGGTTCCCAAGAACATAAGATAAGAATTACGAGCAGCAGATGGCCAGTCGGCCCCTCGAGCCTGTTCCGCCATTCAATAATATCATGGATGATCATCATCCTCAATGCAACCTTTGCACCCAATCCCCATGTCCCTTGATAACACTAGAGTCCAAAGTCTATCTATCTCAGCTTCAACACGCTCAACGATGCAGCATCCTTAATCAATTGGTAGAGAATTCCAAAGTTTCACATTCCTCTGAGTGAAGAAATTCCTCTTCATTTCAGTCTTAAATGGCCGGCCCCTTATCCAAAGTCTATACCACCTATTTCTAGGCTTTCCAGCCAGGCTAACAACCTCTCCACATCTATCCTGCCAATCCCCTTCAGAATCGTATATGTTTCAATGAGATCACCTCTCATTCTTTTAAATGCCAGAGAGTATAGGCCCAGTCTACTCAATCTTTCCTTAGAGGACAACCCTTTCATCCCAAGGATCAATCTAGTGAACCTTTGCTATACCACCACTAAGGCTTGTATGTCCTTTCTCAGGTAAGGAGACCAAAACTGTGCACAGTCCTCCAGGTGTGGGCTCACCAAAGCCCAGTACAATTGTAGTAAGAAATCCTTAGTCTTAATCTCCTAAACCTTTGCAATAAAGGCCAACATGCTTCCTGTTCTTGCATGCTTTGTTTCCTGTACGAGGACACCTAAATCCCTCTGAACACCAACATTTAAGTAGTTTTCACAATTTAAAAAAATATTCTGTTGCTCTATTCTTCCTATGAAAGTGAATAACCTCACATTTCCCCACATTATAAACCATCTGCCACCCTTTTGCCCACTCAATTAACCTCAATTATTCCTTTGCAGGCTCGCTTTGTGTCCTGCTCACAGCTTACTTTCCCACCTAGCTTTGTACCATCAGCAAACTTGGATACATTGCACTCGATCCTTCATCTAAATCATTAATATAGATTGTAAATAGCTGAGGCCCAAGCATTGATCCTTGTGGCACGAGGTACAGCCTGCCAACTGCAGAATAACCAGTTTAACTGTACTGCCTGTTTTCTGTTCGTTAGCCATTCCTTTATCGAGGCTAATTTATTACCCCCAACCCATGGGCACTTATCTTGCATAGCAAACTCTTATGTGCAACTTTTTCGAATGCCTTTTGCAAATCCAGACATATTACATCTTCTGCTTCGCTTTTATCTACCCTGCAAGATGCATCCTGAAAAATCTCTAATGAATTTGTTACACACGCTTTATCTCTGATAAAACCATGTTCACTTTACCTAATCATTATTATTTTCTAAATGACCTGTTACTGTGAAAATGGTTTCCAGCATTTACCGACAATTGATGTCAGGCTAACTGGCCTTTAGTTCCCTTTCTACTCTCTCGCACCTTTCTTGAATAGCGGGGTAACATTTGATACCTTCCAATCCGCAGGGATCGTTGTAGAATCCAGGGAATTGTGTTTCTGCTTGTGGGGAAGAGCGACATGAGAGGCGATCAAAAATATTGCCAACAAGATATCAAATACGGAATTCATTAGAAAATTCTTCACTCAGTGAGTGTTGAAAATGTGCAGCTCGCTGCCACAGACAGTGATTGAAACGAAAAGTATGAATGCAGTTAAGCGGAGGCTAGATAATGTTTTACAGATAAGTTGGCTTCAACTGCCTTCTTTGGTAGAGAATTCCACAGGTTCACCACTCTCTGGGTGAAGAAATTCCTCCTCATCTCAGTCCTAAATGGCTTACCCCTTATCCTTAGACTGTGACCCCTGGTTCTGGACTGCCCCGCCATCGGGAACATCCTTCAGGCACCTAGTCTGCCAAGTCCCGTTAGAATTTTTAAAGTTTCAATAAGATCCCCTCTCATTCTTCTAAACTTTAGCGAATATAAGACTAATCGACGCAATCGCTCTTCATACGTCATTCCTGCCATCCCAGGTATCAGTCTGGTGAATCTTCGCTGCACTCCCTCCATGGCAAGAACATCCTTCCTCAGATAAGGCGACCAAAACTGCACACAATGCGCAAGGTGTGTTCTCACCAAGGCCCTGTACAACTGCAGCAGGACATCCTTGCTCCTGCACTCGAATCCTCTCGCTATGAAAACCAACATACCATTTGACTTCTTAACCGCCTACTGCACCTGCATGCTTACCTTTAGTGACTGGTGACCAAGGACACCCAGGTTTCGTTGCACTTCCCCTTTTCCAATCTATTGCCGTTCAGATAATAATCTGTCTTCCTGTTTTTGCCACCAAAGTGGGTAACCTCGCACTTATCCACATTACACTGCATCTGCCACGCATCTGCCCAATCACCCAACCTTACCAAATCATACTGGAGTTTCTCTGCATCCTCCTCGCAGCACACACGCCCACCAAGCTTTGTCTAATATGAGTGGGGCACCTGGCTATTCAGTGTGTCCATACCACTGATATCCAATAACAGTGGGTCTCCTGGACATTCAGTCTGTCCATATCCCACTGATACCCAAAAGCAGTGCGGCTCCTGGCAATTCAATCTGTCCATATCCCACTGATATCCATTGTCCCATTTACCAGAAAATATTAGATCTAATAAGGATTTAAAACTTTTCTCGGTTATTGCTCACTTTGAAGCGAGGTTTCCATTAACTGAGATTGAATATCTGTACCCAACTCTGTTGAAGCTGAGAATTACATCTTCCAATATTATATTGAGTAGTAAAATGGTATTGAGAAGTTATTTTTATGTTAATACAACTAACATTGAGAAACACATTTGGTCTCTTCTATTTGCAGATCTTCAACAGAAACACAAGGAAAAACTTCAGGTACAAACTGAAATGCTGAGAGTGAACATCATCCAAATAAAGGAGAAGGTGAAGGTTTTCAAGCTGGTTGATCGATACGCTGAACTTTCGGTCATTTCTACTGTTCGAGATCGGACACTTGTAGAACATGAACTGCTGGCAAGAGGCCGAGACCATGAAGAGTGGAGAGAGAAACATCTCCAGAGAGAACTTGAAATAATCCGAACTGATCAATTGTTCCAGAGCAGTTTTTCCCGGAGAAAATCCAAATCTGGGAGTTCAGCAGCAGTGAGCGGAGTCGCGGGGATTGGAAAAACAACAATGGTACAAAAGATTGTTCATGACTGGGCCACTGGGAAAATATACCCAAACTTTCAATTTGTTTTCAGCTTTAACTTCCGGGATTTGAACGCTATTAGCTGTACAATAAACCTTTCGAACCTGATTCTGATTTGGTATCCTTACTTGCGAAATATTCTGGGAGAGCTCTGGAAGATCCCAGAGGGATTGCTGTTTATATTCGATGGTTTGGATGAATTCAAAGACAGCATCGATTTTGCTGACAATCGGAGAAAGACAGAACCTCAGCACATATGCACAGATCCCGAAAGTAGATGTAAAATATCTGACATTGTGTACAGTTTACTACAGCACAAGCTGCTCCCAGGATGTTCAGTGCTAGTGACCAGCCGCCCCACTGCGTTACATTTATTGGAAAAGGCTGAGATCAGTGTCTGGGCTGAAATCCTGGGATTTGTTGGTAAAGAGCGGAAGGAATATTTCAACAAGTTTTTTGAAGATCAGACTGTGGCAGAAGCTGTTGTCAAACACGTGGAGGAGAACGAGATCCTGTACACCATGTGCTACAACCCTTCCTACTGCTTGATCCTCGGTCTCTCATTGGGCCCCTTCTTTACACAAAGAGACAGGAATCAACAGCGAGTTCCCAGGACCATCACCGAAATATATTCCTACTATATCTACAACATACTGAAAAACCATGGCCGACAGATTAAAAGCCCCCATGATGTGTTACTGAAGCTTGGTGAGATGGCCTTCACAGGAGTCTCTGAGAAGAAGATTGTGTTTAGAAAAGGAGATTTGATCCAGTACAATCTGCAACCTTCGCAGTTCCTGTCTGGGTTCATGATGGAACTTTTGGAGAGAGATGAATCTGCCCAGAGCGTGGTGTACACATTCCCGCACCTCACCATCCAAGAGTTTATAGCTGCACTCGCACAATTCCTGACTCCAGATCCCGGGGACATCCGGAAAGTCCTCAACGAAGCCCACAGCATGGAAGATGGGCGATTTGAGATATTTCTCCGTTTTGTTGCTGGTCTCTCCTCCCCACAGGCAGCTCTGCCCCTGGAGGAGTTTGTGGGTCCATTTATTTGTCAAACCACCTGCCGAGTGATTGACTGGGTGAAGGAGAAGGTTGAAGGACAGATTGGAGACACAGTGAATGAAACTGGTAAAAGGAACCTCCTGAAAACATTGCACTACCTGTTTGAGTCTCAGAATACATCACTAGCTGAAGCCACAGTGGGGGCAGTGGAAAAACTTCCATTTGGAAGTTGGTACTTATCGAAAGCATTGCGACTGACCCCGATTGATTGTGCGGTCCTGTCTCATGTCATTGGATTCTGTGATACAATAAAAGAAGTCGATCTGTGGAACTGCCACATTCAGTGTGAAGGGCTCCAGTGGCTGGGACCCGTACTGCACAAATGCCGAGTGTTGGGGTATGTTTATATTTTTCTGTGACTTTTATTTCCGTTGTTGAACCGTCATTGTCTACGTTGTTTCGTTGTAAAAGAGAAAAAAACCTTCCACTTGAACCAAAGAGAGGCAGAATCATAAAAACTTTAAAAAGAAACAACAGGATGAGGTAAAATTCCAAGGTGGAAAATGAGAATGGAGCCTTTGCTTACAGGTAGTGATATTGCAATACATACCAGCGACTGTAAGTATTTGATCAGGAAGTTATGGTTAAACATTTACCAATAATTTACCATATCAGTTGTAAACTGTACAGAGAACAGGAGGGAAAATAAAGCCAGTGTATCATGATGTATAAATGCCTTCCGGCGGCGAGGGCAACATTTAATGATTTAGAAATCGGATTTTTCCAGGTCTTCTTCCCAATATTGTTCACTATATTACAAAAGCAGACTTTGTTTTGAAAACTCCAAAACTTCCCATTTGCCCGCTTATATCCCAGGATACTGACACACATCGAACAACCAGCAGGAAATTTAAAAGAATCCGTACCACCAGCTGCTTTTTCGCACATAGTTGAAGGTTTCCGGTAAAATTACCGGTAATTGACACAGGATGCGAGGAAATCACGGAAATTCCATCAAAATATAGCGATAGTCACACATGAAATGCATGTAGATCCAATTTAACGTGGAATAATGTGAGAGAGTCCCCTCCCCTATAAAGTAGAAGTACAGGGACATTTTATAACTGGACAGAATAAACTCTCCTTGTTAAATTAGTCCCAAGGGACGGATTTTATAGCTACTGTTAGTGCCGTTATTCAATATAACTCACCCCGAAATTAATATGATGCTTGGAGTATAAAGTACAGGGAATCACTGTTTATCATTTAATATGGGGAAAATCACCCCATTCCCATAAAATTCAGGATTTAAGGAGCAGAAATAAATGCGACAATTTCCCTAAATTTCACTGCTCTCAGGAGGGTAATTCTGATAATCAGGGAATGAGGGACATTTAAAGGCTTCACAAAGGCAGCACATAATTCAACTAATACATTTACTCATAGTCCCTGAATATATGGGGAGCTGGACAAAGTGAGATTCATTGTCAATGACAGGAATATCTGGTCATTAGTCATAGAATATTTACAGCACAGAAGGAGGCCATTCGGCCTATTGATCCCGAGCAGGTTCTCTGCAAGAGCACTTCAGCTAGTCCCACTCCCTCGCCCATTGCCCATAGCCCTGCAATTTGTTTTCCTTCAGGTACTTATCCAATTCCCCTTGGAATGAGTTGACTGAATCTGCATCCACCACCCTCTGAGGCAGTGCATCCCAGAGCCTAGCCACTCGCTGCGTTAAAACATTTTTCCTCATATGGCCTTTGGTACTGTTGGCAATCACTTTGAACCTGTGTCTTCCAGTTCTCGACCCTTCCAGTTTCTATGTACTGTGTAAAGAGCCCTCCTGATTTTGAATAACTCTATCAAATCTCCTCTCAGACTTCTGTGATCTAAGCAGAGCAGCCCCAGCTTCTGTATTCTATCCACGTAACTGAAGTCCCTCATCCCTGGAATCAATTTCGTAAATCTATTCTGCACCCTCTCTAAGGCCTTCGCATCCTTCCTAAAGTATGGTGCCCAGAATTGGAAACAATACTCCAGTTGAGGCCGAACCGTTGTTTTATAAATGTTCATCATAATTTCCTTGATTTTGTACACTCTGCCCCTATTTATGGAGCCCAGGATCCAGTATGCATTTTAAACCGCTTTCTAAACCTTCCCTGACACTTTCAACGATTTGTACACATATATCCTATGTCTCTCTGTTCATGCACCCCCTTTCGAATCCTACCCTTTATTTATAAGAACATAAGAACATAAGAAGTAGGAGCACGAGTAGGCCATACTGCCCCTCGGGCCTGCTCCGCCATTCAATAGGATCATGGCTGATCCAGATCTAGGCTCACGGCCACTTTCCTGCCCTCTCCCCGTAACACCTAATTCCCTTATCTGCTAGGAAACTGTCTATCTCCGATTTAAATTTATTTAATGTTGCAGCTTCCACAGCTCTCTGGGGTAGCAAATTCCATAGAAGTGTCTCCTCATCTCAGTTTTGAAAGGGCAGCCTCTTATTCTAAGATTATGCCCCCTAGTTCTCTGCCCACTCGCTTAGCCTGTCTATGTCCTTTTGCATGTTTTTTATGTCCTCCTCACTCACTGCTTTCCCTCCCATCTTTGTAACGTTGGCAAACTTGAATATGTTGCACTCGGTCCCTTCCTCCAAATCGTTAATATAGATTGTAAAGAGTTGGGGGTCCCAGCACTGACCCCTGTGGAACACCACTAGTTATTGATTGCTAGCCCGAGAACGAACCATTTATCCCAACTCTTTGTTTTCTGTTAGATAGCCAATCTTCCACCCATGCCAGTATATTACCCCCAATCCCGGGATTTTTTATCTTAATCAGTAATCTTTTGCGTGGATCCTTGTCAAATGCCTTTTGGAAGTCCAAATACACTATATCCACTGGTTCCACTTCATCCACCCTGTAGGTTACGTCCTCAAAGAATTCGAGCAAATTTGTCAAACATGACTTCCCATTCATAAAACCATGCTGACACTGTCCTATTAAATTATGTTTATCCAAATGCTCTGTTATTGTTTCCTTAATAATGGACTCCAACATTTTACCAACCACAGATGTTAGGCTAACTGGCCTATAGTTTCCAGTTTTATGGCTACTTCCCTTCTTAAAGAAGAGTGTTACATTAGCAGTTTTCCAATCTGCTGGGACCTTTCCTGAGTCCAGGGAGTTTTGGAAAATAATCACCAATGCATCCACAATCCCTACCGCAACTTCTCTCAAGACCCTAGGATGTAGGCCATCAGGTCCGGGGGATTTATCCGCCTTAAGTCCCATTATTTTACCGAGTACCATCTCCTTAGTGATTTTAAACATGTTTAGCTCCTCCCCCCCCACATTGCCCCCTGTTTGTCCAGTGTTGGGATGTTTTTAGTGTCCTCTACTGTAAAGACTGATACAAAATATTTGTTCAGCGTCTTTGCCATCTCCATGTTCCCCACCACTAGTTTCCCCGTCTCATCCTCTAAGGGACAAACGTTCACTTTAGCCAGCCTTTTTCTTTTTATATTGCTGTAGAAACTCTTGCTCTCTGTTTTTATATTTTTTGCTAGTTTACTTTCAGAATCTATCTTCCCTTTCTTAATTAATCTTTTAGTTATTGTTTGCTTGCTTTTAAATGCTTCAATATCCTCTATTCTCCCACTAGATTTGGCTACTTTATATGCCCTTGTTTTCAGTCGGACACTATCCTTTGTTACTTTACTAAGCCGTGGATGGCTGTCTTTTCTTTTATCCCCTTTTTCCTCAGTGGAATATATTTATCTTGAAAGATGTGAAATATCTCCTTGAATGTAGACCACTGCTCCTGTACCGTCGTACACATTAATCTTTCTTCCCAGTCCACTTTAGTCAATTCTACTCTCATATCTTCATAGTCTCCTTTATGTAAGCTCAGTACGCTGGTTTGAGATGCAACTCTCTCAACCTCAAACTGAATTTGGAATTCAACCATATTATGGTCACTCATTCCAAGGGGATCCTTTACTAGGACATTTTTTATTAATCCTGTCTCATTACACAGGGCCAGATCTAAGATTGACTGCCCCCTGGTTGGTTCAGTTACATACTGCTCAAGGAACCCATCCCTAATACACTCTATGAACTCTTCCTCAATGCTGCCATGCCCAATTTGATTAGTCCAGTCAATATGAAAGTTAAAATCCCCCATGATTATAGTTGTACCCTTATTACAAGCCCCAACTAATTCCTGATTTATACTCTGACCAACAGAGTTGCAACTGTTAGGAGGCCTATAGACTACACCAACTAATGACTTTTTCCCCTTATTATTCCTTATCTCCACCCAAACTGTTTCACTATCCTGATCCTTTGACCCAATATCATTTCTGACTATTGCAGTGATTCCATCCTTGATTAACATAGCAACCACATCTCCCTTTCCTTCCTGTCTGTCCTTCCTTATTGTCAAATACCCTTGTATGTTTAGTTCCCAGTCATGATCATCTTTCAGGCATGTTTCCGTAATGGCCACCAGATCGTACCCATGTGTAGTTATTTGTACCGTCAACTCGTCTATTTTGTTACGAATGCTGCGTGCATTCAGATAAAGATCTTTCAAATATGTTTTCTGACAATTTATTCCTGCTTTTACCCCTTTTCCCACTTTACCATTATACATTCTGTCACTTCCTGACATGCTCTTGTTTTTAATTTCCCCGCTGCTACCTTGCTCTATTGCCTTCTCCGCTGTCATTTTTATTTTTCGCTCTCTTAATACCTCCCCCCCACTAATTAGTTTAAAGCCCTCTCTACAGCCCTAGTTATTCGGTTCGCCAGGATTCTAGTCCCAGCACTGGCCAAGTGAAGTCTGTCTCAATGGAACAGCTCCCTCTTGTCCCAGTACTGATGCCAATGTCCCAAGAAGCAAAACCCATTTCTCCCACACCAGTCTTTGAGCCACGCATTTAACTCTCTAATTTTATTTACCCCAGCCAAATTTGCACGTGGCTCAGGTAGTAATCCAGAGATTATTACCCTTGTGGTTCTGCTTTTTAATTTGGCCCCTAGCTGCTCAAACTCCCTCAGCAGAACCTCTTTCCTTGTCCTATCTATGTCATTGGTACCAACATGGACCACGAGAACTGGATCCTCCCCCTCCCACTCCAAGTTTCTCTCCAGCCCAGAGGAGATGTCCTTAACCCTGGCACTCGGCAGGCAACACAGCCTTCGAGACTCTCGCTCCCGGCTGCAAAGAACCCTATCTATCCCCCTAACGATACCATCCCCTACCACTACAACATTTCTTTTAACACCCCCCACCTGAATGGCCCCCCGCTTCACGGTGCTGTGGCTAGGTTGCTCATCCTCCCCGCAGTCCCCGCTCCCATCCTCACAGAGAGTAAGAGCCTCAAACCTGTTGGACAAGAGCAAAGGCTGCGGCTCCTCCAACACTACCTCCTGGATCCTCATACCTGCGTCACTCATAGTCACACCCTCCTGTCCCTGACCACGGACTACATCTGAATTAATTAATCTAATTGGTGTGATATATCCTATCCTCGTTCTTCCTATCAAAATGCATTATTTCGCAATTTTCTACATTAAATTTCATCTGCCACGTGTCCACCCAATTCAGCAGCCTGTCTATGTTCTCTTGAAGTCTATCACTATCCATCACACTATTCACTATACTTCCAAGTTTTGTGTCATCTGCACATATTGAAATTGTGGTCAGTACTCCCAAGTCCAAGTCATTATTATATATCAAGAAAAGCAGTTGTCCTAATACCAACCCTTGGAGAACACAACTGTATTCTTTCCTCCAGTCCGAAAAACAACCGTTCACCACTACTCTCTGTTGCCTATCTCTCGTGAAATTTCATATCCATGCTACCACTGTCCCTTTTATTCCATGCGCATTAATTTTACTGGCAAGCCTATTATGTGGCACTTTATCAAATGCCTTTTAAATGTCTATATACACGACGTCAACCGCATTGCCCTTAGCAACCCTCTCTGTTACCTTAACAAAATGCTTGATCAAGGTAGTTAAGCACGATTTGCAATTAACAAATCATTTCCTTAATGAATCCCCACTTATCCAAGTGACTGTTAACATTGTCCCTGATTACTGTTTCCAACAGCTTCGCCACTACTGAGGTTAAACTGACTGGTCTGTAGTTGCTGGGTTTATTCTTGCACCCTTTTTTGAACAAGGGTGAAACATTTGTAATTATCCAGTCATCTGGCACCACCCCTGTATCTATGGTGGATGGGAAGATTATGGCGAATATCTCCGCGATTTCTTCCTTCACTTCCTTCAGCATCCTAGGATGCGTCCGATCCACTCCTGGTGACATACCAACTTTAAGGTCAGATAGCCTTTCTAGTACCACCTCTTTATCAATTTGTTATCTCAACCAGTATCTCCACTACCTCCTGTTTCACTATGGCTTTGGCAGCATCTTCTTCCTTGGTGAATACAGATGCGGAGTACTCATTTACTACCTCAGCCATTCGCTCTGCCTTCCTGCGGAAGTCTCAATTTTGGTCCCTAATCGACCCCACCCCTCCTCTTACTACCTATTTATTATGTATATGCCTATGGAAGACATTTGAATTTCCTGAAGTTTTTTCAGTTTTTCCTGCAATATCCAAGAAAGAACATTCAGATCCGGGTTTGATTCAGTTTGTTTTTCACTTTCTGTTTGTTCTTAGACTGAGTAATAATAAACTGGGAGATTCAGGAGTGAAACTACTGTCTGCAGCTCTGAGGAACCAGGACTGTAAAATACAGGAACTGTGGTAATTATCAGACTCTTTGAATTTGTGTTTATAACAACTGCACCTCCAGATATCTAACACTGTATAATATTATTATTATCAGAAATAGTTATTCATAAACACTGGGGATTTGGAAGGAATCCTTTTTGATAAAGATCTCTTTCTTTGTCTCCCCTTTGATCACCCTCTCTGATTCCAGTCTAGATGAAAACGATCTAACAGATTCCTGTACCGCGGGTCTCGCTTCCGCTCTTGGTACAAACTGGTCGCTGATTATTCTGAACCTGGGTAGTAATAAACTGGGAGATTCAGGAGTGAAACAACTGTCTGTGGCCCTGAGGAACCCACAGTGTAAAATACAGAAACTGCAGTAAGTACACGAATGTGTGAGATTGTGTTTATAACAACTGGATATCTGACACTGTACATTAATATTGGTATCAGTAACAGTGTTATTAATAAACACTTGGGATTTACTCTGATTTATGTTCTTTCTCACTCTCTCTGATCTCCAGGCTGGATAAAAACGATCTCACAGAATCTTGTGCCGAGGATCTCGCCTTTGCTCTCAGTACAAACCGGTCACTGAACGTTCTGAACCTAAACAATAATAAACTGGGCGATTCAGGAGTGAAGCTACTGTCTGCGGCTCTGAGGAACCCGGACTGTAAACTACAGGAGCTACAGTAAGTACCCGACTGTGTGAAATTGTGTTTATAATAACTGGATGTCTAAGAGTGTACATTTATATTAGTATCAGTAATAGAGTTATATTAAACACTTGGGAGTTAGTCTGATTCCTATTATTTCTCTCTCTCTGTTTGCTAGTCTGGGTGCTGTCGGTCTCACAGATTCTGGTACCAAGGATCTCGTCTCTGCTCTCAGTACAAACCACTCACTGACTGTTTTGAGCCTGGATTCAAACTCCTTCACAGACCGATCTGTCCTCCCTCTCTGCCTCCTCATACGGGACCGCGGTAATCTGGAGCGGATCGGGTGAGATTTTTAATGTTTAATTTATTAAATAAATTTTAAATGTTTTAGTTAATTATAGGTAATATGTTTCTGTAATTATTGTTGAAATATTAACCCCAATCTCCCTGTTATTTACACTGTTACGCAACATGTTTATTTCCTGTTTAATCTTTAATCTTTTTCAGGCTGGCGTGGAATATGTTCAATAAATTAGGAAAGCGACTCCTGGAGGCACTGCGTGAATGCAGACCTGGACAGATTGTGGAAATAAATCATTTCAATGCATGGGATATGAATACATGACTATTTTTGGCCGATTTTCTGCCCCTCCACTTTAAGCGGCCGTGCAGCGGTTTTAATCCTATCAGCCCTTTTAAGTGTTTCCAGCTCGAGCAGTCACCCAGTGTGAGTTCAGAGGCCCAGCCACAGGGTCACGAGACTCAGCCGCCCGGGACCACAGCGCTGCTTCTGCAGGATATCCGGGGCAGAATGTTCCCCAATTGGGCACTGGGGAAAGGCACAGAGAGGAAGGGCCCAGGTTGGGGCTCAGTCTGGGCTGCAGCGGGACACTGACTATTGCACTCAGTATTCCTGGGTGTCTCTCCCAAAGAGGTTTAGGACTCTATAACAAGTGTCCCTGTGTACAGCATGTGTCTCTCCCAGTAAGGAGTCAGTTTCTGTATCAAGTGTCCCTGTGGACAGTGTGTGTGTCTCCCAGTGCGGAGTCAGTTTCTGTACCAAGTGTCCCTGTGTACAGTGTGTGCCTCTCCCAGTGCGGAGTCAGACTCTGTAACAAGTGCCCCTGTGTACAGTGTGTCTCTCCCAGTGAGGAGCCAGACACTGTAACAAGTGTGCCTGTATACAGTGTATGTCTCTCCCTTTGAGGAATCGGATTTGTAATAAGTGTCCCTGTTTACAGTGTGTGTCTCTCCCAGTGAGGAGTCAGACTCTGTACCAAGTGTCCCTGTGGACAGTGTGTGTCTCTCCCAGTGAGGAGTCAGACTCTGTAACAAGTGTCCCTGTGTACAGTGTGTGTCTCTCCCAGTGAGGAGTCAGACTCCGTACCAAGTGTCCCTGTGTACAGTGTGTGTCTCACCCAGTGAGGAGTCGGGCTGTGTAACAAGTGTCCCTGTTTACAGTGTGTGTCTCCCAGTGAGGAGTCGGACTCTGTAACAAGTGTCCCTGTGTACAATGTGTGTCTCTCCCCGTGAGGAGTCGGACTCTGGAACAAGTGTCCCTGTGTACAGTGTGTGTCTCCCAGTGAGGAGTCGGACTCTGTAACAAGTGTCCCTGTGTACAGTGTGTGTCTCTCCCCGTGAGGAGTCGGACTCTGGAACAAGTGTCCCTGTGTACTGTGTGTGTGTCTCTCCCAGTGAGGAGTCAGACTCTGTAACAAGTGTCCCTGTGTACAGTGTGTCTCTCTCCCAGTGAGGAGTCAGACTCTGTACCAAGTGTCCCTGTGTACAGTGTGTGTCTCTCCCAGTGAGGAGTCGGACTCTGTAACAAGTGTCCCTGTGTACAGTGTGTGTCTCTCCCAGTGATGAGTCGGACTCTGTAACAAGTGTCCGTGTGTACAGTGTGTGTCTCTCCCAGTGAGGAGTCAGACTCTGTAACAAGTGTCCCTGTGTACAGTGTGTGTCTCTCCCAGTGAGGAGTCAGACTCTGTAACAAGTGTCCCTGTGTACAGTGTGTGTCTCTGCCAGTGAGGAGTCAGACTCTGTAACACGTGCCCCTGTGTACACTGTCTGTCTCCCCCAGTGAGGAGTCGGACTGTGTAACAAGTGTCCCTGTGTACAATGCGTGACTCTTCCAGGCAGGAGTCGGACTCTGCAACTAGTATCCCTGACATGCTCCGAGATCTCTGCACTCCTACAATTCTGGTTTCTTGGGCATCCCCAATTTCCATCACGCCACCATTCCCGGTCATCCCTTCATCAGCCTAGGCCCTAAGATCTGTCCCTAAACCTGTCTATCTCTATCTCTTTTGTCCTTTAAAATGCTCTACCTACCTCATTGAGCAAGCTTTTGGTCAACTGTCTTAATATGCCCTTTTGTGGTGCAGTGTCTATTTTTGTCTGATAAAGCTCCTTAGGGTGTTTTACTATGTAAATGCGAGTTATTGTTCCTGTGTTAATCAAATTCCACTGCATACTTCAGCTTGGGCCTAATATCGTTATTTAAAAAAAATGCTTCTATAAGATATTGAATAAAAATTATTGAAACCTGAATGCCAACTCCTCCAAATGGCATTATAGACGCGATGGGTGCATCCATTGAACCGAGCGGCTTTTACTCGGGAGGCTGGATACAAAATTTATGCAAAATGATGAGACAGACTTTGAGCAAAAATCTCAGCTGAAATTCCACAAAATGGCCGCTGCATACATAATACAAGGTCGCCGTCATGAGCCTGCTGTGAAATTGCTGCCATGAACCAGCACAGGCAAGATGGGCCGAATGGCCTCCTCTGCTGTATCATTTTAAAACTTGCAGCAAAACGGCCAGCATTGATCCTACAGCAAAATGCCCAACTGACTAAGTAAAAAAATAATGTTCCTCATCTCCCCCCACCCCCCTCCCCACCTACGGCCTCTCTACAAATTAATTCCAAATGACTGGGATAGAGGGGGGAATGGGACTGACTGGATTGCTCTACAGGGAGCCCACACGGACTCGATGGGCCGAATGGCCTCCTCCTGTGTCGTTATGGCACTATGACTCTATGACTATTACTCTGTTCTCTGGTGACTGACCCTCCGACCAGTGGAAACACTTTCTCAATATTTACTCTATGAAAACACCTCAAATGCCTGCACTGTCCCCTCAAAGTTGTTGCATCACCCCGAAACAAGCATCAGTCTCCTCTGGCAGAGGACCGGGTCTCAAGCACCCTGCTACATCTTTCAAATTCCTTCCTCCCAACACATACCCCCAACCCCAAGCTTAGAGCCGTTGGCTCTGGTGGCCTATGCCATGACGTAGTTCGGTTCAGGGAGGGTATTTCTGTTCCCATGAGCTATTCCCACCCAGTGCTCCATCTCAAACTAGGCCTGCAGTGACCAACCATCGGGTAACTCGGGCAATTATTCTTTGTTGGACCGCATCCATTTGAGGGATGCGTGATCGCTCGCTTGGAGATACTGGTGTCTCAGTAGGTAATCAATAAAGGTCATTTTGTGGGGCCACTCAGGTAGTAAAATCTGGAGTAAATCATCGGCACTAACTGATGATACCTTAAAAGGCTCTGACTTGCTTCTTACTCCCCGGTCATGGACAGGCTTCTATAGCTTCCACTTTGTTTACCTGCGGTTTCACCAGTGATCCAGACGTGGCTAACTAAAGAAGTTATGGATAGCTTTAGAATGTTGTAAAGAATAATAGTTAGATTGAGGTTTGCGAGAGCTTTAGAAACGAGCAAAGTATTATAGAATGGTTGCAGCACAGAAGAAGGTGATTCGGCCCATCGAGCCCCTGCCGATTCTCTGCATGAGTACTTCAGATAGCCCCACTCCCCCGGAATTTCCCTGTAGACCAGCAATTTCTTTCCTTCAGGTACATACGCAATTAATTTTGAAAGCCACTATTGAATCGGCCTCCACCACCCTCTCAGGCAGTGCATTCCAGATCATTACCCCTCATTGCGTCAAAAAGTATTTCCTCATGTCACCTTTCATTTTTCTGACATTCACCTTAAATCTGTGTCCTCTGATTCTCGACCCTTCCGACAAGGGGAACAATGTATCTCTAGCTACAGTATCTAGACCCCTCATGATTTCAAGCAAATCTATGTAATCTTCTCTCAACCTTCTTTGTGCTACGGAGAATAATCACAGCTTTCCAGTCTATCCACATAACTGAATTCCTCATCCCTGGAACCATTCTTGTAAATCATTTCTGCACACTCTCTAAGGCCTTCGCACCCTTCCTCAAGTGCGGTGCCCAGAATTGGACACAATACTCCAGTTGAACTCGAACAAGTGTTTCATAAAGGTTCATCATAACTTTCTTGCTTTTAAGAACATAAGAACATAACAAATAAGAGCAGGAGTAGGCTATTTGGCCCATCGAGTCTGCGCCGCCATTTAATGAGTTCATGGCTGAGCTAATCTTGGTCTCTGCTCCATTTCCCTGCCCGCTCCCTATAACCCATCACTCCCTTATTGTTCAAAAATCTGTCTATCTCCACCTTAAATGTATTTAATGATCCAGCCTCCACAGCTCTCTGGGGTAGAGAATTCCATAGATTTACGACCATCTGAGAGAAAAAAATCCTCCTCCTCTCAGCTTTAAATGGGCGACCCCTTATTCTGAAACTCTGCCCCCTAGTTCTAGATTCCCCCATGAGGGGAAAGCTCTTCTCTGCATCTACCTTGTTGAGCCCCCTCAGTTTTTTATATGTTTCAATAAGATGACATCTCATTCATCTAAACTCCAATAGGTATTGCCCCAACCTGCTCAACCTTTCTTTATAAGTCAACCTCTTCCTCTCAGGAACCAATCTCGTGAACCTTCTCTGAACTGCCTCCAATGCAAGTATATCCCTCTTTAAATAATTAGATAAAAACTGTACACAGTGCTCCAAGTGTGGTCTCACCAATACATTGTACAGTTGTAGCAGGACTTCCCTGTTATTATACACCAGTCCCCTTGCAATGAAAGCCAACATTCCATTTATCTTCCTGATTACGTGCTGCACCTGCATGCTAAATCTTTCTGTTTCATGCACAATGATCCCCAGGTCCCACTGTACTGCAGAATTTTGTAACCTCTCTCCATTTAAATAATAATTTGCTTTTTAATTTTTCTTACCAAAGTGGATAACCTCACACTTTCCCACATTTTATACTCCATCTGCCAAATATTTGCTTACTCACTTAGTCTGTCCATATCACTTTGCAGGTTATTTGTGCCCTATTCAAAACCTGCTTACCCACCTATCAGCAAATTTGGCTACATTACACTTGGTCCCTTCATCCAGGTCATTAATGTAGACTGTAAAGGGTTGAAAACCCAGCAATTATCCCTGTGGCACCCCACTAGTTACCGTTTGACAACCGTAAACTGACCCATTCATCCTGACTCTCTGGTTTCTGTTAGTTACCAATCCATTATCCATGCTAATATATTACCCCCAACCCCGTGAGCTGTTATCTTGTGCAGTAACCTATTATGTGGCACCTTATTGAGTGTCTTCTGGAAATCGAAATGCACCCTCACCACTGTTTCCCCTTTATCCACCCTGTTCGTTACATCCTCAAAGAACTCCAGCAATTTTGTCAAACATGATTTCCCTTTCATAAAACCATGCTGACTCTGCTTGACTGTATTATGATTTTCTAAATGCCCTGCTACTGCTTCCTTAATAATGGACTCCAGCATTTGCCCATTGACAGATGTTAGGCTAACTGGTCTATAGTTTCCTGCTTTCTGTCTCTCTCCTTTCTTAAATAGGGTGGTTACATTTGCGGTTTCCCAATCCACTGGGACCTCTCCAGAATCCAGGGAATTTTGATAGTTTGCAACAAATTAATCCATTATCTCTGCAGCCACTTGTTTTAAGACCCTAGGATGCAGGTCATCAGGTCCACAGGACTTGTCCATCTTTAGTCCCATTATTTTTCCGTGTTCTTTTTCTTTAGTGGTCGTGATTGATTTAAGCTCCTCCCTCCCTATAGCTCCTTGATTATGTGTTGTTGGGATGGTTTTAGTGTCTTCTACCGTGAAGACTGATACCAAATATTTGTTCAAACTCTCTGCCATTTCCCTGTCCTCATTATTAATTCCCTGGTCACATCCTCTAAGGGACCAACGTTTACTTTAGCTACTTTCTTCCTTTTTATACACCTGTAGAACCTCTTACTATCTGTTTTTTTTATTTCTTGCTAGTTTACTCTCATAATCCATCTTCTCTCTCTTTATTATATTTTTAGTCGTCATTTGCTGGTTTAAAAAAATACCAATCCTCTGAATTTCCTCTAATCCTGGCAACATTGTATGCGTTCGTTTTCAATTTGATACCATCCTTTACTTCCTAAGTTTGCCACGGCTGGTGCTCCCTTCTCTTAAAGTCTGTCCTTCTCACTGGAATATAGTTTTGTAGAGCGTTACAAAATATCTTTTTAAATGTCTGCCATGGCTTATCAACCGTTTTACCCTTTAATCTATTTTCCCAGTCCACTTCAGCCAACTCTGCCTTCATAACTTTGTAATTGCCTTTATTTAAGATCAGGACACTGGTTTGAGACACAACTTTCTCTCCCTCCAATTGAATTTGAAATTCAACCATGCTATGATCACTCTTTCCTAGAGGCTCCTTTACTATGAGATCATATAATAATCCTATCTCATTAAGCTGTACCAGATCTAAGATAGCCTGCTCCCTGGTTGCTTCCACAATGTGTTGTTCTAGGAATCCATCCCAAAGACATTCTATGAACTCTTCCTCGAGGCTACCTTAGCCAATTTGATTTGTCCAATCAATATGAAGATTAAAGTCGCCCATGATTCTGGCTATACCTTTCTTAAAAACCTCCATTATTTCTTGATTTATACTCTATACATAAGTTTAGCTAGCTTTAGGGGGGCGATAGACTATGCCCACCAGTGACTTATTTCCCTTATAATTTCTTACCTCCACCCAAACTGATTCTACGGCCTAGAAATTGAGTTTTGGTCTTGCCAGGGCTGTAGCGCCAGAAAGTTTGCGCCAGCGGTAATGCAGCAGCGCGCGATGAAAATTCGGGTGCGCCGGGCCCATACGGTGGCGGGCGCTAAAACCCTCCTTTAGCGCCTCAAAACGGGCGTGCACTTGGGTTTCCCGGCGCTATTCCCCCGCTGCGGCACCCGATGCGGTGCGGCAGGCGGGGGAACTGCAGGCCTCCTCCTGCTGTTAAGGAGGAGCTGCCTGCAGCCGACAACTGTCCGGCGGATTGACCCGACATCTGAGCCCGGCACCTCGGGGAAGTGCCGGGCTCGCATCAGACACTGATCAGGGCCGCGGGGGGGGAATGCAGGAGTCCGGGAAGGGAGGTGCGGGCAGGCGGCCGCCGGGAACGCGGCCGGCCGCCGCTCCACCTTTATGCGCCGGCGCACACTGGGGAAGACTCTGTTGCTAGAGTCTTAGTTGCGCCTGCCACGGGCGAGGCGGGCGCAACTGAATTTCGGCTTGGGGCCGGGTTACCACAGCAACCGGGATGCTGCGCACACCGATGACATCATCGGTGCCGGCGCAGCGCTACCGGTGCAACGCCGATTTAGGGCCACGGGGAATTTCTCAACTGGCCATAACTCCGGCGCTAGGCCCTCTAGCGCCTCAAATGCGGCGCTAAGCCTACCGAATTTCTAGGCCTACATCTTGCTCTTCCGAGCCAATATCATTTCTCACTATGGCACTGATCTCATCCTTTATTAACAGAGCTACCCCAGCTCCTTTCCCTTTCTATCTATCCTTCGGAAATGTTAAATAACTCAGAATATTCAGTTCCCAGCCTTGGTCACCGTGCAGCCACGACTCTGTAATAGCTATCAGATCATACCCATTTATATCTATTTGTGCCGTCAACTCATCTATCTTGTTATGAATGCTACATGCATTCAGATAAAGAGCATTTAATTTTGCCTTTTTACTATTTTTCCGTGCTTTGACCCACTTTCTGATGCACTCTTTTTCTTTTACATTCTGTTCCTTCCTGTCACACTCTGGTTACCCCCATCACTACCCTGCTCTTTGGCCTTCTCCTTTCTCTTTGACTTTTTATATAACCGGTCTCCTGAGCACCCCCCCCGCCATTATTTAGTTTAAAGCACTTTCAACAGACCCAGTTATTCGTTTCGCCAGTAAACTTGTCCCAGCTTGGTTCAAGTGAAGCCCATCACAATGGAACAGCTCTCCCTTACCCCAGTACTGATGCCAGTGCCCCATGAATTTAAACCCATATCTCCCACACCAGCCTTTGAGCCATACGTTCATCTGTCTGATCATATTTACCCTAGGACAATTTGCTCGTGGCTCAGGTAGTAATCCAGAGATTATTACCTTTGTAGTTCTCCTTTTTAATTTACCCCTAGCTGCTCATACTCCCTCAGCAGAACCACTTTCTCTGTTCTACTTCTGTCATTTGTACCAACGTGGACCACGACAACTGGATGTTTCCCCTCCCACTCCAAGTTTCTCTCCAGCCCAGATGAGATTTCCTTAACCCTGGCACCGGGCAGGCAACACAGCCTTCGGGACTCATGCTCTCGGTTGCAGAGAGCACTATCTATCCCCCTAACTATACTGTCCCCTACCATTACCAAATTTATTTTTACTCCAGCTACTTGAATGGCCCCCTGTACCACGGTGCTGTGGTCAGTTTGCTCATCCTCCCTACAGTCCCTGCTCTCGTCCACACAGAAAATAACTACCTCATACCTGTTGGACAAGTGCAAGGGCTGAGGCTCTTCCAGTGCCTCCCTCTGGATCCCCATTCCTGCCTCACTCGTAGTTATACCCTCATGGCCCTGATCACGGACCAAATTTGCATTATTTAACTTAAGTGGTGAGAATGCTGTGGTAAACCACTTTTATCGTTCACTATCGTTACACTATGGTTATCACTGTTTATATCGTTACACTATGGTTATCACTGTTTACACTGTTGTATCACTACACAAGGTCACCTCTTTCCACGCTGTTATACCTGGGCTGACCACAGCTGACTCCGCCCATGGCTCCGCCTGCTTGCCCAGGTATAAATGTGGTCGACTGGCTGGTATTCCTCCTTGTTGGATCCGATCACCCACGAGGGTGGGCTCTGTTATTTAGCCAATAAAAACCTATAGTTACTAACTTAACTCGTCGCTTTTCATGAACTGAATTGATAGGTATATCAAATGCCTCCTGGAATACAGTGTCCAGGTAACTCTGCCCCTCCCTGATGTACTGCAGCGTCTGAAGCTTGGAATCCAGCTCATCAACTCTGATCCAAAGTTTCTCGAGCCGCCAACACTTACTGCAGATTTGGTCGCTGTGGTCACAATGCTGTCCACCAGCTCCCACATGCAACAGCTTTTGTACTCTATGCTTCTATTTCTGAAGCATAGGATCCGGTATGCGTTTTTTACCACTTTCTCAAACAGCTCTGAAACTTTCAACAATTTTTGCACATACACCCCCAGGTCTCTGTTCGTTCACCCCTTTAAAATTGTACCCTTTAGTTTATAATGACTCCCCTCATTCTTCCTACCAAAATGTATCACTTCGCATTTTTCTCCGTTAAATTTCTTCTGCCACGAGTCCGTCCATTCCACCGGACTGTCTATGTCTTCTTGAAATCTATCACTATCCTACTAAATGCGCACTATACTTCCAAGTTTTGTGTCATCTGCCAATTTTAAAATTGTGCCCTGTACACCCAAGTCCAAGTCATTAACATGTATCAAGAAAAGCAGTGGTCCTAGTACTGACACCTGGAGAATGCCAAGGTGGACCTCCCTCCAATCCAAAAACAACTGTTCACCACTACTCTCTGTTTACTGGCACTTAGCCAATTTCGTATCCATGCTGCCACTGTCCCTTTTATTTCACGGGCTTCAACTTTGCTGGCAAGCTTATTATGTGGCAGTTTATCAAACGCATTTTGGAAGTCCATGTACTCCACATTAAAACGTATCTGCAAATTCTGAAATTGTGTCCTGTACACCCAAGTCCAAGTCAGTAATATATATCAATTAAAGCAGTGGTCCTACTACTGGCCCCTGGGGAACACCACTGGATATGTTCATCCAGTCCAATAACCAACGGCTCACCACTACTCTCTATTTGCTGTCACGTAGCCAATTTCGTATCCATGCTGCCACTGTCCCTTTTATTCCATGCACTTTAAATTCGCTGGCAATCCTGCTATGTGGCACTTTATCAATTGCCTTTTGGACGTCCATGTACACCACATCAACTGAATTGCTCGCATCAACGTGAATGGACGGATACCATCAATGGATTGGGAAAGTGAATGGAAAGATACCATCAATGGATTGCAAAGTGAATGGAGAGCTACCATCAATGGATTGGGAACGTGAATGAAGAGGTACCATCAATGGATTGGGAACGTGAATGAACAGACACCATTACTGTATTGGGAAAGTGAATGGGCAGATACCATCAATAGATTGGGAAAGGTAATGAAGGGATCCATGAATCGAATGGTAGTCAATGGATGGAAACCATCAAAATATTGGGAAAGTGAACGGATGGGACCTAGCAATCGATTTGAAATGTCAATGGATGGGAAGCATGAAGGAATTGGAACGTACCAAAATATTGGATGATTGGAAAAACCCACTGATTCGGAAATCTCAAAGGATTAGGGAGCAGGAATGGATTGGAGCGGACGAACGTTTTGTAAACATCAATTGATTGGTGTACCTCTGATGGATGTTCAATCGCAGACCAGTAGAAATGGCGAGACTCTGATAGGCGGGCTCAGTCCTCACTGTCCGTAAAGCAGCCATTGAGGGAATGATCTGAGTGAAGAAACAAACTGTGTTTGTACCAGGGTGGCGCTTTTACTTAGGTGGACGCCTTACTCTCTGAACACCATCCGCTCTGAAGGTTTGGTTGTCACGCTCCAGGATATATCACTGAATGGGGACGTCACACTGCTGGGAAATGTAAGTGTAACTGTCCTTCTCTATCTCTGTCTGTCTACAGCTCTTTCTCCATGTGTTCACTCCGGTTTCCTCGGTTTGCTTCATCTACCCTTGTTTATGTGGGAGATTAGATTACAGATCGGGAACTGAGAGGCGCGGGGTCCCCGAGTGAGGGTCGCTGTCTCTCTCAACCTCTCACATCCACAAATCTGAGGCTCAGAGAGACAAAGAAGGTAAGTGGCCTGGGAATGTCTGCCTCCGTCCGATGTCAAATCAGTGAATAAAAGAATGGAAAATCCTTCAGAAATGCTCAATGCACAACGTGTTCATGTTTATACAGAGAGATTGTCACAGGAGCTGTGACAGTAAGAAAATAAATGGCGGGACAAGGGACGAGACATTTGGAAAACATCGAATAAAATATTCAAAACTGACACAGGCAAGGACGGGGGTAGAAATCGGGCTCTTCGGTTTACAATTCTGATGCATTACGGCTGGGCTACCCCTCCCCCCACTTCACAGGAACACCGGACATGACACTCTAGAAGTCACACTCCAGATGTCAAATATTGTTCAATGTTAATTTCGGAATTGCTCCTCCCCCACGCGGAGCCGGGGTTCTGACCGATATTCCGAAACTTTCAAACGTATAGAGAACGGACAGACATCGGGACAGACAGAAGAGCCGCTTTATATATATAGATAGATAAGGGGGCAGTAATTCCTCCCCAAACGCGCGAGTACGGAAGGGGCACTCACGCGTCTGGCCAGAGGAAATGCCGGTTTTCAGCATGCACAGCGCATGCGCTGAAAACTGGCATTTCCTCTCCTCTAACCCAAGAGTTGAAGAGGCTAGCGCATGCGCTGTAGGGGGCAGCGCGTGTGTCTAGGATTTCCTCTGTTTTGGGGGATTTGCGCATGTGTAAAGGCCTCTGGTCTTTACGCTTGTAAAAAGCACATGTAAGTATTTATTTTTACAGGTAAGTGGTGTTTTATTGCAATTTAGAATTTTTTTTCCCACAGGTTTATTATTTTAAAGAATCTACAATAAGGTAAGTTTAGTTTTAGACCCTTTTTATTAAAAATTTATAATTTCCAAAAAAAAAAAATATTGTTTAAATTATTTTTTAAAACTTATTTATACTTAATTTAATGATTGGGGTGTTTTTTTAAATTTTTCTTTAAAGTGTAAATAGTGTTTTGGGCCCCCGTAGTTTTCATGAGTTTGACAGTTCTTACTCTCAAACTCATGAATGAACCTTCCCCTTCCCCTGATTGGTTGTACAGTGCTCACCTGATCCCAGCCGGCACATCGCACTAACTACACCGCTGGATCAGGTAAGCACTGCGCGCTGACATCAGAACCGGGCCTGTGACAGGAAATGCAAGCAGGCTCGGGCTTCAGATGTCAGCGCGCAGGGTGAGTGCAGATCGGGGGCTTGCACGCGCGGCAAGCCCCCGATCCTAATTTCAGGGCCAAGAATTAGGTGCAGGAGTAGGCCATACAGAAGCTCGAGCCTGATCCGCCATTCAATAAGTTTCAGGCTGAACTTCCACACCAACACCACAGTGCATACTTACCCTCATGTCTCATGACTCCCTTAGTGCCTAACAATCTTATCTATCTCAGTATTGAATATACTCATCGACTGATCCACAGTAATCTGGGGTAGAGAATTCCAAAGAAACACAGCCCTCTGAGTGAAGAAATGTCTCCTCATCTCAGCCCTCAATGGCCGAGCCCTTATCATGAGACTATGATCCATAGTTCAATGGTCTCTAGCCAGGGGAAACAGTACCTTAGCCTCTATTCTCATTCTTCCAATCTCCAGAGAGTATAGGCCCATTCTACTCAATAGCTCCTCAGTGGACAGCCCTCTCATCTCAGGAGTCAATCTAGTGAGGGTTCTTTGCACCCATTCTAAGGCATGTGTATTTTTCATTAGATAAGGAGACCAACACTGTACACGGTGCTCCAGGTATGGTCTAACCAAAGACCTGTACAATTCTATTAAGACTTCCTCACTCTTATACACGAACACACTTGCAATAAAGTAGAACGTAGCATTGCCCTCCCTAAATGCTTGCTGTACCTGCATGTCAACTTTTTGTGATTCATGTACAAGGAACCCACGTTCATCTGAATAAAAACATTTTACTGGACTCTCACCCTTTAAATATATTCTGCTTTTCCATTCTTGCTACCAAGGTGGGATCCATGTACATAGATCATAGAGTCATAGAGTTATACAGCACAGAAAGCGGCCCTTCGGCCCATCATGTCCGCGCCGGCCCAAAAGCCCTGTCTAATCTAATCCCATTTTCCAGCATTTGGTCCGTAGCCTTGTATGCTATGGCGCTTCGAGTGCTCATCTAAATGCTTCTTGAATGTTCTGAGGCTTCCTGTCTCTACCACCCTTTCAGGCAGTGAGTTCCAGATACCAACCACCCTCTGGGTGAAAAAGTTCTTCCTCAAATCTCCTCTAAACCTCCTGCCCCTTACCTTGAAACTTGCCCCCTGGTTATTGACCCATCTACTAAGGGGAAACGTTCCTATATATCTACCCTATCTATGCCCCTCATAAATTTGTACACCTCAATCAGGTCCCCCCTCAGCCTTCTCTGCGCCAAGGAAAACAACCCCAGCCTGTTCAGTCTTTCTTCATAGCAGAAGCACTCCAGCCCAGTTAACATCCTGGTTAATCTCCTCTACACCCTCTCCAAAGCAATCAAATCCTTCCTATAATGTGGCGACCAGATTGCACACAGTATTCCAGCTGTGCCATAAATAGTGTTTTGTACAGCTCCATCATAACCTCCCTGTTCTTATATACTATGCCTCGGCTAATGAAGGCAAGTATCCCATATGCCTTTTTAACCACCTTATCTCCCTGTCCTGCTGCCTTCAGCGATCTATGTACATGCACTCCAAGGTCCCTCTAATCCTCTGTCTCTCCTAGTGTCCTACCATTCATTGTGTATACCCTTGCTTTGTTAGTGCTCTCAAAATGCATCACCTCACACTTTTCAGGGTTAAATTCCATTTGCCATTATTCTGCCCTTCTCACCAACCCGTCTATATCGTCCTGTAGCCTGATGCATCCCTCCTCGCTATTTACCACTCCACCAATTTTCGTGTCAGCTGCGAACTTACTGATCATACCTCCTACAGTCATGTCTAAATCATTAATGTACACTAGGCACAGCACCGGTCCCTGCGGTACACCACTGGACACAGGCTTCCAGTCACAAAAACAACATTCGGCCATTACACAATGCCTCCTGCCACGAAGCCAACTTTAGATCCAATGTGCCAAATTGCCCTGGATCCCTTCGGCTCTTAACTTCTTGACCAGTCTCCCATGTGGGAGTTTGTCAAAAGCCTTTCAGAAGTCCATGTAGAATACATCAACTTCATGACCCTCATCCACACACCTACAAGGAGCTGATCACAGTCCACTTTGGCCTCGAAAAATTCAATCAAATTGGTTAGATATGATCTCCCCCTGTCAAAGCCATGCTGACTATTCCTGATTAATCCCTGCTTCTGCAAGTGGAGTCTAACTCTGTCCTTCAGAATATTTTCCAATAATTTCCCTACCACCGATGATGTTAGGCTCACTGGCCTGTAATTCCTTGGTATACCTACTACCCTTCTTGAACAATGGTGCTACATTAGCTGTTCTCCAGTCCTCTGGCACCATCCCTGTGGCCAGAGAGGTTCAGAAAATTTGGGTCAGAGCCCCTGCAATCTCCTCCGTTGCTTCACACAGCAGCCTGGGATACATCTCATCAGGTCCTGGGGATTTATCCACTATTAATAATATTTTGTTCAAGTATATCACAATCCCCCTGCCTGTTCTCTATGCCTACATCGTCCTTCTCCATAGTGAACACAGATGCAAAATATTCATTTAAAACCTCACCTACGTCTTCTGGCTCTACACACAGATTCTCACTTTGGTCCGCAATGGGCCCTGCACTTTCCCTGGTAATCCGCTTGCGCTTTATATACTTATAATAATAAAACACCTTGGGATTTTCCTTTATTTTGCCCACCAGTGTTTTTTCATGCCCTCTCTTCGCTCTCCTAATTTTTTTTCAATTACTCTCCTGCACTTTCTATACTCCTCTACGGCTTCCTATGTCTTTAGTCCTTTTATCTGCCAAAAGCCTCCCTTTTTTCCTAATCCATTCTTGTATATCCCTTGACATCCAGTGTTCCGTGGGCTTGTTGGTCCTACCCTTGACCTTTACGGGAACATGTTGCCATTGTACTCTCTCAATTTCCTTTCTGAAAGACTCCCATTGCTCCGATGTGGATTTTCCTACAAGTAGCTGATCCCAGTCCACATTGGCCAGATCCTGCCTTAACATATTAAATCTCACCGAATTATGGTCACTGTCCCCAAGATGCCCACCTACTAACACTTCTACCACTTGCCCGGCCACATTCCCTAGAATTAGGTCTGGTACCGCCCCCTCTCTTGTAGGACTTTCTACATGCTGGCTCAAAAAGCTCTCCTGGATACACTTTAAGAATTCTGCACTCTCTAAGCCTTTCACGCTCTGACTATCCCAGTTAATATTGGGGAAGTTGAAATCCTCCACTATTATCACCCTATTATTTGCACATTTCTCAGAGATTTGCCTACATATCTGTTCCTCTATCTCCCCCTGACTGTTTGGGGGCCTATACTACACTCCCAGCAAGGTGCTTGCCCCCTTTTTGTTTTTAAGTTCTACCCATATGGCCTCGTTAGAGGAACCTGTTAATATATCATCTCTCCTTACAGCAGTAATGACTCCTTAATTAATATTGCGACACCCCCTCCTCTTTTACCCCCCGCCCTGCCATCTCGCCTGATGATTCTATACCCCGGAATATTGAGCTGGCAGTCTTGGCCCTCCCTCAACCATGTCTCCGTGATAGCAACAATATCATACTCCCATGTGTTCATCAACACCTTCAGTTCATCCACCTTATTTGCAAGACTCCTTGCATTAAAATAAATGCCATCCAGCTTTGCCCTACTCCCTTGTGCCGTTACATATTTACTCTGCCTTCCAAGCTGACTTGTTTTTTCCTCTATATTTGGCTGTACATCACCCCATTATAGCTCCACTCTGTATCCCATCCCCCTGCCAAGTTAGTTTAAACCGCCGACCCCCAACAGTGCTAGCATACCTCCCCGCAAGGATATTTGTCCCGTTCTGGTTCAGGTGCAACCCGTCCGACTTGTACAAGTCCCATCTTCCCCAGAAGCAGACCCAGTGATCCAGGAAACAAAAGCCCTCCCTCCTGCACCAACTCTTTAGCCACGCATTCATCTGCTCTATCCTCCTATTCCTATACACACTAGCACATGGCACCGGGATTAATCCAGAGATTACATCCTTTGAGGTCCTGCTCTTTAATCTGCTACCTTGCTCCCTAAATTCTTGCTGCAGGACCTCATCCCTCTTCCTACCCATGTCGTTGGTCCCAATGTGAACCACGACCTCTGACTGTTCACCCTCCCCCTTCAGAATGCCCTGCAGCCGTTCAGTGACATCCTTGACCCTGTTTTCAGGCAGAGCTGCCGATGGATCGCTGAACCCGTTGTGCGCCGGATATGTTTGGGATTGACTGAGTGAAGATGGGGCCATACCAGAAGGAATGACGTCAGTAGGAGAGAGTAAGGACTTTACTGGTGTCCAGGTCATCAAAGGGGCAGGAGCATAATGACAGCAACAGAAAGATCATGGCGATTGGCGAGACAACGGCTGGAATATTGACAGCTTGAAAGTTTATTGCAGATTGTTAGGTGAGTGTTTATTGCAGTGGGAGACACAATAAGAAGTGGAGATGGTAGGGATTTGTGTGGTGAGTGATGCGAGGATGTGGTCAGAGATGACCTTGTCTGTTTGAGGCTATAGGAGTAGACAGGCCAGTGAGATGGCAATGCCGAGAGGATGGTGGTGAATATGGGTAGGAGACTTCAGATAAGATACATAGGCTGCCTGGAGTCAATGCACAGAGGGTATCAGGATGATAAACACGGTATCGGATTTGGGGGAGCGTTCGAGAACGAAGGCCATAAAGGAGAGACGATCAGATACAGTCATATTTCCCACCATAAATGATACTAACAAGTGATCCTGCTGCTTTATTGCCATGAACCGCAGAGCAGCTTCTGAGAAACCAAAGTCTTTGGGACCCAGGGTGAATCTGGGTGCAAAACTGAAACTTGAAGGAATTGGGGGAAGGGTACCGCCAGAAGTGGAGCCTGTGGTTCAATTTGGAGTAACACAGGAAGCCGTCCCCAGCCCGGACTCTGAAATGATTGATAGAGTGATAACTCTTTCAACAACTAGTTCACTGGGCTGCAGTTGGGGGCAGGTTTTCTGGGTGTGCTGTGTTCCACAGGTATAAGTCTTCCTCATTTCTCCAAATCCCCTCTTCCCTTCGTAATCTGCTGCTTGCTCTTGAATATATTTAATGAATTGGCCTCTACTGCCTTCTGTGGTACATAATTCCACAGGTTCACCATGCTCTGGGTGAAGAAATTCCTCCTCATCTCTCTCCTAAATGGCTTACCCATTATCCTTAGACTGTGACCTCTGGTTCTGGAGTCCTCGACCATCGGGAACATCCTTCCTGCATCTAGTCTGTCTAGTCCTGTTAGAATTTTATAAGTTTCAATGAGATCCCATCTCATTCTTCTAAACTCCAGCGAGTACAAGCACAATCGACCCAATCTCTCCTCACACATCATTCCTCCCATCCCAGGTATCAGCCTGGTGAATCTTCGCTGAACTCCTTCCATGGCAAGAACATCCTTCCTCAGATAAGGCGACCAAAACTGCACACAATACTCAAGACGTTGTCTCACCAAGGCCCTGTACAACTGCAGCAAGACATCCTTGTTCCTGTACTCAAACCCTCTCGCTACGAAGGACAACATACCATTTGCCTCCTTAACTGCCTGCTGCACCTGCATGCTTACCTTCAGGTCACGTTGCACTTCCCCTTCTCCCAATCTATTGCCGTTCAGATAATAATCTGCCTTCTTGTTTACCATTTAAGATATCCAGTTATAATTGATTCATAGAAACTCAGAGCACAGTAGGAGGACATTCGGCGGAGCCTAGCACGAGTACAAAAGACAAGGCTGTAGCGTTTACAACCATCTTCACCGGAAGTGCCGAGTGGATGATCCATATCGGCCTACTCCTGAGGTGCCCACATTCACAAAAGACAGACTTCAGATAATTCGATTCACTCCACGTGAGATCAAGATGGCTGAGTGCACTGGATAAAGAAAAGGCTATGGGCCCCGACAACATCTCGACTGTCGTGCTGAAGGCTTGCTCTCCAGAACTAGCCGTGCCTCTAGCCAAGCTGTTCCAGTACAGCTAAAAAAACTGGCATGTATCCGACAAAATGCAGGACAAATCCAATCCGGACAATTACCACCCCAATCTACTCTCAATCATCAGCAAACTGATGGAAGTTGTCGTCGACAGTGCTATCAAGCAGCACTTACTCACCAATAACGCACTCACAGATGCCCGGTTTGGGTTGTGCTAGGACCACTTGGCTCCCGACCTCATTACAGCCTTGGTCCAAACATGGACAAAAGAGCTGAATTCCAGAAGTTGGCTGTGAGTGACTGCCTTTGACATCAAGGCAGCATTTGACCAAGTGTGGCATCAAGGAGCCAGAGTAAAACTGAAGTCAATGGGAATCAGGGGGAAAACTCTCCACTGGCTGAATTCATACCCAGCCCAAAGGAAGACGGTTGTGGTGGTTGTAGGTCAATCATCACATTGCCAGGACATCGCTGCAGGAATCCCTCAGGGCAGTGTCCTAGGACCAACCATCTTCAGCTGCCACATCAATGACATTCCCTCCATCAAAAGGTCAGAAGTGCAGATGTTCACTGATGATTGCAGTGTTCAGTGCCATTCGCAACTCCTCAGATAATGAAGCAGTCCATGCCCACATTCAGCAAGACCTGCAGGACATTCAGGCTTGGGCTGATAGGTGGTAAGTAACATTTGCACCACACAAGTACCAGGCAATGACTATCTCCAATAAGCAAGAGTCTAACCAGCGCCCCATAAAATTCAGCGGCATTATCATCGCCGGATCCCCCAACATCAACATCCTGGGGGGTCAGCATTGATCAGAAACTTAACTGGACCAACCACATACATACTGTGGCAACAAGAGCAGCTCAGAGGCTAGGTATTCTGCAGCGAGTGTCTCACCTCCTGACTCCCCAAAGCCTTTCCACCATCTACAAGTCACAAGTCAGGAGTGTGTTGGAATATTGTCCACTTGCCTGAATGATTGCAGCTCCAACAACACAAGAAGCTCAACACCATCCAGGACAAAGCAGTCAGCTTCATTGGCATCCCATCCACCAACTAAATATTCACTCCCTCCACCACCGGCGTACAGTGGCTGCAGTGTTTACCATCTTTAAGGTGCACTGCAGCAACTCTCCAAGGCTTCTTCGGCAGCACCTCGCAAACTCTACCACCTTGAAGGACAAAGGCAGCAGGGGCATGGGAATACCATCACCTGCGAGTTCCCCTCCAAGTTACATGCCATTCTGACTTGGAAATATATCGTCCTTCCTTCATCGTCGCTGGGTCAAAATCGTGGAACTCCCTCCCTAGCAGCACTGTGGGAGTACCTTCACCACAAAGACCGTAGCTGTTCAAGGCGGCGGCTCACCACCACCTTCTCAAGGGCAATTAGGCATGGGCATTAAATTCTGGCCTCACCAGCGACGCCCTCATCCCATGAAAGAATAAAAAATAAATAGAGAGAAACGATTTCCGCTGGTTGTAGATTCTAGGACCAGGGGGCATAGTCTAAATATTAGAGCCAGATCATTCAGGAATGATATTAGGAAACACTTCTACACACAGAGTGGGCGAAGTTTCGAAATCTGTTGCAAACGACGAGTGATGCTAGATCAATCGTTCATTTTAAAACAGAGATTCTTGTGTTTGTTAACCAAAGATTTTAGGGTTATTGGGCAAAGGCGGCTATATGGAGTTATTTTGCAGATCAGCCATGGTCTCATTGAAGGGCGGAACAGGCTCGAGGGGCTAAATGGCCTCCTCCTATGTTCACACTTCTCTGCATTGAACTCCATTTGTCATGCCCATTTCACCATCCAAATCAGACTGAATCCTAGACGTATCCTCATTATGATCTACTACTTTGCCAAGTTTCGTATCATCTGCAAACATTATAATGCAGCTCCCTACACAGAGTCTCATTCATTTATAAAAACTGAAAACAGTAATGAACCCAAAACTGACCCTTGTGAAACATCACTGCAACCCCCCTCCCTGTCTGAAACATACATCCATCCACCACCACCTTTTGCTTCCTGCCATAGAGCCAATTTTGCATCCATACCACCACATTCCCTTAATCGCATGGGCATCCATCTTCTTAATAAGCCTCCTGTGTTGCCCTTCGGTGAATTCTTTCGTAAAGTACATATATACAACATCTACTGCACTATCTTGATCTACCTTCTCTGTTACCTCGTCAAAAAATTCAATCAAGTTCGTCAGACAACATTGCCTTTAACAAACCCATCCTGGCTCTCCTTGATTAACTCATGCCTTTGCAAATGAAAGTTTATTTTGCCCCTGATAATGGTTTCCAATAACTTCCCCACCACCGATGTTAGGCTGGCAGCCCTGTAGTTTCCTGTTTTATCCCTCTCCCCTTTCTTGAATAGTGGTATAGCGGCACTACTCCTGTCAATGAGGACTGAAATATTGTGACCAATACAAGTGTCAGGAGCAAGATTCAGTTAATAACCAGGAAGATTATGGAAAGTACAGGAGGGAATTGAAAAAAAGTTAATTCGTGAGGCAAAGAGAAGTTAAGAGAAAAGATTAGCAAGCAGACATTAAATTGAACACTAAAATTTTTAATAAACATTTAAAGTGTAAGAAATTTGCTAGTGAAAATGTTGGGTCTATTAAGGAACCAAAGTGAAATCTCCAGGTGGAAACAGAGGACATGGCAAAAGTATTAAATGTGTAGATTGCATCTCTCCTCACAAAGGAAGCGGATGATATGAAGGTTACAGTAAAATAGGAGAGAGAGGTTATGGACAGGATAATAATAGATAGTGAAGATGTACTAAAAAGATTAGTATTACAAAAAGCTGGTCGGTCACCTGGTCCAGATGTCAAGCATCCTAGGTTGCTGAAAGAAGCAAAGTTAGAAATAGCAGGGTTTGTCATAAGCCTCCATTTTCTGTCTTATTTTAACTTTCATTTCCTTTTTCATCCAGGTGCCCATTGGCTTTGGATAATCTATATTTTCCCTTCAAAGGAATATGCCTAGTTTTTACCTGAACTATCACTCCACTGAATGCCCCCCATTGCTCCGTTACTGTTTTATGCTGCAATCGCATTTTCCAATCTACCTGTGCTAGATTCTTCAATTACTGAAATGATCTCCTCTCCGTTTAGCGTTTTTAACTTCGACATTTTCTGGTCTCTTTCCATAATTACTTCAAACCGAATTATGTTGCGGTCACTGTTAGCTAGATGTTCTTCTAATGTAACACAATCCACTTGTTCTACTTCATTTCCCGAAACCAGATCCAACACTACTTTCTTCCTTGTTCGACTGAAGCCATATTGATTGAGAAGGTTATCTTGTGCACATAACAGAAATCCCTCTCCTTCCCTACCTTTAGCACTATGTTTACGCAGTCTATATTAGGGTATTGAAGTTTACTAATATCACTGCTCTATTTTTGTAAAAAGCCTTTGAAAGGTGCTGACAATTTTGCCCATCTATCTTCTTCTCACTGTTTGGAGCTCTGTAAAAAAAACTCCCAACAATATAACAGCTGTCCCTCTGTTCCACGACTCAAGCCAAATAGATTCAGTGCTAGAACCATCGAGTAATCCTTTCTATTTAGAACTGCAACATCAACATTTATCAATAATGCCACGCCCCATCACCTCTTCTTGCCCTATTATTCGTGAATACTTGCTAACCAGGAATATTAAGAACCCATTCCTGGCCTTGTTTGAGCCATATCACTGTTAATGCAACCACGGCATTATCCCATGCAGCAATTTGCGCCTGCAACTCACCAACCTTATTAGTTACACTACGGAGCTTGTCATCCAGACAATATAATAACTCTTTCATCACTTTCACTATGTTCCTCAATCTGGTCCCCGCAATTTATAGGATATTCCTAATTGCACCGCTGTTTATATCACTCTGCCCTCTAATCTTATTTTGCCCCTCTCTGCTATTTCTTGGTCCCCTACACCTGCCAAATGTGTTTAAACCTCAACAGTACGAGTTAACCACTCAGTGAGAACTTTGGCCCCGGCTTTTGTTCAGGTGCAATCCATCCATCTTGTACAGGTTCCCCTTGCCCCAGAACTGGTCCCAATGACCCAATAATCCGAAACCCTCTCTCCTGCACCAGTTGTCCAGCCACGCATTTACCTGCACTAACAGCATGTTTCTATATTCACCAGCTCGTGGAGTAATCCTGACACTACTACAGTTGAGGTCCTGTTTTTGAAATCTTTTTCCCAGCTCCTGAAACTCTGCTTGAAGGACCTCAATACTTTTTCTACATATGTCATTGTTCTGTCATGGACCACGACTTCTGGTTGCTCCCCCGCCCCTCGTGGAAAGTCCTGCACCCACTCGGTGATAACCTTCACCCTGGCACCAGGGAGGCAACATACCATTGCGAATCATGTTTTCTGTTGCAGAAACACTGGTCTATGACCTTAACTATCGAATCCCCTGTGACCACTGCATTTTAACTCTTTCTTTTTCCCCTGTCTGCAGTCACATTTCCCGTGGTGGAGGGGGCTTGATTCTTACTGCAGTCCGATAAGTAGCAGTCACCCTCCCGGGTATTCAAAACTGAAAACCGGTTAGCAAGTGCCACTAGCTTGGGAAATTCCTGCAGTACTTGTGCATTCCTGCTATCCTGCGTTGTGGTGACCCATTCCTTCACCTTCTGCAGATGTAGGGTGACCTCATCCTGGAACGTACGTTCGAGGAAACTCTCCACCTCCCGGATGCATAGCCGTGGATCCAGCTGCTCCCCATGCTCTGAAATTTGGAGCTTGAGTTCGAGCAACTGGTGGCACTTCCTGCACACGTGATATTGAAGTGCCCTGGAGTTCTAACAAAGAGCGGGATGCGGATGCAAAGCACCCAGCTGGCCTGCCATGGTAGTCAACACACTGACCTGTAAATCACAGAGAGCTGACTACGAAAACACTTGGCACTGAACTCTAATAGTCTAAAAAATCTGACGTCTAAGACACCAACCTATAAAATTCCAACTGTACTCACGCTATTTAAGAAATGAGGGAGAGAGAAAACAGGAAACGACAGCCCAGTTAGCCTGACATCAGTTGTCGGGAAAGTTCTGGAATCCATTGTTAAGGAAGTGGTATCAGGGCACTTAGAAAAATCATAACATGATTGGGCAGAGTCAACATGGTTTTATGAAAGTTAAATCCATGTTTGACAAATTTATTAGAGATTTTTGAGGATGTAACTAGCAGGGTAGATAAAGGGTAACCAGTGGATGTAGTATATTTGGACTTCCAAAAGGCATTCTATAAGGTGCCACATCAAAGGATGGTACGCAAGATAAGGGCTCTTGGATTTGGGGATAATATCATAGCATGGATAGAGGATTGGTTAACGGACAGAAAACAGAAAGTAGGGATAAACATGTCATTTTCAGCTTGGCAGGCTGCAACGAGTGGCGTGCTGCAAGGGTAATTGCTTGGGCCTCAGCTATTTACAATCTATATTAATGACCTAGGTGAAGGGACAGAGTGCAATGTCTCCAAGTTTGATGACAATACAAAGTTGGTGGGAAAGTAAGCTGTGAGGAGGGCATACAGATTTTGCTAAGACATATAGACAAGTTAAGTGAGTGGACAATAAGGTGCCAGCTGGAATATAACGTGAGGAAATGTGAGATTATTGACTTCGCTAGGAAGATTGGAAAAAATATATTTTTAAATGGTGAGAAACTATAAAATATTCGTGTTCAGAGCAATTTAGGTGTCCTCGTACAGGAAATACAGAAAGTTAGTATGCAGGTACAGCAAACAATTAGGAAGGCAAATGGCATTTTGGCCTTTATTGCAAGGGGGTGAAGTTCAAGAGTAAGGCAGTCTTACTTCAATTGTACCGGGCTTTGGTGTGACTGCACCTGCAGTACTGTGCGCTGTTTTGGACTCCTTCTCTGAGAAAGGACATACATGTCTTAGAGGTGGTACAACCAAGGTTCACTAGATTGATCTCTGGTATGAGAGGGTTGCCCTAAGAGGAGAGAGTCAGTAGTTTGTGCCGATACTCTCTGGAGTTTAGAAGGATGAGAGATGGTCTCATTGAAACATAGAAGATTCTGAGGGGGATTGGCAGGGTCGATGCTGAGAGCTTGTTTCCCCTGACTGGAGTATCTAGAACTAAGGGGCATAGTATCAGGATGAAGGTTCGGCCATTTAAGAGACGAGGAGGAATTTCTTCACTCAGAGGGTTGTGAATCTTTGGAATGCTCCACCCCAAAGGGCTGTGGAAGCCGAGTCATTGAGTATAATCAAGGCTGAGATTAGATAGGTTTTTGTACTTTAGGGGAATCTCTGAATATGGTGATCAGGTGGGGAAGTGGAGTTGAGGTTGATGATCAGCCATGATCTTAATGACTGGCGGAGCAGGCTCGAGGGGCCATATGGCCGACTCCTGCTCCTAATTCTTATGTTCTTAATATTCTGAGAAGCTGACTTCTGAAAGACTGAGATAGTAAAATGGTAAATAGTTAAATAAAGCAACTGGAAATTGTATTTATTGATCTAAAACTGAATGGAAACTGCGATAAAGTTAACAAATTCTAAACACAATATCTCAGAGTCTGGCACTTACCACAGTTTCTGAATTTTACTGCTGGGTTCCCTCAGAGCCACAGACAATAGTTTCACTCCTGAATCTCCCACATTATTATAAATCAGGTCCAGTGCCATCAGCGATCGGTTAGTACTGAGAGCGGAGGCGAGATCCTCGGTAGAAGAATCTGTGAGACCGTTTTTAAACAGCCTGGGATCAGAGAGAGAGAATTAACAAAATCAGAGTAATCCCCAGTGTTTATTAATAACAGTACAATTGATGCTAATAATAATGTACATTGCTTATTAATAACACTATCACTGATACTACAACATCATGTATTTATCTCGCACTTTTAACTTAATAAAACATCCTAGGGCACTTATACAATAGCGAAATACTGCGGATGCTGGAAATCTGAAATAACAAAAAAAAAATGCTGGAAATACTCAGCAGGCCAGGCAGCATCCGTGGAGAGAGTTTCAGAGTTAACGTATCAGGTCTGGGACCCTTCATCAGAACTGGAAAAAGCTGGAGATGTCACAGATATTAAGCAGGTGCAGAGACAGGGGGCTTAGGAGGGGAGGAAGGAATTGAAAGAACATCCTGTATTTTGTAAGAGGTAGGAAAGATAAAATGTTGCAATGGGAGTGGCAAAAAATTATACAGCATGAAAAATGGGGGCAGGGAATATTATCTGAAATAGTTGAACTCTATGTTGAGTCCGGCAGGCTGTAAAGTGCCTAATCGAAAGATGAGGTGCTGTTCCTCGAGCTTACGTTGAGCTTCATTGGAACAACGTAATAGGCCAAGGACAGAGAGATCAGAGTCGGAGTGAAGTGGAGAATTAAAGTGACAGGCGACCAGAAGCTCAGGGTCACCCTTACGGACTTAATGGAGGTGTTCTGCAAAGTGGTCGCCCAACCTGCATTTGGTCTCCCCAATGTAGAGGCGACCACATCGTGAGCAGCAAATAAAGTATATTAAATTGCAAGAAGTACAAGTAAATCGCTGTTTCACATGGATTTGTTTGGGGCCCTGGACAGTGGGAAGGGAGGATTTAAAAGGGCATGTGTTGCATCCCCTGCGCTTGCACGGGAAGGTGCCAGGCGAAGGAGAAGGGCTGTTAGGGGTGATTGAGGAGTGGACCAGGGTGTCCCTTAGGGAGAGGTCACTTTGGAATGCTGAAAGGGGAGGTGAGGGCAAGATGTCTTTGGTGCTAGGATCATGTTGGAGGTGGCAGAAATGGCGGAGGATGATACGTTGAATGTGGAGGCTGGTGGGGTGACAGGTGAGGACAAGGGAAACCCTATCGTGGTTCTGGGAGGGAGGGGAAGGGGTGAGAGAAGTGCGGGAAATAGAATGGACATGGTCAAGGGCCGCGTCATCCACAGTAGAGGGGAATCCTCGGTTGAGGAAAATGGAAGACATGTCAGAAGCACTCGTGTCGAAGGTGGCATCATCAGAACAGATGCGGCAGAGATGGAGAAACTGGGAGAATGGAATAGAGTCCTTACAGGAAGCAGGGTGGGAGGAAGTGTTTCCAAGGTAGCTGTGGGGTCAGTGGGCTTGTAGTGGATGTTTGTTGAAAGCCAATCGCCAGAAATGGAGACAGACAAGTCAAGGAAGGGAAGGGAAGAGTCGGAGATGGACCATGTGAAGGTGAGGGAAGGGTGGAAATTGGAAGTAAAGTGAATGAACTTATCTAATTCAGGGAGAGAGCAGGAAACGGCACCGATACAATCATCGATGTATTGGAAAGAAAGGTGAGGGAGGGGACCTGAGTTGGGCTAGAACAAAGAATGTTCCACATAGCCCATGAACAGGCAGGCACAGCTAGGACCCATGCGGGTTCCCATAGCAACACCTTTAATTTGGAGGAAGTGAGTGCAGTCAAAGGAGAAGTTGTTCTATCTGAGAACAAGTTCAGCCAGGCAGAGGAGGGTAGTGGTGGATGGAGACTAGTCGGGCCTCTGTTCAAGAAAGAAGCGTAGCACCCGAAGGCCATCCTGGTGTGGGTGGAGGTGTAGAGGGATTGGATGTCCATTGTGAAAAGGAGACAGTTGGGGCCAGGAAACTGGAAACTGTTAAAGTGACTGAGGGTGTCGGAGTGTCACGAATATAGGTGGGAAGAGACTGGACAAGGGCAGAAAAAATAGAGCCGAGATATTAAGAGATAAGTTCCGTGGGGCAAGAACAGGCTGAAACGATGGGTCTACCAAGGCATTCCTGTTTGTGGATCTTGGGAAGGAAGTAGAAGCGGGCTGTGCGGGGTTGGGGGACTATGGGTTTGGCTGCCATGGAGGGAAGATCTCCAGAGGAGATGAGGTCAGTGACAGTGTTGGAAACAATCGCTTGATATTTGCTAGTAGGGTCATGGTCCAGGCGGACGTAGGAGGAGGTGATGGAGAGCTGGCAATCAGCTTCCACACGGTAGAGGTCGGTTCGCCAAACAACAACTGCACCACCCTGATCAGCAGGTTTAATAATGATGTTAGGGTTGGATTGGAGAGAATGGAGTGCTGCAAGTTCAGAGGGATGCATGTTGGAGTGAGAGAGGGGAGCAGAGAAATTGAGGTGGCCGATGTCACGTTGGCAGTTAGCAATGAAAAGCTCTAGAGTGGGTAAGAGGCCAGAGGGAGGTGTCCAAGTAGAATGAGAATTTAGAAAGCAGGAGAAAGGATCAGCTGTGCGGGAGGAAGACTCCTGGCCAAGGGTGACACTGAGCTTCGGATCGCCTGTCACTTTAATTCTCCGCTTCACTCCCACTCTGGTCTCTCTGTCCTTGGCCTATTACATTGTTACAATGAAGCTCAACGTAAGCTCGAGGAACAGCACCTCATCTTTCGATTAGGCACTTTACAGCCCACCGGACTCAACATCGAGTTCAACAATTTCAGATAACAAGCCCTGCACCCATTTTTCATACTGTATGATTTTTCCCACTCCCATTTGCAACATTTTATCTTTCCTGCCTCTTACAAATAGCATTTTCTGTTGTTATCCCAGGGCACTTCACAGGAGCTTTATCAAACAAGATTTAACACCGAGCCAAATAAGGAGATATTAAGGCAGATGACAAAAAGCTTGGTGAAAGAGGTAACTTTTAAGGGGCGTCTTAAAGGAGGACAGATAAGTAAAGAGAAGAGAAGTTTCGGGAGGGAATTCCAGAGCTCAGGGACTTGGCAGCTGAAGGCACGACCACCAATGGTGGAGCGATTAAAATCAGGGATGTTCAAGAGTCTAGAACTGGAACAGTGCTGATAGCTCTCAGAGGGATGTAGGGCTGGAGCAGATAACAGAAATAGTGAAGGGCGAGGCCGTGGAGGGATTCGAAAACAAGGATGATCATTTTAAATTCGAGGCATTGCTTAACCGGGAGCCAATGAAGGTCAGCGAGCACAGGGATCATAGGTGAAAGGTGAAAGGGACTTGGAGAGAGGTAGGACACAAGCAGCAGAATTTTGGAGGACCGCAAGTTTACGGAGAGTAGGAAGTGGGAGGCCAGCCAGCAGTGCGTTGAAATAGTCAAGTCTACAGGTAATAAAGGCGTGGAGGAGGGGTTCAGCAGCAGTGAGTTGAGGCGGAGGCAGATTCGGGTGATGTTACAGAGGTGGACTTGATGATGGCGCTGATATTTGGTCGGAAGTTCATCTCAGGTCAAATATGAAACCAAGTTTGGGAAAAGTCTGGTTCAGCCTCAGTCAATTGCCAGGCAGAGGGAAGGAGTCAGTGGCAAGAGAATTCAGATTGTGGCAGGGACCAAAAACAATGGCTTCGGTCCTCCCAATATTTAGCAGTAGGAAATTTCTGCTCATCCCAACCGGGTGCCGGACAAGCAGTGTGAGAATTTAGAGGCAGTTGGTTGTTCGAGATAGGTGGTGGTGAGATAGAGCTGAGTGTAGTCAGCATATGTGTGGACACTGATACTGTATTTTCAGATTATGTCACAGTGGGGCAGCATGTAGATGAGCGGGCTAAGCATAGACCTTGGGGGACATCAGAGGTAACGGTGTCAGAGCGGGAACCGAAGCCATTGCAGGTGATTCTATAGGTACGACTGGACAAATAAGAATGGAACCAGGTGAATACAGTTCCGCCCAGCTGGATGTCAGTGAAGAGGCGTTTGAAGAGAAGGTGCGGTAAATCACGCCAAAGGCTGCAGGCAGGTCGAGAAGGACAAGGAGCATTAGCTCATCTTTGTCACAGTCACAAAGGATGTCAATTGTTACTTTGAGGACATCGTTTCGGTACTGTGGCAGGGGACGAAACAGATTGGAGAGATTCAAACATGGAGTTCTGGAAAATATAGGCACGGTTTCTGAGGCGACAACACGTTCAAGGACTATGGAGAGGAAAGAAAAGTTGGCGATGGGGCTGTAGTTTGCAAGGATGGAGTAGTCAAGGTTATTTTTGAGATAATAATGCACAGTATTAATTAACAACACTATCACTGATACTAATAATGTACAGTGTTTAATAACAACACTATTACTGATTCTAATAATAATGTTGTCATTATAAACAACACTATTACTGTTTCTAATAATAATGTGCAACTTTAGACATCCAGCTATTGTAAACACAATCTCACACAGTCTGGTCCTTACCGCAGTTCCTGTATTTTACAGTCTGGGTTCCTCAGAGCCGCAGACAGTTGTTTCACACCTGAATCTCCCAGTTTATTATTATCCAGGTTCAGAACCGTCAGTAACCGTTTTGTACTGAGAGCGGAGGCGGGATTCTCGGCACAAGAATCTGTGAGGCCATTTTCAGTAAGCCTGGCGATCAGCAAAGAGTTAAAAAGGGTGGCAGAGAAAGAGAGATAGGCCAAAAAACATAGGATTCAGTGCAAACACCGTGGCCCAGAAATTCAGGTCGGGGGCTTCCCATGGGTGCAAGACCCCAACATGCACTTACCTAGCACAACGGCCGTTGAGCTGTGGGCCCGCGTGGGATTCCGATCCTGGGCCTCCTCCAACTGCCGGCGCACAGTGCTTGCATATCCCAGGGGCGCAGTTAGTTTGATGCATCCCCTGGGATCATGTGGCCCATGGAGATCCAATGGTAGCAGGGAATGCTTCATTCATAAGTTTGACAGGAAGAGCTGTCAAACCTATAAATACAATAAGCCCCAAAACATCACTAAAACTTCAAATAAATTGTAAAAAAAAATCACATTTTGAAAATAATTATAAATTACGTGAAATAACCATTTTAAACAATAATTTAAATTTTTGAAAAAATTATTACATTTTCTAACGGGGTGTAAAATAAACTTACCTTTCTTTAAAGTAATTTAAAATAATAAAGCTGTGGAACAAATGTTTTTATTTTAATTAATTCACCACTTACCTTGTTAACAGCAGGCCTTGCGACTGCTTTTTATATGTGTAAGTCGTGGAGACATACCCACCCGGAAAAACCTGGAAAAAAACTCTCCAGCGCACGTTTACCACCTCTGAACCCCTTCTTTCAAGGGAACAGAACTTCCGGTTTCCCGCGCATGCGCAGTGCATGCACGAAACCAGCACTTCCACTGAGCCTACGGTTGAGTACTCCATGCGTACTCACCCGTGGAGACCCGAATCCCTGGTCCAATCTCACACAGCCTGGTACTTACCCCAGTTCCTCTATTTTACAGTTCGGGTTCCTCAGAGCCGCAGACAGTACTTTCACTCCTGAATCTCCCAGTTTATTGATCCCCAGTCTAAACACAAACAGAGAGTGAGAAACAAACTGAATGAAACATTGGACCTGATATATTTTTCTGTCTCGGATATTACAGCAATCACTGAAAGTACTTCAGGACATTAATAACGCGGTTTCCCAGTCACTGACAATGTATCTCACTCTGCCCAACTCATCATATATTCAGGGACTGTCAGTAAATGTATGTACTGAATAAAGTGCTATCTGTTTGAAGCCTTTAAATGTCCCTCAGTCCGGTCTCATTCCCTGATGATCAGAATTAGCCTCCTGGAGCTCAGTGATCGGCTCCGTCATGTTTGGGGAAATTTGTGTCATTTCTACTGCTCCTTAAATGCCGATTTTATGGGAATGCGGCGATATTCCCAGAATTACATGATAAAGCGGTGATTTCCTGTACTTTATACTCTGTGCATTATATTAATCTGTATCATAACTCGGGGTGCGTTATATTGTGAAACGTTAACTGCTGCTGTAACATCCGTCCACCAGGATTTTATGTCATAAGGAGAGTTTATTCTGTCCCGTTACAAATTTTAAATGTCCCTGAAATCCTAGTTTATAGGGGAGGGGTGTCTCACTTTATTCCCCATTAAACTGGCTCTACATTTATTTCAGGTGTAACTGGCCCGACAGTTTTGGGGGAATTTTCGGAAGTTCCCTCCCCGAGCGGGGCCTCACACACAGGGGGCGGATTATGGGGAATTCCCGGGTTCACTTCCCCCGGTTTACCCAGGAGCTGCCCACTGTTTGCGAGGCCCCACCGCTGGCCGGTGTGTGTCTGTACTCCGGGGCTAATATCCCACAACCCTTTAGATTGGAGCCTTTTACCAGCAGACCTTAGCTCTTAAATGTCACCGAAGTGTCAGCCCGGATTATGAGCGTGGGGCCCGAATCCACTACCCTGTGACTCAGAGGCGCGAGTATTGCCAGCCAGGAGAAGAGATGGTGGATGTATTGGAGAGTGTGAAGAGCTGTGTCATTGAGGAGTTAAGATAACGTACCGACACCCTCCGGGGAAAGCTCAGCTCGCCCACTGGCGGTTCGCTACCCAAAGACTGTGATTTTGCTCTGTATTACTGAATGTTTGGTGTTTCTGCTTCGCTCTCCTACACACCTCGGAAGAGAGTAGGATGCTTCGACAAATGGACTGCTGCAGTTAGTGTCTGTCTGTGTGAGTAACAGTGAGAAGGAGCCTCTTCAATGGCAGTTAGAAAATAGCAATAATTATGATTTATTGCAATTATATTATCAGACTCTTAGTGACCTGTATTTTCTGATACAATAAGTCTTATACAATCCCTACTTGTTCACAAGGATCAATTGTGGATTCTCCAGTCCTGAGGGAATTACTAACCGATCCTCTTATTCGTCATATTTGTGTTGAATCTGCTTCTCTCTGGTTAAACTTAACTGTTTATTTCCCTTCATTATGGAGCAACAACACAATCTGTGTCTTTTCTACAATGCGCCCAACAGTGAGAGACAAATAAACAGCTACCTCAACACCTGACATTTGTGCAGTACAGGTCCTAGCCGCTGGAATCCTTCACACTGAATTTTGCTGTTCCATAGGTCAAGGTGTTTTATTGTATCACAGAGTCCAATGACATGAGACAGGACCGCACAGTCAATTGGGGTCAATGTCAAGCCACTAAATGGAAGTGTTTTCTCAGATCCCACTGTTTTCCGAGCCAGTGCTTTATTGTGAGACACAGCAGGTAGGGCAATGTGTTCAGAACGTCCATTATATCAGTTTTACTCTTTGTGTCTCCAATCAGTCCTTCAAACTTATCCTTCGCCCAGTCAATCACGCGGCAGGTGGTTTGATGAAGAAATGGACCCAGAAACTCCTCCAGGAGCCGAGCTGCCTGTGGGGAGGAGAGACCAGCAACAAAACGGAGAAATATCTCAAATCGTCCATCTTCCTTACTGTGGGCTTCTCTGAGGATTTTCAGGATGTCCCTGGGATCTGGATTCAGGAATTGTGCGAGAGCAACTATGAACTCTTGGATGGTATGGTGCGGGAGTGTGTACTCCAAGTTCTGTGCAGAATCATCTCTCTCCAAAGGTTCCATCATGAACCCAGACAGGAACTCGAGAGGTTGCAGATTGTACTTGAACAAATCTCCATTTCTAAACACAATCTTCTTCTCGGAGACTCCTGTGAAGGCCAGCTCACCAAGCTTCAGTAACACATCAAGGGTGCTTTCAATCTTTCGGCCATGGTTTTTCAGAATTTTGTAAATATAGTAGGAATATAGTTAGGTGATGGTCTTGGGAACTCGCTACTGATTCCTGTCTCTTTGTGTAAAGAAGGGGCCCAGTGACAGCCCGAGGATGAAGCAATAGGCATGGTTGCAGCACATGGTGTACAGGATCTCGTTCTCCTCCACATGTTTGAAAACTGCTGCTGCCACCGTCTGATCTTCAAAAAAATTGTTGAAATATTCCTTCCGTTCTTCACCAACAAACCCCAGGATTTCAGCCCAGACATTGATCTCAGCCTTTTCCAATAAATGTAATGCAGTGGGGCGGCTGGTCACCAGCACTGAACATCCTGGGAGCAGCTTGTGCTGTATTAAACTGTACACAATGTCAGACACTTCACACCAGTCTTCGGGATCTGTGCACATGTGCTGAGGTTCTGTATTTCTCCGATTGTCAGAAAAATCGATCCTGTCCTTGAATTCATCCAAACCATCGAATATAAACAGCAGTCCCTCTGGTTTCTTCGAGAGCTCTCCCAAAATATGCCCAAAGTAAATATACAGATCCAGTGTCAGATTCCTCTGGTTTATTCTACCGTTAATAGCGTTCAAATCTCGGAATGTAAAACTGAAAACAAATTGAAAGTGTGGGTATATTTTCCCAGTGGCCCAGTCATAAACAATCTTTTGTAGCATTGTTGATTTTCCAATCCCCGGGACTCCGCTCACTGCTGCTGAACTCCCAGAATTGGATTTTCTCCGGGAAAAACAGCTCTGGAACAATTGATCAGTTCGAATTTTCGCCAGTACTCTCCCGAGATGTTCCTCTCTCCATTCTTAATAAACTGGGAGATTCAGGAGTGAATCTGCTGTCTGCGACTCTGAGGGACCCGGACTTTATAATGCAGAAACTGTGGTAAGTACCAGACTGTGTGAGATTGTGCTTATAACTGGATGTCTAACACTGAACATTATTAACAGTATCAGTAATAGTGCTTTGAATGTACAGTGTTGATTAATAACATAACAAACATAAGGAGCAGGAGTAGGCCATATGGCTCCTCAAGCCTGCTCCGCCATTGAATAAGATCATGGCTGATTTTTGATCTCTACTCCACTTTCTCACCCGGTCTCCACGACCCTTGATTCCCCGAGAGTCCAAAAATCTATGTATCTCTGTCTTGATTATACTCAACAACTGATCATCCACAGCCCTTTAGGGTAGAGAATTCAAAGTTTAACAACCCTCCGAGTAAAGATATTCCTCCTCATCTGAGTCTTAAATGGCCCACTCCTTCTCCTGAGACTATGCCCCCTAGATTAGGCTCTACAGCCAGGGGAATCACCGTCTCAACATCTACCCTGTCAATTCCCCTCGGCATCTTGTACGTTTCAATGAGATCACCTCAATTCTTCTAAACTCTAGAGAACATAGGCCCATTCGACTCAATCTCTCCTCACAGGACATCCCTCTCATCTCAGGAACCAGTCTAGTGAACCTTCGTTGCACCGCCTCTAAGGCAAGTATATCCTTCCTTACATAAGGAGGAACTGTAATATCACAATTAATGATAAACACTGTACATTACTAGTATCATTAAATGTGGTTAGGAAACACTGTACATTGGTATTAGTATCAGGAATTGTTTTATTAATAAACACTGGGGATTTACCCTGATTCCTGTTATTTCTTTCTGATCCCAGGCTCTGGAATAACGGTCTCACAGATTCTTGTACCGAGGATCTCGTCTCAGCTCTTGGTACAAACCGCTCACTGGCGGATCTGAACCTGAGTATTAATAAACTGGGAGATTCAGGAGTGAACCTAGTGTCTGTGACTCTGAGGAACCCGGACTGTAAAGTACAGAAACTGTGGTAAGTACCAGATTGTGTGAGATTGTGTTTATAATAACTGGATGTCTGACACTGTAAATTATTAGTAGCATCAGTAATATTATTAATAAACAGTACATTATCAGCACTATTACTGACGCTCAATAATGTATAGAGTTTATTAATAACAATGATACTGATATTAAACACTGGGGCCTAGATGTTGGTCTGGGGTGATGGTGAAAGCCGGGTGGTACCAGATGGGCCACCTGTTATACGCAGAGCCTGATGGTCATTTCCATTGACTGCAATAAAACTGAATATCAGGCTCTGCCTATAACGGGCGGCCGAGCCGATACCACCTGTTATTCGCCACCACCGGCAACTAACTTATAGCCCTAGGGATTTACCCTGATTCCTGTTCTTTCTCTCTCTGATCCCCAGTCGATGGAATGTTGGTCTCGCAGATTCTTGGGTCGAGGATCTCGCCTCCGCTGTCAGTAGAAACCGCTCACTGACGGTTCTGACCCTGGGATCAAACTCCTTCACAGACGGATCTGTCCCCACTCTTCATCGCCTCATACTGACCTGCGGGAGTCTGGAGGCGATCCAGTGAGTGTTTATATAATCATAGACATTTATGGCACAGAAGGATGCCATTCAGCCTATGTAATAAATAAAATATTAATGGGATTCAGTCACTTCTATGGGTAACATTTGGCTGTAATTATTATTCACATATTAACCCCTATCTCCCTGTTATTTACACTGTTATTCAATCTGTTTATCTCCTTTTGAATCTTTCATGCTGTGGGGGAATCAATTCAGTTCAACTGGAGAGAATCAGCTGAAGTTGCTGCAGGATACAAGACCCAAAGTGGAGTTTGATTATTAAAATTTATAAATATTACTGCTCCATATGACCATTTTGGCCCATTTTCTGCCCCTCCCCTTTAAGCGGCCACGCTCCAGGTTTAATTCCCATCGACCCCTTTAGGGGTATCAGGCTCGAGCTGAGCGAGTGTCATCTCCCATTGTGAGGTCAGAGGCCCAGCCACAGGGTGATGAGACTCAGCCACGTGGATATTTGGGGCTGAATGTTCCCCAATGGGGCACTGGGGAAATGCACAGACAGGAAGGGCCCACGGTGGGGCTCAGTCTGGCTGCAATGGGACACTGACAATCGCACTCAGTATTCCTGGATTTTGGGTAACATTACCCAGGGCTCCCACTCAGTAACAATGCCCAGTGGCCCTGCTGGGAAGTGAACCTGTTTTTTTTCAGGATAGGGACAGAGTCTGTTCAGCTGGGATGAATTCCACCATTCATTCGGGACCAATACTCACTCTCTGAGGTGACCCAGGGTGAGTATCCTATTGGGGAGGTTCCTGTGGCCGGTCCACGCTTGGAATCTGACTTACTCTTTAAGTGTTTTCTGCCTTCCCAAAATAAGGAAACAATTGCTGAAACGATGTATTTAGTGCAGTATCTGTACCATTGCTATTCCTGTTATTTTCATACTGACGGCTGAATTTATAAACAGCTGTATCTACACACAGGGACTGGAGAGTGTCAAATAAAGAACTTGAAGTGGCAAATTTACCCACCTGCTCAAAGAGGAACAAGTTGTGTAAGTTCAGTGAGCCAGTGGAAACTCGGCTGCAGTAAATGCACAGGACCCACGTAGGCCCCCACATTCTGAATCACTCTGGACCTAAAAACCAGACCGTGGTCTAAACACAGAGCAGGATTGTCCGCATTTAAGTGGAGAGAGGACAGGTTGGTATTTGGGGTCATGTTGCTTGTGATATAACCCTTTTCTAACTATTTTCCAGATACTGGTTGGCCTGCTGTACATTTCTCACTGTTTTATTTTACATGCACACCAGATGCAGTTTGTTTCCTTCTCTCCTCACTCTGGTATAATAAATAGCGAAGACTGTATTCATCAGATGTCAAAAATCACGGGATAGGAAACAATAATCCATTTTTTTCAGCAATGACAAGATTGAAACAACAAGCACACACAAGGTTAATGATTCAGAGTTAGATATCACCTGGGCCACAGACTGACAGATCGAGGGGTCGAGAGAGCTGACTGTGTGGTTTAATGTAAATATCACAAGTCAAAAATGTCAAATTAATCATCATACAGTAATTAGGAAAATATCTATATATATAAAGCGGTTGATCTGTCTGTCTGTCCTTCCGTCTGTCTGTCCGGCTATACACTCTAAAGTTATAGAGCGTACCTACACGTGCATTACATCAAAAGAAAGCTTACGATCCAGAACGGTCATAATCGTATTTAATTTTGGTCCGACAAAAATTGCGTCCACGGTATCCAAAAAACGTTCAAAATTCTGCTCATTATCCGCTCATTAGTATCGAGTGACACGAAGGTTGAACAATCGTAAGGTCGAGCGACCCGACGGTCGACCAATCGCTGCGTCACGGGGGCGGTTTCATTGCGCGTGTGTGGGCGGGCTCGGGGAGGGGTGGCGGGGCTCGGGGTGGAGGGGCGGGGCTCGGGGAGGGTGGGGCGGGGCTCAGGGAGGGGGGTGGGGCTCGGGGACTCGCCCTCTCTCTCTCCCTCTCTCTTCCCCCCCACTCTCTCTCCCCCCTCCCCCTCCCTCCCCCCCTCACACTCTCCCCCCCTCCCTCCCCCTCTCCCCCCCTTCCCCTCTCCCCCCCTCCCCCCCGCCTCCCCCTCCCCCTCCCTCCCCCTCCCCCTCCTCCCTTCCACCCCCGTTCCCCCCTCCCTCCCCCCCTCCCCCTCCCCCTCTCATTCCCCCCCTCCTCCCCATCCCTTCCTCCCCCCTCCCCCTTCCTCCTCCCCACTTCCCCCCTCCCCCTTCCCCCCTTCCTGCTTACTCCCCCTCCCTCCCCCCTCCTCCCCCTCCCTCCCCCCTCCTCCCCCTCCCTCCCCCTTCTTCGCCCCCCTCTTCCCCCTTCCTCCCCTCTTCCCCCAGTCACTCTCTCTCTTCCCCCCAGTCGCTCTCTCTCTTCCCCCAGTCGCTCTCTCTCTTCCCCCCAGTCGCTCTCTCTCTTCCCCCCAGTTGCTCGCTCACTCTCTTCCAACAACAACATGCCCTCGAAAAAGCCTCGGCACCGCCGGGCACTCCAGCTAGTCTATCTATATATATAAAGTGGTACTTCTGTCTGTCTGTCCTTCCGTCTGTCTGTCTGTCTGTCTGGCTATACACTCTAAAGTTATTGAGCATACCTACACGTGCGTTGCATCAAAAGAAAGCTTATGATTCCAGAACGGTCATACGCGTATTTACTTTTTGGTCGGACAAAAATTGTTTGCACATTATACAAAAAACCTTCAAAATTACACTCATTATCCACTCATTAGCATTGACTGACATCAAGGTCGACCAATCCTGTGCCGTGATGATTGGCCAATCCTACAGTTCAGTCACCAGATGTTTGACCAATCGGTGTGTGTGTGGGCGGGACTAATCGTTTTCATCTCAGGGATCTGTCAGCCATTTTACAGCAGCCAGGGCACCTCAAAACTTTGCTAATCCAGGTCTGTTTCTTATTAAAAAATAAGATATACCAAAAATGTTTTATACGTACTTTAAATTTAATCTTTGAAGGTATTAAAAGCTAGAAATGTTTAGGTTAAAAAACAGTGCAAAATGGGCCGAGGCTTCGCCAACTCCCGACCGCTCAAATCCAGTCCCAGGCTTCCGGCCCACACATCCACCAGGCCCAAAAAAGCCCTGGAAACTGCTGACAACCCAAATCCCGTCCCAGGCTCCCGGCCCACACATCGACCAGCCCCAAGAAAGCCCTCGCAATGCGGGGCTCCCCTGCTAGTATATATCTATATATATAAATGGATACTTCTTTCTGTCTGTCTGTCTATCTGTCTGTCCTTCTGTCTGTCTGTCTGTCCTCATGTGTGCGTCTGTCCGGCTATGCACTCGAAAGTTACAGAGCATACCTACGCGTGCTTTACGTCGAAAGAAAGCTCACCATTCCAAAACGATGGTAAGCGTATTTACATTTCGGCCGGACAAAAATTGCGCCTGCGGTATCCGAAAAACCTTCAAAATTCCGCTCATTAGCATCTCATTATCAGCTCATTAGCGACAGAGTGACCTCGAGGTTGACCAATCGTATGCCAGGTTCCTGGCGCGTGCAGCCGGGCCCTCCTACGGTCGAGTGACGGGACGATTGACCAATCGGATGCTTTGGTAACCTGACGGTCGACCAATCGGTGCGTCTGTGGGTGGGACTTATCCTTCTGAACCGAGGTGAGTCGCCGCCATCTTGATTCCAAACTTTTCCTTTCTTTTTCCCGCATTCTGCATCTTTAAAAAAAAACGTTGCTTTTAAAACACATATTGTTTTTAAAAC